>NC_081347.1:44163242-44185432 GCF_029784015.1 Lycium ferocissimum | reverse complement strand
GAAATTTTTGACTACCTTTCTAAGTTCTAACGAATAATCGCTATATATTTTATTGAGTTTCATGACCTACTTGGGATTTGAACCGGCCGTAAGACTATTTCGACACGAACCATTTCGATACCCGAAAGACTTATGTTTTGGCTATTATCAAATGTTCGCTATAATTCCGCCATCCGAGCTATGCTATAGAGTTTCGTATATGTTTTACATTTGATATACATAAAATGAATCCCAAGATTCTATTTTGATAAGATTCCTCCGTTGCAAAAAAAAAAAGGTACGTGCTATGCGTTCGTCCCATCTCTTTTTCTTGATATGTCATTTGATCATTCCGTCCGATCTCCGTATATGTTGTACGTTTTATATTGCATTTAGCTTTCTCACTACCTACTCGGACGCTCAATGCTTCCTTCACCGAGCCCGGCCAGATATGTTATCACGCGTATTCCATCGCATTGTTCGCCGTGCCCTACGCGTTTAAATGTGTATATATGTACAATGGGTGGTGTATGATGTGCCATGTACACACTCCTCGATATGATATGATATGATATGATATGATATGGCCATTTGATATGCTACGATATGTGCAATATTCTCCCGATACGATCCGATATGTCGTGGGCGCCAACAGCCGTGTACCACTTTCTTGCTGCCGAGTCCTACGGAGCGACTATGCAGGTATGGCATTTTCTCGCTATGCATCCGTTTATGTTTATGAGCAAGCATTTCGATACTCCGGTTATTACTTTTATGTTCTCGTATATTCTCCGTTTGGTTATAACCTCGTTTGTTGGACTCTATGCTTTACATACTCAAGACATATTCCGTACCGACCCCCCGTTCTTCGTGGCCGCGTTTCATGCCACGTTGTGTACACCCGCATGAGTACGGGCTTAGTAGGAGATGTCCCGCCGGCGTTGGCAAGCTCCAATTCGTTCCCGGAGGCTGCCGTGTCCGATTATGCATGATATGTGTTCTAACTGTTTGTTAGAGACTTTGCAGACAGAGTGTGGGTTCCTGACGTTACCGCAGTGCCGGCTCCACCGTCATGTCATTCTCGTGTTATGCCATAATTTTCATATGATTACATATTCTCGTCGATTTGTACACTACAAAGGATACTTTCAGTAACATTTGTTGTATCCGTCATTTTTGTCCGATTAATAGTCCGGAAGTTTATGTATGTAATAAGAGTCGCCGGGTTCGCTCGGCTCCGAATGTGGGGTCGTGTGCCCATCACCTTAGTAAAAACGTGTGACATAGGCGTGGTGTTATATATATAGTATCTTGGTTCGTTCGTATAACATGGTAATATGTGTATAGTATCTTTCCTGGCCGCTAAGGCGCGGTATGTAAAAAGTTACATATATAAATACATACGTAATTTACGAGAGCCCAATTAAAAGTTACCACTCTATCTATTTACGCAAGGCTCGGTGAACCTCCGACTATATTATGGAATAATCATCATCGCTATATCTTACCTTAAAGGAACAATTATCACAAGGTGAGATCAACAACAATGAATAAAATTGAGAAAATCATGAAATAAGCTCGATAATCTCATAATAGCATTAAAATCTAAGCTTTGGAATTTCTAGAATTAAAATCATCATCATCATGTTCATCATAGAAAACATCTCATCTTTAGTATCCTAAGAAGCTTTTAAGAATTATGAACTTCTCACTTTGGAAGTAAAGATTATGGAAACATATATGGAATCATAACATATAAATCATGCCTCTTTGAAAGAAAGGACTAGCTTTAACATACCTTTTCGGTCGCCTTAACCCTAACTATTTAACACATATCCACCCAAGCTCGTAAATCTACATTCAGAGAATTCATAATATTGTTAGGCTTTATCGTTATATGCTTATCTTAAGCCTTCAAAATTAAATCCCTTTAGAATCGTCAAATTTAAGTGCAGCATCTCCTTATTTATATCCCCCTAGCCCAAAATCACAATACTAATAAAACAACAATAATAGCAATACTAATATCAACAACATCATCATCAATACCAAAATATTCCATAAAACATCCCACACGATGTTTTTCAACATACAACAACAATATACACTTCCTTTCTCTTCCCAATCAATTCCAGCATAATTTCATCAACACACCAACAACATTAGATACTATCCATATACATGGAAATCATCCCAACCACATGCCACACAACATGCCGAAAAGTCCATAAACTCTACAACTACAACATAACACTTTTTGACCTTTCCTCCAATCTATTTTCACTTTTAAGACTTGCTAAACCTTCAAATCTACTCAACATAAGAGATAGGATGAAGAAAATACCTTATACTTGAAGAACTTTAGCCACTCCAACTTTTTTCAAGGCCAAACTCACCACAACATCAAGTAGAAGCAAGAACAATCACCTTTCATGGACTAGTTTGGTGTAATGTTGTTAAATCCTTGATTTTATGGGCTATAATTGTTTGGGGATGTGTTAGGAGGTTTCTAGAACTCATGGGAGTGAAGAATGGTGAAAAATAGGGCTGATAGGTTTTATATTTTAGAAGTCGGTCCACCGACTTATCCAAGTGGGACCCGCGAAAAGCCATTTGGCAGCTTGAGGGGTTATCTTAAAATGGCCATAACTACCTACTCCGATGTCTTTTTGATAAAAGGTTTATTGCATTGGAAACTAGACTCGACGAACTTGATTTTAGGCTTTTGAAACACCTTAAAAGTCTTAATATACCCGGGAGATATACCCTCCAAAGTTGACTCAAAAAAATTCGTCAAAAATTTCGCCAACTTTTTTTTTCAAATTTTTGACCAACTTATTTTCTTCGATTTGCTTGGTCCCGAATTTTCCAAAACTCTAAATACATGATATTTATTATTAATCTCTTGATAATGGTCATGTCCTTTGGTTCCAAGGTGTCTCTTCCTGCTACGACTTACGAAATCGTAATTCATCCTTATACTTCATTGTTACAAACTTCCCATGGCTTGTACCTTCCAAAACTTCATGGGACATCTCGATACTCCATTAATACGATGAAGTGCGTAGCATGCTCATGCTGAAAGTGCGTGTGTAACATCCTTTCCCCTTAGAAACATTCGTCCTCGAATGTTGTGTTTGCAAGCTTACGATGCTATCATTAGTTTCTTTGAAATAGTTGTCCTCCTTTAGTTCCTTAATCTCTCCCGATCTTATACTATGGGCTCATTAGTATTCTTTCATATCCTCCCAATTCTCTTCGAACTCATTCATTAGTTCCATATCCTCATGTTCTTACGTATGTATTCAACGGTCAACCGATATCTAGTTATCGTCCTTGAACTCGTTGCCACTAAGATGGTCTAACTCATGATTGCTTTGGCTCCCCCTAAATCGTGTGAGCACTCTTAATTGTTGTATTCTTTTGCCTTGCTCCTTATTTCTCTACTAGTAGACAAATTCTCTTTTTCAGATATGACACCTTTCCTTGCTTCGTTTTTTGGTGCTATTTTAGATCATCCTTTTGTACCTATTAACCTTATATACATACCATATCATCTCCTTTTAGTTCCTTGGTCGGACTCTTTAATTACTTACAATATCATCCTATTCATACTTGAACTTTTCCAACATGCTTTCCCTCTCTTTCAATTTTAGCATAATTGCAAATAAACTCCCATGAACATGGAACTAAAATAAAATCCTACTTAATCATAACTTCCTTTTTGATACGAGTATGCTTTCTTCTTAAGTCCTTGATTCTCTTATATCGGTGATCATTTGAGACTTAAATTAGCCTATGTTCTTCTTTGACTCCTTATCGTTGTCCTTACACCATTTTGTCGGCCATTTCATCATGACGATTGTCAATATGGTTCTATAACATATGATCTCACATTTGATATGACTGGCGACTTGTGACTCCAGGATTTGCGAGGTACTTTCTAGTCTTAGGTAGCACAGCTGTCTTGCTATCCATAGGCACACTATCTCCCTTTCCTTTGGAGATCAGTGAACTCCCAATAATTATTCCTCTTGTTAAAACTTTCATCTCTTCTAGTGCTAAGATTTCCGTTTTTGTAATCCAGATTGTCCTTTATAATTACTCCCGGTCGTTCTTACCTTGCGTACCATTCTTACTCCTTTCGTTACCTCTCGGAGTACATTACCGCACACTTAAATGTAACCAAAATTTCTCCGTACGGCGATTCGAACCATAGTCCGGAGACATAACATGTCGCATCAACGAAACTCATTCTCCTTCCTAGATTTGTCTCATGATATAACTACATTTAATCCATTCTCACTTTTCTTTTGCACATTCTTGACATATCAGTTCATCTCGAAATTTTACTCCTTCAATCCAATATATTTCCCTCTCTTGAGCTTTGGAATATTGTAGCTCATCTTAGAATGGAATTTGTTCTTCCCCCCTTTTAAAGAATGTTCTCATATACCGTAACCTTTGAGTGTTAACCGTCTTTGAAAGTCATCTGGCCGACCTTAGCGATCCTTTAACTCCTCTATTCCATATAATGCTGGAGTTCTTTTCATCGCATGGTTAAACTTGTTTTCCTTTTTGCTAGTTGAGTTCTTGTATCAAATCAAAATGCTTATACATATCGGATACAATTCAAATGCCTTCTTTATTGTCTTTTCACTTCTACCTCTCATGACTAGTAGTCCCATAGGTTAATGAATTAATGGGGACATCAGAATTCATTAGGCCCTTTGTGGAGTGTCCGACTATACCACGCTCTTTTAGCTCTAGTCTTTCTCCATGACTATCTTCTTAATATCCTTGAAATTCTCCTTGCTCTGGGTTCTCAATTCCGATTTATATCAATACTATACAATTAAAAGTTGATATTCCACACCATCCATTCCCACGACTCGTCCTTTCATTAGCTTAGCTCATTTTGTCCCGTAATTCTTCTTAACTATTTGTTTGCATCACAGCTATGCATCATAGTCCCTCTAGTGTTTCCGTGGTTCTTGTTCTTATCGTGAAATCCTCACAAAGTACACCCTTTCCTTTCTTCTTTCGTCAAGTATTCATCTTCCTTTATGATACAACACACACACACACACACATATATATATATATATATATCTTGAATTTTCTCAATTTTTCTTCAAGATCGCATCTTTGCATATTTCACATAACCATTGTCTTATAATTTCAATTTGTTTTCGCTTGGGCAAGCCTACTGATTCACTAACATTCTCCTTGTTGTTGGCGGCCACATAATTCCCTTTAACCATTTCATTGACACCTCCTCCTTTCTTCAGTCCTCATAGTTTCTTTTGTTTTCCTTTAGTCGTAAAACGCCTGTTTCCATTAGTCATCCTTTACTCTTAGGTTAGGAAACCTTAGAGTGCTCCGTTACGAGTGAGAATTCCTTTTGACGCTGAAAATCTCTTCGAGGTACTTTTTCCCCTTAAATCGGGCGTATCAATCATGGATTCACATCCATTCTCCTAGTAAAATCTCGGAGTTTAAAATTCCCTCGTCGCTTTCATAAGATCTGTTTATTTCTCTCAAGGATGCACCTTTATTTATTATTTACAACCTCGTTGGTTCTAATTATAAAGACGTATAGGTTGGTTCCAGGGTCCTCATGTTCATCCCTTGTCACGTATAGCATTACTCTATCTCCCGTTGATTTATTTAAATTTGATGCTATTGTCTGCTTTCCTGCTTTCATCCTAACCTTTTCCTCAACTATATATTACCTGACCCTCAATGGGTATACGTTTTCCTTGTCCAAGTTTCTCTCCGATTCATGATATCATAACCTTCTTTTTCCTAATGCTCTTTCTTATATTATTGGTCGCGTTACCGCTATCCGACTTTAATTCTCGAGAAAACCCAATCCTGATTCTCTCTGTAGCGCTTGCTACCTCAATTTTGACATACAGCACAATCAATATTTTTAACATGTCGTAACATCAATCATAAGGGTATACATAATACTCGATGTAGCCACTCGTGACTTATCTTTTTTATCACTTTTTAACACCTTTTTCTTGCAAGATATCCCATTACCATTTGATCTTATCCTGAATTTGTGGCTTTAATACATCTACCATCTCTTTTTGTCCAGCTAGCCAGAGAATTCTAATTATAAAGCTCATATGTTCCTAATTTCCCTCAGGCTATTCTGGTTTCTCATATTCTTTTTCCGTATGTCTAAATTTGTAAGCCATCTTAGAATACCTTCCTACGTCCTAATTGTAACTCCTGGAGATATAACTTTACTTAAAAATCTTTACTCATACTTGTACCCTGCCTCTTTGTCTAAAATAATCAACCTCACATCCTTTACTTTCCCGTAGCAACCGAATCGATCCTTGCGATATTTAACCTTCACTTGTACACCTACTCTCTTCTTTCCTTACACATAAGCCAACATCGCACCTAATTTCTCTATCGTCAAATAACCTTCACAACACCCGTCTAAAAAAATTGAGGTGAATCCTTCTTATAAGGATTATCTAGAAATACACCACATATTCCTAAGGTTGATACAATCTCTACTTCCTGCGTCGGCCACACAATATCACATTTAGAAGTTATATAAGCAATCTAGAAGACAATCATAATTACATTCCAACTTACCTATCCATTTCTCATTCTTGAGTTCAAGGTCATCATTAATACCCGAAGTAACTTAGCCATAATGATTCTCAAAATAGTACCAACTATCAAATACTCAGAAACCCCCTTGAAGTCGAATGACTAGTGACTTTTGAATCCCAATGTAAACTCACATCATATAGAAAAGTCTGATAAAATGAGTCTGTGCGCCTGTCATCAACCCGTCCTGGTCTTATGTATGTATAAACTTCTAGGGTAAAACGTTCCCCTACTCGTTAACTTCCTTTCCCGTATCAATAGCTTTTCGTTATCTCTTACTCACCAATCTATAAATCATAATACTGCATTTGAGTTCTTAATGTCAACTTTCCCTATATCTTCAATACATTTAAATTCTCCGAAATCTCGAATGCACTCATTCCAACTCCTTTAATTGATAATCATTTTTCCCCTCCAGGGTTCTTCCCTTAAATTAAAATCATTCTAAAACTTCTCTTTGAAAGCGTCTCATAATGGTTCATTCAATCATGACTTACCGAACATCCGATTGTGACATTTTCCTGTCATCCTTTCTATATATCCTAGACATTCAAACAATTCAATTTGTAAAAAATCTCGGCAGAGTTTCCTCTATACTCCTTACTGCCTCATTCCTGCACACAGCCTAGAAAACACATCCAATGCCTCACAGGGCGATCACAATACCCGTAACATTTACCTCAGGTTCTCATATCAAAGTCTGTCAACATCAATAAGATAGGAAACATACCTTTCGGAGTAACAACTTCAATTCTTATCAATTACTTCATAGCGGCATAATCAACTACTTATCCATAATCAAAATATTTAGGGTTACAATCAGAGACATCACATCCTATAATTTAGCTCTACGGCACAATCTAAGATGAGAAAGAAAGGTCAATCATTCTTCAATTCCCTGCAACCTTTTGTTTATAAGTGTGGCGCGCTTCACACCCACAAACAAGACTCGACTGGACACGGCTTGTAGACACACCCTAGGACGAACTGCTCTGATACCACTTTTTTCACGACCCAACCAGAGGGCTATGATGGGCACCCGGAGCTAACACACTGAGCACTCTAGACATACATCTCATAAACATTTCTGGGTGGACCATAAAGATAGCTCCTGAATATCATGATCTGTAAGGACATATATCACAATATAACGGCACATCTCTATATAATCTTGAACAGTTATATCCATCATCACCAGCCGACAAGGCTACTAAAATGTTATACAATGATATGGACCGGTAGGGTTATGAAATGTCTAACTATACACACATGTCTACGAGCCTCTACATAGAATACAAGTGACCATAAGGACCAATACCAATAGACTGCAGCTCTAAAGTAAGTGGAGTGCTCCTGAGAATCCGCTGATAAATCACCTACTGGTCAAATCCATGTACATGTCTACCTGCAGGCATGAACGCAGCGTCCACAAGAAAGGACGTCAGTACGAACAATGTACTGAGTATGTAAGGCATGAATAACAACATTATAAGAAATATATAACATAACATGAGATAAAGATGGCTTGTACATCTGATTACCTCATAAGGCGGATACCATGCATGCTTAGCTTCCATTTAAAAAAACATTCCTCATATATATATATATATATATAATAGTGCTGCGGAACGTGCAGCCCAATCCATAAATATTTTATATTGCTGCGGAACGTGCAGCCCGATCCATATATCATATCATCATTATATATAAATATATATATTGCCGCGGAACGAACGGCCCGATCTATTTATCCATATATTCCTCACCTTTTCCCATATCCCCTATATACATATATATATATCATATACATATATAATATAAGTAGCATGCATGAGAGCCCAAATAAAAGCTACGACTCTATCGGAGTGACGTAAGGTCGATAACCTCCGATTTATATTACGGAATAATCATCATCGCTATATCTCACCCCCGAAGGAACAATTATCATGAGGTGAGATCAACAACAATGAGTAAAATTAAGGAAATCATGAAATATACTCAACAATCTCATGATAGCATTAAAACCATAAACTTTGCAATTTCTAGAAATAAGATCATCATCATCAACATTATCATTATAAAACATACTTATCTTTAGCATCATAAGAACTCTAAGAATTATGAATCTCTAGCTTTTGGGAATAAGGACATTATGGAAAACATGTGTAGGTTCATAAGAAAGGAATCATGCCTTTAGAACGAAAGGGTTTAGCCTTAACATACCTTTTCGGTCGCCTTAACTTTAACTATTTAACGCTTATCCTCCCAAGCTCGTAAATCTACATTCAAGAGAATTCATATTATCGATAGGCTTATTGTCATATGCTTGTCTTAAGCCTCAAATTAATTTCTTTTAAAATCTGCCGAAATTCGGGCAACATCTCCCCTGTTTATATCCTTAGCCCAAAATCACAATACCAACAAAATAAAAACAATAGCAATACTAGTATCAACCACATCATCATCAATACCAAAATATTCCATAAAACATCCCACACGATATTTTTTAACATACAACAACAATATACACTTCCTTTTTTCTCAATCAAGGAGCATAATCTAATCAACACACCAAAAAAAATAGATACCATACATATACATGTAAATCAGCCCAACCACATGGCCACAACATGCTCAAAACAATCCACAAACATAACAACTACAACACAACACTTTATGACCTTTCCTCCATAACTATTTTCACATTTAAGACTTGCTAAACCTTCAAATCAACTCAACATAAGAGATAGGATGAAAAACATACCTTACACTTGAAGAACTTTAGCCATACCAACTTTCTTCAAGACCAAACTCACCACAACATCAAGTAGAAGCAAGAACAATCACCTTTCATGGACTAGTTTGGTGTAATCTTGTTAAATCTTTGATTTCATGGGCTATAAATGTTTGGGGGATGTGTTAGGAGATTTCTAGGACTCATGAGAATGTAAAATGATGAAAAAATAGGGTTGATGGGGTTTTTATACCCCTTGAAAGTCAGTAGAACCGACTTTCCCAAGTGGGACCCGCGGAAGCTATTTTGCAGTTTGAGGGGTCATCTTAAAATGGCCATAACTCCGTACTCCGATGTCGTTTTGACGAGTATCTTATTGAGTTAGAAACTAGACTCGATGAACTTCATTTTAGACATTTGAAACACCTTAAAACTCTTAATATACCTGGAGATATACCCCTCCAAAGTTAACCCAAAATTCTGCCAACATTTTTTCAAATTTTCGACAAACTTATTTTCTTCGATTTGCTTGGTCCTGAAATCTTCCGAAACTCTCCATACATGATATTTATCATTAATCATACTTGATAACAGTCATGTCTTTTGTTTTCAAGGTTATCCTTCCCGGTTACGACTTACGAGATCGTAATTCATCATTTACTTCATTGTTACGAACTTTCCATGGCTTGTACCTTCAAAAACTTCATGGGACTTCTACGATACTCCATTAATACAGTGAAGTATATGGCATGCTCATGCTCTGAAAATGAGAGGTGCAACACCTGTAATCACAAAGGATGTCTTTTTTTTTTCTTTT
Source organism: Lycium ferocissimum (assembly GCF_029784015.1). Lineage (NCBI taxonomy): Eukaryota > Viridiplantae > Streptophyta > Magnoliopsida > Solanales > Solanaceae > Lycium > Lycium ferocissimum. Next base: position 44,175,263 of record NC_081347.1, on the reverse strand, counting down.
CTGAGAGACCGTATCTCGGTAATGAACTAGATTAGGATCTTCGTACTGACGTTCCTTTATCCTCGCTACCAAAGATGACATCATTGTATCCTGGATCGTAATTCCAGCATCACCTGAATCTAATAGCCAAACTCCAAGGTTGGCTAATTCATGAACTTTGCCGGCTATCTCCCTTTTCTCCGGCTGCACATATGATAGACTACCCATGGATTTACGGCTAAGAGCTACGTTAGCTTTTCCAGGATGATATCGAATATCCAAAATGTAATCTTTCAGCAACTCTAGCCAGTACCTTTGATGTAAATTCAAGTCCTTCTGCTTAAAGATATACTGGAGGCTCTTATGATCAATATAAATATCAACATAGGCACCATATAAATAGTGCCTCCATATTTTCAAAGCATGAATTACCGCAGCTAACTCAAGATCATGTGTTGGATAACTTTTCTCGTCTTTGCTTCAGTTGTCTAGAAGCATAAGCAACAACGTTGCCATGCTGCATTACTACATAGCCCAAACCAATACCTGAAGCATTACAATATATCACATAGCCAGTTCCCTCTGGAAGAGTCAAAACGGGCACTGAGGTTTACTTATCCTTTAATATCTGGAAACTCTTCTCACACGCATCCGTCCACTGGAACTTAGTTGATTTCTGAGTCAGCTTGGTCAATGGGGTTGAAATAGAAGAAAATACTTCCACGAACCATCTATAATATCCTGCTAGGCCCAAGAAACTACGTATCTCTGTAGGTGTCGTCGGCCTTGGCCAATTCTTCACAGCTTCAATATTTTGAGTATCCACTCTAATGCCTTCATCAGAAATAATGTGACCAAGAAAAGCCACAAAGTTCAACCAGAATTCACATTTGGAAAACTTTGCATATAGCTCTTTATCTCGAAGAACTCTAAGCATTGTGAGTAGATGATATGCATGGTCAGCCACTGACGGTGAAAAAACAAGAATATCATCTATAAACAAGATCATGAACAGATTTAGAAAGGATCTGAATACACGATTCATCAAGGCCGTGAATACAGCTGGAGCATTAGTTAATCCGAATGACATAACACGTAACTCGTAGTGCCCATGTCTAGTTCGGAATGTCGTCTTCGGAATATCTTCATCGTTCACCCTAGCCTGATGATATCCCGATCTTAAGTCTATCTTCAAGAAATATTTGGCGCCTTGCAACTGGTCAAATAAATCATCGATCCTCAGAAGCGGATACTTATTATTTACAGTCACTTTATTCAGTTGCCGATAATCAATACACATTCGCAAAGAGCCATCCTTCTTTCTTACAAACAATACCGACGCTCCCCACGGTGATGTACTGGGCCTAATAAAGCCTTTCTCGAGTAAATCCCGCAATTGCTCCTTCAATTCCTTCAACTCCGCCGGTGCCATTCTATAAGGAGGTATAGATATTGGCTGAGTATCTGGCAATAGATCAAAATCAATCTCTCATTCTGGCGGAATGCATGTAAGCTTATCCGAAAATACCTCTGGAAACTCATTGACTATAGGGACAAACTGAAGGGTCGGTGAATCGGCTTGCACATCCTGAACTCAAACTAGGTGATAAATACACCCTTTTCTGATCATCTTCCTTGCCTTAAGGTAGGAAATAAACCTACCCCTTGGCGAAGCAGCATTTCCCTTCCACTCTAGGACTGGCTCGTCAGGAAACTGTAATCGAACTATCTTTGTTCTACAGTCAACATTAGCATAAGAAGAAGCCGACCAATTCATGCCTATAATAATATTGAAATCAATCATGTCTAACTCGATCAAGTTTGCTAGGGTATGGCGGTTACAAACTATCACAACACAGCCTCGATACGCTCGCCTAGCTATAACTAGATCACCAACTGGTGTCAACATCTCAAACGGCCCAATCAAATCAGGCTCTATACCAAACTTACCAGCAACAAATGGAGTGACATATGATAAAGTGGAGCCTGGATCAATCAGTGCGTATACATCATAGGAGGAAATTGATAATATACGTGTAACCACATCAGGAGACGACTCACGATCCTGTCTGTCGGCTAATGCATAAACACGGTGCTGAGGCCCACTCGAGCTAGATGCTCCACTCCTTCCTCTACCATGTCTCGCTGGTGTCTGAGAAACTTGCCCTAAGGGGTGTACTGATGAAGAAGAACTAGCTATGGACCCGATGGGCTGAACAATGCCTACACCACCCCTCGACGGACACTTTCTCATCACGTGGCCTAGCTGGCCACAAGCATAACAAGCATCCGATCCAAATCGGCACTGTTCGGAATGTAATCTACCGCACTGGGCACATCGTGGTACAGGTGGTCTCATCTGGCCTGACTCTGATCTATGTTGAGAACTTGATGCTCTAGAACTCTGGCCCACTCCCGAATAAGAAGACCGATCAAATTTAGGGCCTGAAAACCGCTGAGGTGCACTCCCTGCTGAATGAAATGAATACGAGAATGCTGCTGTCTCTGTCCTCCCCTGAACTCACCAACCATATCTAAGGATCTAGCCCTCCTACTATGGCTCCGGTCACGCTCGCGCTCTGTCCTCTGTTGACGCTTGCGGTCCTCTAAATTCTGTGCATATGCCTGTATACGAGAAATATCCATGCCCGGCTATAATACAGTCATCGTACACTCATCTATCAAATGTGGCCCTAGACCAGCCACGAAATGGTAAACTCTGTCCTCCATCTCAGCCACCATGGCTGGGGCATATCTAGCCAAAGAATCGAAGTGTACACAATACTCCTGAACACTCATACTGCCTTGCTTAATACGCAAGAACCTATCTGCTCGAGCCCATCGGACTTCTAGTGGTAAATAATGACGAATAAAAGCATCTGAAAACTCTCACCAAACGGCTGGAGAAGCATTCTCTCCCCTAGATAGCTCTCATACTTGATACCATTGCACTTCAATATCACGAAGCCTATAAGATGCCAGCTTCACTGACTCGACCTCATCGGCATGCATAACCCTCAAAGTCCGCTGCATACTATCAATAAATCCTGAGGATCCATATTTTGCTTCAACACAGAAAACTCTGGAGGATCTAACCCGAGGAAAGTCTTAACCCTCACACTACCGGCTCGGTCTCCTTGATCAACACCAACTCCCTGCCGTTGAGCCTGAGCGGCCACCAATCTGATCAATAGTTGTATAGCATCTCGCATATCCTGGCCCGGTGCATCTGGTTGAGGAATTGGGGATAGGTGCTGGAGGCGGTGTATGAGAAGTCTGGGATGGGCTCTCACTCTGGGACTCGCCTCTAGCTCTGGTAGCCTGCTGAGTTCGACTAGTGGACTCACCAGCCACTCCCTTGCCCTTCTAGATGGCTGTAGCTTTCTTACGAGGCATCGCTGAAATCAGCACAAACTATTAGAAGACGGACTATTAACACATGGCTCTATCACACGATCTAAGAGAGAAAGAATGACAATTTCCTAAATGTCTCTGACAATTTCCTAAATGTCCCATAGCCTCCTGTTTATAAGTGTGGTGCACGACACACCCATACACAAGACTCTACCAGACACGGTCTGTAGAAAACCCTAAGATGAAACTGCTCTGATACCACTTCTGTCACGACCCAAACCGATGAGCCGCGACGAGTTCCTGATCTCTAGTGACAAAACACCCCTATACTCATACTTGGATAATACTACATAATAAGAGCCCACAAGTAACTCAATCTGGATTAAACTGACTCAGGAAAGAATAATACAAAAAATTGTGCCTATGTATCTATATACTGAAGGCAACAATCGAAGCCGACTAAGCTGCCACATGAACTGTACACAAAATAATAGAAGCCGATAAGGCTACATCACATGTCATCTACACATAATAGTCTGCAGACCTCTACTGGAATAAAAGCTTTAGAAAGGATGGGACAGGGCCCCGTTATACCCATATGCGTATCTATATCTCAAAAGTAGCATACCAAAATGAACTGTTGCTTCGGGTCAAGTGGAGGGCACTGACCACCGCTGGATGAATGTCCTACTGAGTTGGATCGTCTGTCTATCTACATGTACCTGCGGGCATGAACGCAGTCCCCCGAGTAATAGAGGAGTCAGTACGGACAAGGTACTGAGTATGTAAGGCATACGATCAACATATACATAGGAATCATGAAGGATATCTGAAATATGAAAGCAAATCTCAATTTCTGAATGCATCTCTAGCCAACAGCTGAGGAGATCTACAACTTTGTATAACTGAACTACCTCTAAGGGCGTATGATATGCATTGGTCATAATATAACTGATAGTGCTGTGAAATCTAAAGCACGATCCATATAATAGTGCCGAGGAACGTATGGCCCGATCCATATCTCATATAATCCCCGCGTCCGTGCATCCCGCATCCAGGACGGTAATTATCTCACGCCGCCCACTAGTGGTGCTGCCCGGCCATATTGGCATGGTGTAATCATACATCATCATCCATAAGCCACCCACCGTAGTGGTGCTGCCCAGTCATGTGGGCACGGTGTAAGAAAATAGCTGTACATATATATATATGAAAGATATATTCTAGATAACAAAAGATCTCTAGAAGTCATGGATATGAACATAAGGAATCAAGGATACGATGAATCATGTACCATCTAAAAGTAGATTCTTTAGAATTCGCTTGCTCTCTTATTCGTTCGGATAGTAAAGATCATGCCTAAAGAACAAAAGGGACAGCCTTAACATACCTTGAAGCGTATCTAATCGTCCCCCATCTACTTCTTGAACTCGTAAGTCTACAACCAAGATAACATAGGCCACAATTATTCCCTTTATAGCACTTACAATCCATTTCAGGTGAAAAAGGGACTTAACGAAGTTTGGACAACATTTCCTTCATAACTCACTAATTCCTCAATTCCAATTTAACTTACATATCAACAACAATACCAAAAACAACCATATCAATACTTACATATCAAAATATAATCAATTCTACTCCAAATCATCCCTAAAAATAGCCCTCAAGTCCAACTCTACCCTTATTCAACTTACAACTTTCATAACTATAATTCCCTTTGCTTAAAACCACTAAAACTCTTGATAATTAACTTAAACACAAAGGTAAGAATCATATACATACCTTGAGGAGTTTAGGGTTCCAAGAATCAAACTTCAACTCCAATCCCAAAGCTTAACAACTCCAATAGAACGCTAGGAGAAACTTTCCCTTCACAAGCTCGGTTTACGGGGCTCGGATCTTGTTAAATCTTCACTATGATGATGGAAAATATTAAGAGGAATATACTAGGACTTTCTTTGATTTTGGAAGTGGAAAATAATAAGAGCAAAATGTGAGGGTCAAATATATATAGAGGAAACTAGAAGGTTCCAGAGGTGCGGGTCGACGGCTCGTCGACGTGGTCCGTCGACCTGCCACCTGAAACTTTAGAGACGGCGGAGAAGGGATGGTGCACCTCGATGGCGTGTCAACATGTCGATGGCCCATCGATGGTTACTGAGTTCTACAGACTCTCCTGAGTCGCTCCGGTCTGCGTCGATTCAATTTGATTAGCTTTAAATCCTATCAAATTGCAAAGAACGTTTACTTACACTTTGGTACACGCGGAGTAAGGCACTTAATTTCTCAAAAACTCGGATACAGATTCCCACACTAAAGGTATAGACCACCCATAAGCCAAGGACTGCTTGTGACAAAAACGGGAGGTGTAACATATTTTTAGACTTTGAGTATTTAGAGGCACAAAGAAAGGGCAAGCCTATGGTTTGAAGGTTCGTGGCTCCTGTTCGGCATTCTAGGTAGGTTATGCCTTACCTTTTGGTTAGACTTAGGTTAGCAAATCGTATGTAGAGTTAGTAATTGCATGAGAAATCATGTACACCTTCGGGTATGAAGTTGGGATAGATTCCTAGGTGGTACTGTTATTTGATTTTGGTGTGTGGCTTTGTTGTGATTTATTGGCTTGTTGCCATATGTGTGATATTAGATTACATGCTTAGTCATCTTATCATGATTGAGATATGGCTATCCCTCACTCATTGGTATTATCTTGGGCAGAGAAAAGAACTTGACTTGTTATTGATATCGAGAGATGTGTCCTTGTGTGGCGCGATTGATTTGATATGTTGTTATCATTCATTGATATTATGCAGTGTACTCAATATCATTTTTCATGATACTCTGATATGAATACTTAATTACTCATTCATGGTTGTGAACCCGTATCTCTCAGTTATTGGTTATTGACTTGTGAAGAGGAAGGAATTGATATTGATCTTAATATTGGATATGTGTCCATGTGTGGCACGGTTGTCATTAACATACTCTTTTTAGCATTGATATCATGCATGCATTCATACTCATATATTTAGATTGGATTGTGCGCTGCAACACACACACACACACACACACGCACGCACGCACGCACACACACACACACACACACACACACACACACACACACACACACATATAATGGACCAGGTTGCACATTCTGCAACACTTACTTGGATCGAGTTGCACATACCACAAAATTAACTGGGATCGGGTTGCACGTTACGTAATACTGACATGGATCTGGCTATGCGCCGCAGCAGGTACATGGACTTCGCAGGTCCCACATGGGTCATGACTGTCAAGGCGTAGATATCATCCGTCCGTTGCATGCATGTATCATTGCATTTATATTTCATTCACTCATACATCTGATTTCTGGTAGTGGTTATTTATCACATTGTATGGTGCTCATGAACATTGACTTCCTGGTTGGTTATTGATTTATGATTACATTTGTCTGATTAATACCTACTTGGGAATTGATGGACTCGAGGAGCAGAGACTTTTCCTAGGCTAATACTTAGGGTTACGGATTACTATTGTTGGTTGTACGGTGTTTGTGGTTTTTCTGAGAAATCGTAGGAAACTTAGCAAGACTTTTGTTTTGGTGCTTCACCATAGGCTATGATTCGATTATTGATCCTTATGTACTTGAGTTATTATTCTTGGACTGTGTGGTGCACATACCTGATTGTGAGCATGTCTATTCTTCAGTCTCTTTCTTTATATATGTTAACTAACTGTTGTCGGCCTATGATGCCTACTCAGTACGTGTTGTTTGTACTGATACTACCTTGCTACACTCCTTTTCGGGGTGTAGAGTTTTGTGACAGGTTCCACTTCCAATTCCACTTTCGAAACTGATTTTTGAAGCCTGGCTTGCGAGTATCTAGGGTGTACATCTGACGAGTCATTGCCTGGAGACTCCTCTATCTCTATCTTTATTTTCTTCCATTCAGACAGATGTTTTTAGCATATGAGACTTGTATTTTCAAGACATTACTTAGGTTCTCTTGTACAAGTCAAACCAGTTCCTTGGGAATTGTATTTATATTCTGCACTTATGATTATATGATTCAGGCTTCCACTTATTCTGTTCTATTTACTTTGTTATGGTTCGAATTGATGATTTGGGAAAGGGTTCACCTACCGAGGTGGGAAATGGTAAGTGCTCGTGCAACTTAGTGAAATTGGATCATGACGTGTTGGTATCAGAGCCCTTGGTTACCCGATCTATAAGTATAAAGCATGTCTAGTAGAGTCTTACGGATCGGTATGATGAGCTCCATACTTATCTACGAGAGGCTATAAGACATTTAGGAAACTTTTAATTCTTTCTTTCCTTCGTGCTACTTCATTCGAATTGGTATCTACTCGATTACAGTTAGCATCTGAACATCTTTATCTTAGCCACCTACGAAAGGTGGAAACTCATGCTTAAATTCTTATGTGAGCGGTTTTGTTATGACGTGGCTTGGTATAGTATGGGATGTGTCATCCTGATTCAAACACGTGACCAAGTTTAGTTTCTAGCTATAGCTTGAGGTTTCAGTTGTGTGGAATCGTGGTTAAGACTTGTTTATTGAGAAGAGTATAAGAGTTAAATGATCTCTATGTTTTCAGCGTTGGGTTGCTCGGAGTGGAAAAAGTGCATTTATGGTTTAACAACAGTGAATTTTCTGAGGACATGATTGATTTTGGTAAAAGTTTCAACATCGTCAAGGCATTATAATGGTTTGCGTGACACGGGTGTACCAATGACAGGTCAATAATTCATCTGTGGTATGGAATTAGATGTGGATATGCAGGGATGAGTATAAATTCAGTAAGGATCATTGAATTTGCAAAAGTATAGTGACCGCGTGTAAGAAAGAAGAGAAGTTGAGAATAAGGACATAAAAGACGACTTTTATGGAAAAAGTGTAACGAAGTAAGATTTCTTAGGGTATTTTGGTATAAGTACTTTTCGCATTAATGGGACGGACACGTAGGGAAGAGGATTTGGATAGATAAATCTCTGCTATTAGGAAGGGAAAAATTGGTATCTGACGTGATTATCAGCATAAAGTTGCAAATGGTACGAGAGTGGATTCCGTATTCGATCATGAAAAGTTAAGTTGGGCTTCGACGTGAATATATGGTAGTGGTTTGTGGGTTCTTCTAGGAAAGTGGTTATTGATTCTAGATCGGCTAGCAAAGTTACTAGTCGCTAGTGGGGACCTAAGATACCGGGTAGGGATAGTCCTGATCTTTCGGTAAGGGGTATGTTCGCCGGTTCGTTGTGTTTAGAGGAATGATAAGGAGATCGTGGAATCAAGAGCTAGTTAATTTGAGGTTACGTTACGGTCATGCATGTTAAAATATATATATAAGGGTCAGTGTTTAGTTGGTAAGTTGGTTACGTCGTGGGCCAATGGGAGCCGGTTGTCGATTAATAAGAATGACTCTAGTGTTGGACAAGTGCGATGTTCTAGTACTCAAGGAGTTATCGGGCGTTGCATCTAATGTTGGATTATGGCTGAGAGCTTATACTTGTTGTGTTAGTTTCAGCTAGTTCCTGTTATTACTGGTGCTGCTACTCGGTTGAGTTTATCTAATGAAGAGGATAATCGCATGAATGGTTAGAGGTGTTTTAGTCCAACAATTGAGATGTTCGAAGAGGTAAATCAATAATGAGGTTCAAATTAATTTGAGTTAAGGAAATGTGAGCAAAGACACCTTGGTTGAGGTAGGTTTGGACATTAGTAGGACTGTGTATGTGATATGGTGGATTTAGAGAGTATTCAGTTTTAGAGTTGAGTGAGCTAAGGAAACTTTAGTGTGTAGAGTGTGTGGTACTCTACTATCTCCAAGATTGACTCGGCTAGTTTGTAAGACTTATGATTATGCGGTATTCTAGCGATTGGTTTCGAGAAATGGTCAGACGGTGGCGGTAAGAGTGAACTGATAGAAATTAAGGATTTGAAATTCAAGAAAAGGTATAGTTGACTGAGAATAGGTAAGAATAAGGTACATTTTGGAATTACTTAGGTCTAAATAGATTAGGGTGTTGTTGTGTTGTATAATTCAGATGAGGTATGATTGTTGAGTAAGCTTAAAAAGGGAGTCTACATAAATGGGCTACGTGATATGATGAAAATATGTAGGCAAGCCTTATGGAAGTGGCTTATGTGGTACACAGTTGTATAGTTTCGTAACACCCTACAGTGGATGAGTTTGCTTGATTTTAAGAGAAAGAAATTGTGAAGGTCCTATTTATGAGAAGGCTGGAGTTATTTTTTTGAGATGAGACAGTAGTCGTGGTAGTGTGTTATGCTGCAAGTAATATTGATTGGATATCTTGGGTAAGTACTTTTGGATATTAAGGACTCGAAAATAGTTAAGCTAGGTTGACACAAGAGATTGTGAGATTCAATGCTTTCAGAATTGTTATGGGCACATCGAGGTATTACAATGAGGGGTTCGATTGTTAAAGGGTTATTATTGAGGCTACAGGTTTTTGCGTTGAAAAGTTTGAGGTGTATCAGATTTGCGTATCGGGTAAGGGTTGAGAAACTCGAAGGTTGCATTCCTAAGGTAGAGTTCTTTGGTGTTCAGTTGACAGCTTGGATAGAACTTAGATTTTGGAGTCGAGGGTGACAAACATGATTAATTATGAGTGAGGAATAGATTAGAGTTGACAGCCACAGATGTGTGGTATGACTGTGATTGGTTTCGAAAAGTTAGAGTCAGTTTGAGTGGCTATTGGTGGTATTCAAGGGTTGTGCATTCATTCTGGGTTAGGATTTTTTGGTTAGAGCTTGACTATGGTTATACTCCCCGAGGGACTTATGGGTTCCCAATAAATCACCTTCACGGATTCGATGAGTTTCAGTTTAGATTTGAGGTATGACAGGTCTATCGATCTTTATCAGGGTTTGTAAGTGGACTTGATTGTATTTTACCAGGAGCAGCCATTCGGATAGATATAATGGTTTTATGGATACTTGGTAATGATTTGAGGAGGTACTATGATTGGGAGAGGTCTTTAGAGTGATCAGATGATTTCCTACGGACTTGGCTCGGCTCGGTATTCAGTGGTATGCTTCCTGTAATCTGATCTGAAGGTTTGAAAAGACTTGGAACTAGCGAAGTCGGCTACGAGGAAGATTAGTTTGATGGAATTGCTCAAGGTTGCTCTGATGAAGCAAGAATTCTTTTCTTGAAAGAGTAAGTCATGGCTTCGGGCCTGTGTTTATAAGAAATCATGGTGAGAAGGACGGCCTTAGAAAGTGTGAAAGAAAGGTTAGCGAAATCAAGGTATTATACCGGTTCAGAGTAGGCTATGATCGTGTCTATGTCTAAAGGTTTGTGCTGTTTGTGAAATGTTTGTGAGACCTATTGATCGCTTTTACAGTTATAGTTATGTTAAATCAGAGAATTTCGGTAAGAGCAGCTCTTTTATTCGGGGATCAGTTGTGAGAACATTTCTAGCATAATAATATGGAAATTAGGTCTTGAAGCTAAGTTAGAGAAAATTTGACTGATAAGGTGAGAGCGTAGTGATTGTGACGTACTTCGTGTCGTGGAGGCTTTCGCGTTGTTATGATAATGATTCCTTGGTTACCGTCAGCTTTCGTACTCTCTTTCTGCATTTGAGGATAAACGATTGCTTAATTGGTATCTAATGTAATGACCCATTTGGTCGTTATAGTGTTTTTGACCCTTTTACCTCCGATGACCCTTTCCCGAGCCCTATTAGTACTATTTTGACCGGTGGGGACGGGTGGCACAGTTCCCGAGGTCATCAGGTGAGTTTTAGTGAGACTTTTGAGAATTTGAGCCTTTAAGCAAAAAATGTTTGACCCAAAGTTGATTTTTTAGGTAAACGGACCTTTTTTGAAATTTCGTCGATGTCGAGAAGTCCGGTGGTCATTTTTTACTATGTGGGATGTTCGGTTCGCTCCCTAAGGGACTTGGGAGCATTTTGGGCTATTGGTGCGGGAAGTTGGTCTTAGGCCATTGGGTGTTGACTTGCTCAATTAGACCTCCGTTGGAAATTTCGAGGCCCCGGGTGAGTTCGTAGCATGTTTTTATGCATGTTTGTTTAGTATCTATAGGGCCTCGGGTGATTATTAGATTTCGGGTTGAAACTTATAGAAGACCAAAAAGTTTCTGGTGTCTGGTGTCCATTGTAGTGGCACCAGGCTCGCAATAGCGCTCCCACTGTAGCGAGGGACCGACTGCTATAGCGTGTGGGAAGGAATTGTGGCGAGTCGCCCCAGTGGATAGGTATCCGCTGAGGTGGACTCACGATGGCGGATGGAAAGCCGTCGTAGTAGTTGGTCGAGTTCTCGTAGTGGTCGCCATAGCGGACCGAGTGGCGCTGTGGCAAGCTCGCTGCAGTGGATGGCGAGACAAAATGCCTTTTTATTGCTAAGTTAAAAACCCTTAAACTCTATCACTACTCTCATCACTCTCTAAGCATACTTTTGGCGATTTGGATAGCTTGGAATTGAATCTTCATTGTGGCAAGATCCTTAACCTTAAAGACTTTATTATTTGCCTTCCTTAATTCTCAACCCATGCTAGAAATCTTTAGAATCAAATAGGGAAGATGGGTTTTTACGATAATTTCTTGAAATGAGTTCTAGACTTCCTAAATGGAATTTGATGATGAAAATGACAATTATAACCATAGAATTTGAT
>NC_081347.1:44149946-44163142 GCF_029784015.1 Lycium ferocissimum | reverse complement strand
CTTAAATCTTATGATACGCACGTTAAGCCATTCCACACTTACTTAATCTCGTAAGTACTTGATGTTCATCTTAAGCTCACATTAGTCTACTCACAAGGCAACAAATTCGGAATTTCTGAGATGTAACATTCGTCCCCCCTTAGGAACATTCGTCCTTGAATGTTGGGTTCTTGGGGATTCTATAAAAATTCTGCCAGAGTTTCCCCTGTAATATGGTACTACCATCCTATGACAGCAACCCAAAATACATCGCCTCACAAGGCTACAACAACAACATCAATAACAATGGCCACACACGACCAAGAAAGCATCAAGGAAAGCACTACATACCTGAGGACACTGGCGTCTCTGCCTGAATCAATGCTGCACTGAACTTCATGTCTTCTTCTGCTTCCCAAGTCATTTTCTCTCTATTGTTCTTTCTCTATAAACTTTAACTAAAGCTACATCTTTGGTTCTGAGTCTCCGTACTTGCCTATCGTAATGGCAACGGAAGCTTTTTGCAGGATAATCATTAATGACTTGAATATCATCTATCTTACAACTCTAGAAGGATCTCCAATGCACTTACGAAGCATCGATGGCTATGGAAAACCGGATCGACCGACTCCAAATCCGAAGGTGGAAGTCTAATTCATAAGCCACTTGGCCTACCTTACGTATAATCTTACAAGGTCCAATAATGGACTAAGCTTGCCCTTTTTACCAAATCTCATGACGCCCTTTATTGGTGACACCTTCAAGAATATCTTTCTTCAATAATCTTTCCTTGGAGCATTTGCCGCATAACTCACCGGGGATGCAATTTCATTTGTTGCTGTCTTGACATACCTATAATTTCAGTTCATTGATCATTCGCACTCAGATCTTGTTTTCTCTTTTATCTTACTTATTATCCTTTTTATCAGATTATTTCGTTCATAGTACAATAGTCCTAAGCATATTCGAGAATACCATAGACTTCCTTCTGATAAAACTACGACTTAAGGTCCAACGTCAATCATTCCTTACTCTTCTTCAATCAATTCACACTCTCATAGAAGCATCGTTCTTCATTTTGATATATTAACAACAGGGTAATATATGGCCTTTTTGGAATTCTTTCAGGAAATGTTGTGTGTGAAGTCGCTTTTTATGCATAAGATAACTTACTCAACAAATAGTCCCATATTCCTCGTCATAACTTAATTAGTCGCCCATTTGTTATAATACAATTCGAAATCCCAATCATTTCATAACATCTATTAATATTCTCACTTAATAATAGGATATCCATTGTGGAGCCTGAATTCCTCTTCGCACTGTTTCGTCGGCCACCGTTTTAGATATTACTTTTATTTGCCCCACCTCTACCTTCTCTCTTCGTTTCCAACATGTCTTTCTCTTTTTCTTTTTCTTTTTTATCAAGCATACAACACACACTGGACATTCGTCTCTTATCGTTCTCCTATTTTGTTGGTCAACCTTATCTCGTTAACATAGTTTAAATGCCTTTCTTTCCGCGTCCCTCACCTTCCTTCACATTAGTAACAACAAACACACAACTGTAGTCATAAGGTCAACCAATTGCCAGGCAAGGAGCCTAATTAAGCATATCCATTCCGATCTATTATCTCAATTATTTAAGCGTTAATAGTGGCTGGCTCATAAAGGGCACAAAATCTCCCCCGTAGAAGTCATTCAGTGAAATCTCACTTGGTAACTGGACCTAAGAGATTTCCACCCTCGCATGTGCCTTGCCGTATGTACCAAGTTCATTTCATAACTCAATCTTCCAAAACATGAAACGGCTAGCCAAATTTTTCTAGCTTGCAAACTTATTCTCGCATGCTTATCTCTCGAGCTCTCCTCGGTATACAAAACTTATTTCTACCCCAAGCACGTCATTTTCCCTTCGACTGTTTCTTATCCTATCCAGACTTAATCATTGCTCCTTCCACCCTGATGCACACTTGCTACATGTATCCCACAATTGACTACTAACCTCATTTCTAATCAGTCACTACTAGGCCGTCTCTTTCTTTTCGCCATAATCCTACTTAAAAGTTTCCATAACTTCTCTTAGATTCCCGAAAAATTTTGACAGAGTTTCCTCTATAAACATAACAATCCCAACCTGCACATAGCTCAGAAAACACATCTTATGCCTTAGAAGGCCACATGTTGAAACACAAGTGATATATAGCTCAACCAACCATTGTGGTCGATTCCTATAAAAGGATGTAAAGTAATAAAGCTCGTCTCATAAGTTATACCCGAACACTTTTTCTAAAATTCCATCTTCTCTGTTCTAAGAATTTCATCAATCACCTCCCTTTACGAAGGTTTACGTACTCATAAATCAGACTTTCCCCTTATCTTGCTATTCTTTAACACCTTATAAGTGAACTCGGATCTACTATTACAATTAATACTCATATTACATAACTTACTTGTAATATTCCAAAATGACTGAACGATGCACTTTACTTTCTTACATTAGTGACTGCATCCTAAAGTTCCAACAACGGAAGTCCTTACCTTAGTCCCACTCGGGAACTCTGATTCGGTACGATTCGGTCCAATAGGAGTTGGGGGGAGTTCCTCGCCTGGTTGCTCTTCCGCAGGTTGTTCTATAGCACCCACACCATTTACAAATATGCCAATTATACTGACTCTCCCAGGCTTACCGCTATTCTCATTTGACCCTCATTCTGTAGATACCGTCATTCTGGAATTACGTGGATAGTCATCTCCCAATATTTGTCTACCCCTTACATTGTCTTTCTGGCCTCTGGATCTCGACGGATCCGTCTCAATTTCGAGACATGATTTCTGATGGATCTATATCATAAGAATGACTACCTCTAAAGCCCCCGGACTACTCACGCTCTCAGGCAGGGTTTTATCTCCGCAACTATAAACAATCAAGGTTATACGGAAATATTTATATCCTAGACTCTGACTTTATCGCACGATCTAGGATGTAGAAGGTCATTCATTCCTAAATGCCCGTAGCCTTCTGTTTATAAGTGTGGCGCGCAACACACCCATAACCAAGACTCTACTGGACACGGCTCGTAGACATACCCTAGTACGGAACTGCTCTGATACAACTTTGGTCACAACCCAACCGGAGGGCCATGACGAGCACCCGGTGCTAACCTACCCGGGCACCTCTCATCGTATATTAACATTCACATCTAGGTGAGCCACATAGCTTACTCATAATTTCTATACATCAATAATAAGAATCTCATTAGGCAATGACACTTCTATGTCAACATCAACAACTATGCCCACATCCATATACACAAGCCAACGAGGCTAACAAAATATTTTACAAAATATGAGCCATCTAGATATACACAACCATCTACGAGCCTCTAAAGAGAGTATGTAACATCATATAGACCGGACAGGACCCTACCATGCTCATATGTATGTACACGAAAGAATAATACCAACAGTTGCAGCTCCGGATCAAATGGAGCTCCTCTATGCAGTCCCTGAACAAGTAATCTATGGATCAAGTTTGTCTCCCTGTCCACCTGCGGGCATGACGCAACGTCCATAAATAAAAGAACGTCAATACGAATAATGTACTGAGTATGTAAAGCATAATCAACATCATAAGATAAGCATAAGAAATAACATAAGATAGGAGAGTCATGAGATAATAGAGCCATTTGTACCTCTAGCGGCAATCATCATGTTTTCTCACTTTTTTCCTAATAGGAACCTTCCATTTTCAATGCTTACTTATATATTAGTACCGTAACCGACCATAAAAGGGTTGGTGTTTCACGTACCCGGCCATGACAAGGCTCGATGTTATACGTACCCAGCCCTACCAAGGCTCAGTCATGCGTACCCAATTGCAGTGGTGTGTGTGCGCGGTAGATGTCATACCCGGTCCTATATGCTCGGTGTTACATAATAGTCATACATAGACTATTATCATCATCGTTATTATCATCATTACTTTGAAGAACTTTCACCGAAGGTATCTCAAAAATATCAGAAGTCATGAACATTCTAGCATTTCTAAGGATAGGATGTTTCGAATATCTTAGTCGAATCCCTAGAATTTATCTTGTCATCACAATCGTAATCATTATCATTACAAGAAACATTGTCAACAATATCAAGAGAATCTCGAGGGTCATGAGCTTACAACATTTATAGGAATAGGAATAGCGTGGATATCTCGTATAGACGATTAGAAAGAAGGTTTAGCCTTACATACCTCTTTGTCTTCTTAACTACTTAACGTTCACCATCGAAGCTTGGAAAATCTACATTTAGAAGGATTCATACCATAGTTAAGCCGTAATGATACTCTTAAATTCAAACTAGAATAATTCATGAGTTAATGAAAATTGGGCAGCGTTTCCCCTATTTCATCGACTTCCACCATATCGCCAAACAATTCCCAAACAACTATAATAACATTCACAATATCATAATCAAGTAGTCATATTCCATTAAGTTTCAAAAATCCATTCTCATATTCAACTTATCTCAACAACTTCACACCAACACATTTCACAATTTCATGCAACACTTCCTCTTCATCATTGTTACCTCTTATAACAAGATTACACCCATATCATACCAAGAATCATGACTCAAGTTAGCTTACTACTCAAAAAACATCAGAAAAGCTACATTTAGATCTCATTGTCTAATTTCTTCTTCTACCCAAGTTGTTCAACAACCAAGCATTCATGATAACATGAAATAAGCATGAAAACTAACATTTTATCTCATAAGAATGGGCTTTGGAGCAAGATATCAACTTGTGCAAAACCCTAGCAACAATACCCAATTAAATCTCGAAGTCTACCAACCCTAGTGAGCCTTCCAACACATGAACACTTCAATTCTTGCTATTTGATCTTTATTTACTCTTGGGTTGGAGTGGAATATGCTTGGAGAAGGGTTTTAGAGCTCTCAAGACTAGAGCTCTCAAGACTTTTAGAAATGTGGGAAATGAAATAAAAGAACAAGGGTCATCTATTTATACAAAAGTAAAAAAAAACTGCTCGATGGACTTATACGGACCACTTGTACGGTCCGTATAACTTATACGGTCCACATAAGTGGACCACATAATCCCACCATGAAAATACCCTTCTCTGGAAGGATTTATATGGAACCCTTATACGGACCATATAAAGTTATACGGACCGTATAAGTGGTCGTATAACCCACTGTTTTCCGAAACTTTCTCTCGTTGATTCGTTTGACTTCCAATCCTTGAGGAACCTTCTTGGCACTTATATAACACTTCATTACCATACAATAATCCCTATAGCATCCCCTCAAGACATCGCTATACACGTATCAAATCAACAATCGTGAAAACCCTTCCAAACATGACTTACATTCACTTCCTTCAACAAACTTAGTCTTACATATCCATATGACTTCGAAATCTTATGATACATACTTTAAGCTATCTAATACTCTCCTTAATGTAGTAAGGACTTCATGTTCATCTTCAGCTTACATTGGTCTACTCACAAGACAACGAATCCGGAATTTCCGAGATGTAACAGACATACCACCAAGAATACTCTAGAATTGCTCCCCAGAGATCAAATTTCGAAAAAGTAATAAATGAAGGACTTAGGGAATTTAACACTTCATTTAATGAACTAACTGCCCGTCACCCACTTCCGAGACAAGATTACCGCTCTAGCGGCACCGCCCCAGCAGTCCCATGACCGCTACAGCGATCATGCCCAAATGGCAAAGGCCGCTTCAACGACAGAGTGACCTCATAGCAGTACCGCTGCCACGATGCTGGTGCCGCCAAGGTGGGCTCCAGACACCAGAAAATTTCCCAAATTTCACAACTCAACCCGAATTCCCGACTAACTCCTGAGGCCATCTGCTCACAAACCACATATACAGACACACATAAAAATACGCTTCGAACGCACTCATGACCTCGGAATTCCACATCTTGTTCATCGGGTCACCCCCGATAACTCAACTCCAATTTCCCAACCCAAGTCCTAAAATGCACCCGAGTGCATTGGGAACCGAACAAGTTATGCACGCAAGTTCTAAATGACCATCCGGACCTCTCAGAATCGACGGATTTTCGAAAAAGGTCCGTTTACCCAAAAGTCAACTTTGAGTCAACTCTTTTTTGCTTAAAGCTAATTTTTTCCCAAAAAACCACCAAAATCAACCCCGAGCACCTTGGGAAGCGTTTCAATAGTCCTCTCGGGTCAAAAGTCACGAAAAGACTATAACGACTAATCGGGTCATTACATCAGATACCAATTGAACAATCGCTCATCCTCGAGCGAAGAAGGGAAAAGAATGGAGAAGTACCTGAATCAAGAACAACTGTGGATATCGGCTACGCATATCGGAATCAATCTCCCAAGTAGCCTCCTAGATAGGATGATGCTTCCATTGCACCTTCACTGAAGCAATCTCCTTGGACCTCAACTTCCGAACTTATCTATCCAGAATCGCAATCGGCTCCTCCTCATAGGTCAAATTCTCATCAAGCAATATCGAGTCATAATGAACAATATAAGCACCATCGGTATGACACTTCTTCAGCATAGACACATGAAAAATCGGATGAACTCCCGCCAAGCCAGGTGGCAAGGCCAACTCATAAGTAACATCGCCCACACAGTCAAGAAACTCAAAAGGCCCAATATACCTTGGGCTCAACTTGCCTCTCTTCTCAAACCTCATAACACCGTTCATGGGTGAAATCTTCAATAGAACCTAGTCATCAACAACGAACTCTAAATCTTGGACCTTCCGGTCCGTATACATCTTCTATCAGCTCTGAGCTGCCAAAAGCTTGGCCTGAATCATCCTCACTCTCTCAAGAGACTCTCTTAACAGATCTGTACCCTAAGGTCGAACCTCAAAAGCATCAAACCAGCCAACTGAAGATCTACATCTCCTACCATAAAAAGCCTCAAAAGGCGCCATGTTGATACTAGAGTGATAATTGTTGTTGTACGCAAACACTGCCAAAGGCAGGTGCTGATCCTAATGACCACCAAAATCAATAACGCAAGCTCTCAACATATCATCGAGCACCTGAATGGTCCGCTCAGACTGCCCATCGGTCTTGGGGTGGAAAGTTGTACTAAGATCCAATCGGATACCCAACTCCTCATGAAAAGCCCTCCAGAAAAGGGAAGTGATGATAGTACCCCAATTAGGTACGATAGAAACAGGAACCCCGTGCAATCTCATAATATCCTATATGTACAACTTGGCTAACTTCTCTGCAGTATAGGAAATCTAAACAAGAATGAAATGAGTTGACATAGTCAACCGATCAACTATCACCCAAATTGAGTCAAACTTACCCAGGGTCTTTGGGAGACCCACAACAAAATCCATGGCAATCCTCTCCCACTTTCACTCGGGAATGGGAATTCTCTGAAGTACACCACCGGGTCGCTGGTGCTCATACTTAACATGCTGACAATTACCACACTTAGCCACGAAATCCGCTATATCTCTCTTCATCCGACGCCACCAATAGTGCTGCCTCAAATCACGATACATCTGTCGCCCTCGGATGAATGAAATATCGAGAGCTATGGGCCTCAGTCAAAATCAACTGAATCAAATCACCAACACAAGGGACGCAGATGCGCCCCTTAATCCTCAAGATGCCCTCAGAATCAATCATGGCCTCCTTGGCCTCACCCCTTAGAACTCTATCTCGAATCTTGGTCAACAGAGCATCCTCAAACTGATGAGTCCTCATCTGATCTAGTAAGGAAGTCCTCACCTCAACACATGCCAAAACTCTATCTGGGGCTGAAATATCAAGATGAACGAAACAGTTAGCCAGAGTCTGAACCTCCATGGCCAATAGGCGCTCGAAAATCAATCGAGGTAAACTCCCCATACTCGCTGCCCTGCGACTCAAGGCATCAGCAACAACATTGGCTTTCCCTGGGTGATATAAAATAGAGATGTCATAGTCCTTCAGGAGCTCCATTTATCGACACTGCCTGGATTAAGATATCTCTTGGTAAACACAACCTGAAGGCTACGGTGGTCGGTGAAAACCTCACAATGGACACCATACAAGTAATGCCTCCAAATCTTCAAAGCAAAGACTACGGCCAACAACTCCAAATCATGGGTAGGGTAATTCTTCTTATGGATCTTTAACTGACGAGAAGCATAGGCTATAACTCTACCCTCCTGCATCAACATAGCACCCAAACCCAAATGCGACGCATCATAAGAGATCGTGAAATCATTACCCTCTATGGGCAATGCTATAATCGGGGCTGAAGTCAAAAGAATCTTGAGCTTTTGAAAGCTCTCCTCACAATCATCGAACCACCGGAAGGAAACATCTTTTTGAGTCAATCTGGTCAAAGACGAAGCAATAGAAGCAAAACCCTTCACAAATCGGAGGTAGTAGTTGGCCAAACCCATAAAACTACGAATCTCAATCACAATAGTGGGCCTCACCCAATCTCTCATAGCCTCAATCTTCTGAGGATTCACTATTATCCAATCCTTAGACACAATATGGCCCAAGAACGCTAAAGACTCAACCAAAACTCGCACTTTGAAAACTTAGCAAACAAGCAACTCTTTTTCAGCAACCCAATTACAGTGCGAAGATGGCTCTCATGCTCATCTCAACTCTTGAAGTACACTAAGATATCATTAATAAACATAATCACAAAGGAATCAAGGAATGGCCTACAGATGCCATACATCAAAGTCATAAATGCAGCTAGAGCATTGGTAAGCCCAAATGACATCACCAGAAACTGATAATGACCATATCTCATCCGGAAGGCTGCTTTTGAAATATCCTCAGCCCTGATCCTTAACTGATGGTAGCTTGAATGCAAGTCAATCTTCGAAACCACTGAAACACTCTAAAGCTGGTCAAATAAATCATTAATATGAGGCATAGGACACTTGTTTCGAATGGTAACCTTGTTCAGCTGGCGATAATCAATGTACATCTTCATGGAACCATCTTTCTACTTCACAAATAACACAGGAGCACCCCAAGGGGAGACACTCGATCTAATGAACCCCTTGCTCAATAAATCCTGCAACTTCTCCTTAAGCTCCCTCAACTCACCCGGTGCTATCCAATATGATGGAATATAAATTAGGCGAGTGCCTGAATCCAAATCAATGCAGAAGTTAATGTCGCGATCGGGTGGCATATCCGACAAATCGATCGAGAATACCTCCGCGAACTCGCTCACAATAGGAATAGACTCAAGGGGTAGAGATGCAACAGTACTGTCATGCACATGAGCCATAGAAGCTAAACAACCCTTGTTGACTAATTTCTTCGCCTGAAGGAAGGAAATGATCTTCTTCGGAGCGGGACGAGGATTATCCCTCCACTCAAGTCTAGGAAAGCCCGGCATAGCCAACGTGACTGTCTTGGCATGACAGTCTAAGATCGCGTGGTAAGGAGAAAGCCAGGTCGTACCCAAGATAATATCAAAGTACACCATATCAAGAATAATCAAATCTACCCAAGTGTCATACCCCATAAAAGTAACCAAACATGACCGATAAACTCGATTAACGACAACAGAATCTCCAACCAGAGTAGACACATGAATAGGTATAGCTATGCTATCACAAGGCAAATCCCAATCAATAGCGTGATATGCAGACACATACGAATAAGTGGATCTAGTATCAAATAACATGAAAGCTGCTCTATGTCGGACAGAAATAGTACCTGAGATAATGGCATCGGAGGCCTCAGCTTCGGGTATACCAGGGAATGAGTAACTCTGGGCCCCACAACGTCCAGACTGAGATCCACCTCTCAAACTCTGGGACCCACCTCTACCAACCTGGGATCCACCTATAGATCCTGAGAACTACTGTGGCCTGTCTGAGCACCGCCCCTCTAAGAAACACCTCCTCGACCACCTGTCGATGTCGGAGTCCCCTAAGATATATAATCCCGCCTGGCTCGGGGAAGTCTCCTAGAAATATGCCTAAGCTCTCCACATGCAAAATAGCCCTGAGGGGGCAGAGACTGATAAACTAAAGCTGAGGACCCAGCCGAAACAACCCTATGTACTGGTCGAGAAAATGAGCTCTCTGGAGCTCTCTGCCTGGGTGGCTCATTAGAGGAAGCCTGCAAGGCGGAATGCACAGGGCGGCCAGAATATGGCTATTACGGCCTAAAAGACTGACCGGCGCCCCTTGAACTAGAACCACCATAACTCCCAATCTGACACTACCTCTTCTCACCACCCCCTCCAAATGCACGGGCCTTAGCGGCCTCGACCAAAGAAGCATGCTCAATGATGGACTGGAAGGAAGCCCCTATAGCCTCCATCTGAAGGTAAGGAATCTGAAGAGAACCAACTAGTCCACCAACAAAGCGCCCAATCCTATCAGGCTTAGTAGGGATCAAGGGAGTGGAATAACGGGCCAGATATAGATAGCGGGTCACATAGGCCTCCACAGACATACCCCTCTACTGAAGATGTAGAAACTCATCCCTACGCGCCTCCCTCAATGCCCCCAAGTTAGGAGAGGAGAACCCTCAGGTCTGCAAGTACCAAAACACCTCCACCAAGTCTTCGCGTCGCCGTGAAACTAGTAGGACACATAGTCAACTCCATGGGACTCTATGATCCCCATCCTATGTAGAAACTCATGCATATCCAAGTTGAATTCATAAGCGTCCTCTGCAAAAGTATCCGAAAACCTCGGTGACTCCATCTTTAAGATCTTGATAAATCAAGGTCATAACAGCGCCCGCTACGGGTCTAAGATCATCCCCCGGGGCTGGCACTGCATCAATACGGGGAGCTATAACTGCAGTAGGGTGTACCACTCGAGTAGGTCTCTGCTTAGGGGTGTGCGCCCAAATTCTGGTCTGCGAACCTCAGCTAAGAGTAGTAACACTAGAGGCAGCCGGCTGGGCATCTAGATGGAGTAGAACATAGGCCATAGTATCCTACATAGTCTGATCAGAAGTAATCTCGAGTTGTGTCTGTGTTGGGGCCAAATCATCCTCGGCATTCTGGTCCCAAACCTGATGATCCCCAGGATCTAGAGACAGAGATCTCTCGCGCCACTGTCCTACAGCAGGAGCCTTGCCCCTGGCTGGGGCTGCCCCATGGCCTCTAGCTCTACCGCACCCTCTAGCTGTTGCTTGCCTTCTAATGCTAGCCGCAGCTGCGGGCTCTGGCAGCTGATCTCGGGCAATGGTAGCTCGAGTCCTCACCATCTGTGAGAGAAGAGATATGATTCAGATACCAATTCGATTGTTTTAGATACCAATTAGAATAAAATAGCACGAAAGAAGGAACGAAAATGAAATTACCTAAAATGTCCTATAGCCCCTTGCAGATAAGTGCGGAGCTTATCGTACTGATCTGCGAGACTCTACTAGACACGCTCTTGTATTATAGATCGAGTAACCTAGGGCTCTGATACCGCCTTTATCACGACCCTATTCAGCTAAGGGGCACAGGCACCTACCTTTCCCACCTGGGTAGGCGAACCCTCAACCCAACGATAGTAAAAACATAATCAAATAATTAAATAAGCGGAAGAGATAAAATCACGTAAGTCTGACGATAATAATATAGAAATATGCAGAAGTAAGGAAAATACACTCCAGAGTCTGGTCTAATCCATACAAGAGCATCTAACTAGAATATACAAGTCTGGAATATCAATAAAACATCAAGTCTGAATATGTCTCATAATAGAAAATAAGACATAAATAAATAATAATCTTCAAGGTGGCAGACGTCTTGTTCTCACCCTGTAGACTCTACGAAACTCTCAGAGCGACTATTAGCCACGGGAAACTGAGGTAGATCCCACCTGGAATTCTGCATTCATGAAAAAATGCAGCAAGTGCAGATCAGAACAAAACCATAGTACTAGTAGTTATCATAGGCCGACTAAGTTTAGCTAGCATAATCTTGACAATAAATTAAGTTAAACAGGTAAAACAACAAGCATAAATCAAACACAAATCGTAAAACCAAGTACACGTCGTCACCTAGGTTATAAGCATCTAAACCCTAAGTGTTCCAAGTCTCAAAATAATCAATCCGAATCCAAATAACACCAATATATCAACAGATCCTCAACATAAAGCAATAGTGCAATGCAATGCAATAATGTATGATATGTGAATGCAATGAAATACTGTGTACACATATACTCTGGACGGAAATATCGACGTCTCGGTAGCACAACCCATGGAGGACCTGCGGAGTCTATATACCTCACGGTCCGACGACAACCTGGATACCGCTACCTCACGATCCAGGCACAAATCTCGAGAATCACTACCACACAACCACGATTCTGGGACAACCATAGGATATCGATCCTCACGCCACTCTCATCCAACTGAGCCCAGCTCATCACAGCGATTACTCAAGTATCATCAATGTATCAACAGTATATCATGAGGGATGAGAATGCGTGCAATGTATGAGTTCAATGTCAATAATCGATCAATAAAACAAGTACCAAGCTAGGTTCCGCCAACAATATCATGAAAAGGCTATATAAGCCATATAGAATACTATCCTCGTATCGAACATCAACAAGTAAGGTTCCACAATATCATGAACAAGATATATCAATAGTCTCCAATATCTACTATCACCCCGCGGCATCAAGCCAACAATAATAGAACAAATAAAGTCAGAACACAACGGGGTGGGTAGCCTCAATCACACAACAGGGCCCAACCTAAGACAATATCTAACCCAACTTCATACCCGAATGTTTACATTCTTTCTCTGATAATATTATCTAAATATATGCTTCGCTAAGCGGAGTCTCACTATAGGGTAAACCATAACCTACCTGGAAGGCCGAACAGCAATAGCACCTACAATCACTCCTAAACCTTTCCTTTCCTTTGAGCCTCGAAATTAAGAAAATCTAAGCATCTTCTGCCACGCCCCAAAACCCACCCTAGACGTGACCGGCATCCGACGTCATGAACAACATCGGAAGAACCTAAGAGATGCAATAACAACACTTGAACCCGCTGGTTTCAATATTCACCTCCAATAGTTTATAAAATAAATACAATCAAATCATGATATATGAATTAAATCAGCGAAAGTCTTTAATATTATAAAACTTAATCAAAACGTAACCAGTTCTGGGACAATATGACATATAACAATTAGATACAATAATAAGTAAAAAAAGGG
>NC_081347.1:44065273-44149846 GCF_029784015.1 Lycium ferocissimum | reverse complement strand
ACCAAGAATCTTCTCCAAGAATAATTTAGAATTGCTCCCCAAAGCTCAAATTTCGGAATAGCAATAAATGAGGGACTTAGGGCATTTAACACTTCTACAGCGGTGTTGCCCCAGCGGTCATGCCCAAATGGCAAAGGCCTCTTCAGTGGCAGGGTGATCGCCCGCCAAGGCGGGCACCAGAAACCAGAAAATTTCCTAAATTTCACAACTCAACCCGAATTCCTGACTAACTCTCGAGGCCCTCTTCTCACAAACCACATACACAGACACACATAAAAACTCGCTACGGACCCATTTGTGGCCTCGGAATTCCCAAAAAAGGTCTCGTTGACCAAGTCAACCCCCTATACCTCAACTTGTGTTTCCCAACTCAAGTCCCAAAATGCACCTGAGTGTATTGGGAACCGAACCAATTATGCACACAAGTTCTAAATGACCATCTGGACCTCTCAAAATCGACGGATTTTCGAAAAAGGTTCATTTACCCAAAAGTTATCTTTGAGTCAACTCTTTTTTTTTTGTTAAAGCTAATTTTTCCCTAAAATGAACCCCTAGCACCTCGAGAAGCGTGTCAATGGTCCCCTCGGGTCAAAAGTGCCGAAAAGACTATAATAACCAATCGGGTCATTACAACTGTTGTTTAATTTTGATGTGTGGCTTTGTTGTGATTTATTGTCTTGTTACCACGTGTGTGATATTAGGTTATATGCTTAGTCATCTTAACATGATTGAGATATGTCTATCCATCACTTACTGGAATTATCTTGGGCAGAGAAAAGAACTTGACTTGTTATTGATATCGAGAGATGTGTCTGTGTGGCACGATTAATTTAATATGTTGTCATCATTCATTGATATTATGTTGTGTACTCAATATCATCTTTCATGATACTCTGATATGAATACTTAGTGACTCATTCATGGTTGTGAACCATTATCTCTCAGTTATTGGTTATTGACTTGTGAAGAGGAAGGAATTGATATTTGATATGTGTCCATGTGTGGCACGGTTATCATTAATATACTCTTGTTGGCATTGATATCATGCATGCATTCATACACATATATTTGGATCGGGTTGCACGCCACAACACACAAATATATATACGTATATTGAACCAGGTTGCACATTCCGCAACACTTGCTTGGATTGAGTCGCACGTACCGCAACACTGACTGGGATCAGGTTGCATGTTACGCAAACTGACTTGGATCGAGCTATGCACCGCAATAGGTACATGGACTTCGCGAGTCCCCCATGGGTCATTACTGTTGAGGCGTAGATATCATCCGTTCGGAGCATATGTGTATCATTGCATTGCATTGCATTCATATTTCATTCATTCATACATCTGATTTCTGG
The DNA here is from genome assembly GCF_029784015.1 of Lycium ferocissimum. Lineage (NCBI taxonomy): Eukaryota > Viridiplantae > Streptophyta > Magnoliopsida > Solanales > Solanaceae > Lycium > Lycium ferocissimum. The sequence goes on along the minus strand of NC_081347.1, from coordinate 44,148,483 downwards.
TAATGGTTATTTATTATATTGCATGGTGCTTGTGAACATTGACTTCCTGGTTGGTTATTGATTTGAGATTACTGTGTGTCTGATTAAAACCTACTTGGGAATTGATGGATTAAATGAGTAGAGACTTTTTCTAGGCTAATACTTGGGGTTACGGATTACTATTGTTGGTTGTATGGTGTTTGCGGTTTTTCTGAGGAATCGTAGGAAACTTGGCAAGACTTGTGTTTAGGTGCTTCACCATACGCTATTATTCGGTTATTGATCCTTATGTACTTGAGTGATTATTCTTGGACTGTGTGGTGTGCATACCTGATTTTGAGCATGTCTATTCTTTAGTCTCTTTCTTTATATATGTTAACTAACTATTGTCGTCCTATGATGCCCTACTCAGTACATGTTGTTTGTACTGATGCTACCTTACTACACTCCTTTTCAGGGTGTAGAGTTTTGAAACAGGCTCCACTTCCACTTTCGATACTGATTTTCGAGGCCTAGCTTGCGAGTATCTAGGGTGAGCATCTGACGAGATGTTGCCCGGAGACTCCTCTATCCCTGTCTTTATTATCTTCCATTCAGACAGATGTGTTTAGCATATGAGACTTGTATTTTCTAGACATTACTTAGTTGCTCTTGTACGAGTCAGACCAGTTTCTTGGGGATTGCATTTATATTCCGTACTTATGATTATTTATGATTCAGGCTTCCACTTATTCTGCTCTATTTACTTAATCGTGGTTTAAATTGATGATTTGGGAAAGGGTTCGCCTACCTAGGTGGGAAATAGTAGGTGCTCGCGCGACTTAGTGAAATTGGATCGTGACAACTAGACAAATGTATAAGATGCCATGTACACGCTTCTAGGATAAATGAGTAAATGTATATGCAATACAATGCAATGCACTGGCCAATTTTCTAATCCGTACACACATGCTAAGGGCAATTCCTCCTAGCCATGACTCATGGGGCACCCGCGAAGTCCATGTACCCCTCGTCCAGGCAAATAACCCCAAGTATGAGCACTCTCTCACTCCAGTAAATGACCTCGGATCACGAGCATAGATATTCACTCCGGTAACAAGCTCGAATCACGGACTCTCATCTCTCTTTTATGCTCTCCAGCAAAAACCTTGAAGGCTACTCTTTCTCACTTATCGTCATTTCCAATTGCAGTTCATATCAATCAACATATGAAATAAGAGTGCATGCCATTCATGATATCAACACCAACAGTAATTCATATCAAAACTGATCGATACTTTCCATTAGTACACAATGCAAATCGTGTCATTTTCATATTCCTTTCTTTTCGGAAGATAAGTGAGATATCAAGAGAGAGATGAATGCAAACACACATCACAAATATAGCATGGCATTCGACGACAAGCCCACATAATAGCCGATAATACCAACCTAATTGGATTTCACCTCCACGCCTTGCCTGATGGCTTATCATGTACTCTCCGTCAATAACTAATATCTACATATGCTTAGCTACTTAGAGTCTAACCAAAAAGGTAAGCCGTAACCTACCTCAATGCGGAGCAGGTGCCATGAACTATCCAACTTTAGTCCTCCCTTTACGAATTGCCTCCAAACGGTAAAAGTCGATCAGATTGTTATTCTACATTAGATTCCGAGACTAACAATACCTATATTGCCATAATACTACACGAAATTTGAAACAACACGAAAAATAGGACCCTGGGCCCACAAGGGAAAATAGGAAATTTATATGAAAGTTAGGCCCCCCAAGGTTTAGAAATTTTAATAACCCATAATCATCACAATCTAGTCTCAATTAGGGAACAATTGCATTATTTCATCAAAACCCCCAATTTTTAACGAAACCCTTATTTTCCATAATCATTAAGTTGAATAAAAGAGAAATTCAAGCCTAGCAACTAGTTACCCAATGATTTAATGACTAGAAACAAGGAAACTTCCAAACAAAACATGATTTAAAGCAAAAGACAATTCAAAATTAAGCTAGGGTTCATCACCCAAAAAACCCCAACTAAAACATGACTTACTAACATGATTTCCCCATGTTGATGATAACATAAACAAGTTAAGAAGGTATGGAAAGTACCCAATGGAGAAACCCTCAATAGACTAGAAAAATCGCCCCTTAGAACTGCTTCAGGACTCCAATTTAGCGAATGGGAAGAAATGGTTTGAATTTGGGAATTTATGGTTCTGAACAGCGATTCTCGTATCAGCGGGTCCCCATCTGCAAATGCAACCTTACAAAAGCAGAGAATTATCCGTGAATGCGGACTCACTTCCCGCAGTCATCCTCTCGCAGGTGGGTGGAACTTCTTCCAATGCGGTCCTGTGCTGTTAAAAATACTCCGCATGTTCGAACCTTCTAAAACTCACAAAATCTCGCTCCGGTGGACCAAGCCTAGCAGAAGCGGGCCCGCAGGTGCGGCACACCCGAACCAGCAAAAACTCTATTTTTTCACTAATTTCAACCCAAAACACGATGCCCAAACCAAACATGCACACCAATGTAAAAACTTGCTACGAACTCACCCGTGTCCTAAGGAATTCTTATCGGAGGTCATCTTAATTCGGTCAACCCCTCCAAGCCCCAAAATAAGATTTCAACCAAAGGACCAAAATGCTCTTGAGTGCATCGAGAACCGAACCAACCCCTCCACCAAGCTATAATCGACCCTTCAGACCTCATGGAATCAACGAAATTCCCAAAAAGGTTTGTATATACAAAAGTCAACTTTTGGTCAACTATTTTCACTCAAGGCCTCTAATTTCCTCAATTTTGACCAAGACACACCCGACTACCTCGGGAACTATTCCACCCATCCTCACAAGTCAAACACGCTCTAATGGAACAGGTCGTTACATCAGATACCAATTAAACAATTGTTAGTCCTCGAACGGAGAAAGAAGTGTAACCAAGGAAAGTTACCTGGATCGGTAAAGAGCTGGGGATATCTAGTATGCATATCATCCTCAGTCTCCCATATAGCCTCCTCAACTTAACGGTGCTTCCAATAGACCATAACTAAAGCTATCTCTTTTGATCTAAACTTCCTTACTGGCCTATCCAAGATTTCTACCGGCTCTTCCTCGAAGGACAAATTCTAATATATCAATGCTCGAGTGATAACTGTTTTTTTATGTGAACTAATCCAAGGGCAGAACTAGTTCCGATGACCACCAAAGTTGATCATACAAGCCCACAACATATCATCTAACACCTAAATAGTCCTATCAGACTGACCATCGGTCTGTGGGCGAAAAGCGGTACTAAGGTCCAACTGAGTCCCTAATTCCTTTTGCACAGTCCTCCAAAAATAGGAAGTGAACTGAGTGCCTCTGTCTAAAATGATGGAAATGGTCACGCCATGCAACCGGACGATCTCTTTAATGTAGATCTTGGCCAACTTCTCCGAGTTGTAATTAGTCTGAACTGGAATGAAGCGTGTGGACTTAGTTAACCTATCAACAATAACCCAAATGGCATCAAACTTGACAAAGTCTTTGGTAGACCAACCACAAAATCCATAGTTATTCTTTCCCACTTCCATTCAGGAATGGGCATCCTCTGAGTCGCACCACCCGATCGCTGGTGCTCGTACTTAACCTGCTGGCAATTCAAACATTAGGATACGAATTCTACTAGCACCAAGATGAATGGAGTACCTGGAATTATTAGCCTCCATAAAAATCAACTGAATCAAATCACCAACTTTAGGAATGCAAATGCGCCCCTTAATGCTCAAAACACCCTCCTCATCAAGAATAGCGTCCTTGGCTTCCCCACTTAGAACCTTATCCTTAATCTTACACAATTTCACATCCTCCAACTATTGGTCCTTAATCTGCTCCAAAAGAGATGACCTCACCTCAACATAAGCTAGAATCTTGCCATGTTATAAAACATTGAGTCTCACCATACTATTAGCCAAACACTGAACCTCCATGGCTAAAGGACACTCCCTAACAATCAAACACGCTAAGCTACCCATACTCACTGCCTTTCAGCTCAACGCATCAGCTACCACATTAGCCTTTCCCGGATGATAAAGAATGGTCATGTCATAATCCTTGAGCAACTTCATCCACCTACGCTGCCTCGAATTTAGATCTCTCTAACTAAACACATGTTGAAGACTATAATGGTCCGTGAATACCTCACAATGGGCTCCATACAAGTAATGCTTCCAAATCTTCAAAGCTAAAACTACCGCCGCCAACTCTAACTCATAAGTGGGGTAGTTCTTCTCATGGACATTCAATTATCTTGAAGCGTACGCGATCACCTTACCCTCCTGCATCAACACAAAACCCAAGCCAATACGGGAAGCGCCACAATAAATTGTAAAGTCCTTACCTTCCACAGGTAAAGCCAAAATTAGAGCTGAAGTTAATAAAGCCTTGAGCTTTTAAAAGCTCTCCTCGCACTCATCTAACTACTAAAAGGGTAGATCCTTTTGAGTCAAAGAGATCAAATAAGAAGCAATAAATTAGAACCCCTTTATGAACCGATGATAGCAAGTCGCTAAGCTCACAAAACTCCGAATCTCAGTCACCGAAGTAGGCCTAGCCCAATCTGGAACTGCCTCGATCTTCTTGGGATCAACTATAATCCCATCCTTGGACACAATATGTCCTAAATGCCACAGAACTGAGCCAAAACTCACACTTTGAAAATGTGGCATACAACTTCTTCTCTTTCAACAACCCAAGAACAATTCTCAAATGCTTCTCATGTTCTTTCTTACTTCGAGAGTACACCAATATGTCATCAATGAAAAAAAATCACGAAGGAATCCAAATAAGGCTTGAAGATCCCATTCATCAAATCCATGAAAGCAACGGGGGCATTGGTAAGCCTAAAAGACATCACCAAGAACTCATAATGACCATAGCAGGTCCTAAAAGCCATCATTGGAATATCCTCGGCTCTAATCTTCAACAAGTGGTAACCCAATCTCAAGTCGATCTTGGAAAAGACTGACGCACCCTGAAGCTGATCAAATAATCGATGCGGGGTATCAGATACTTGTTTCGAATGAAACCTTGTTCAATTGCCAATAATCGATACATATCCGTAAAGAACCATCCTTTTTCTTCACAAACAACGTAGGAGCACCCCAAGGGAAAAACTAAGACTGATAAACCCCTTACTCAACAAGTCTTGCAATTGCTTCTTCAACTACCTCAACTCTGCCGGAGCCATACGGTAAGGTGAAATAGAAATGGTCGAGTTCCTGGTTCCAAGTTGATGCAAAAGTCAATATCACGATCGGGCAACATACCCGACAAGTCTGCTGTAAAGACCTCCGCAAACTTGCTAACTACAGGAACAGACTCCAGGGAAGGAATATCCACGCTCGTATCCCGAATATGTGCCAAATAGGCCAAACACCCCTTATCCACTAACTTCTTCGCCGGCAGAAATGATATAATCTTCTTAGAAGCAGGGCTAGGAGTATCCTTCCCCTCTAATCTCAGATTTCCTGGCATCACTAACATGACTGTCCTGGCATAACAATCTAGAATCACATGGTAAGAGATAACTAATTCATGCTCAATACAATATCAAAGTCCACCATACTAAGGATCACCAAGTATACCCATGTATCATAGCCCATAAAATTAACCACGCATGGCCAATAGACTCGATCTACTACCATAGAATCTCTGAACGGAGTAAAAACACATATGGGCACATAACAAATATTACAAGTCATATCAAAACCAGTAGAGAAATATATAGCCATATATAAGAAGGTAGACCCCGGATCAAATAATATTGAGGCTGCCCGATGACAAATTAAAGTACTTGTAATAACTATATCAGAAGCCTCTGCCTCTGGTCTCTTGAGGAAGGCATAGCAATGAACTCATCCGCTCTCGGATTGGGTGCCTCACCGGCCACCCTATCTAAACTAAGCTCCCCCTCTCAGGGACTGTGTACCGCCCCTGCTGGGCTAATGACCACCTCGCCTAGACTGATATCCACCTCTGCTGGGTTGTGACCCATCTCTGTGTGAAGACCTACCTCAGCTAACTGAAGGTGTTGGAGGCCTGAAACCTAGAACCCTGTTGGGCCCCACTCTGTTTGGGTCTAGGACACTCTCTATCGAAGTGCCCCGGGTAACGACACTCAAAACGACCCCTAACCAACCTGGGATGCACCACTAAAGTTGAATAACCAGAATACCTACCATGATCTAAAGGTTAAAAATAGGAACCTCGAGAAGTCTGACTAGTACAAAGTCCGCTCGCCTTGAGAAGAGACACCACCGATAATCGAAACACCGTCGGATGGGGTGGCGAATAATCGATGAATCCTACCCAACTATACCTCAGCTGTCTAAGTAGAACAACTAAAACTGCCAAACTGGCGGATCCTCTTGTCGCTGCCCCCACCAGGACCTTGATCCTAGCAGACTCAACATCTGTAGCATGATCAACCACGGGCTGAAATGAACCATAACCACTAGTTGTAGAGTAGCCAGCTTCAAATAAAGTACTAATCCTATGATGAACCTTCTCACCCTCTTTGTCTTGGTGGGGATCAGTTGAATGGCATAATGAGCCAAGTAATGAAATCTAGCCTCATACTCTGCGACAGACATACCTCTATGCTCCAAGTCATTAAACTCTTTGCTCCTCCTATCTCTCAAAGTACGATGTGGAACGTACTTCTCCAAGAATACCTGATAGAATTGGGTCCAAGTCAAAGGAGGTGACCTAACTGGTCGGCACTCGACATAGGACCTCGACCACATCTTTGCATATCTATGCAATTGGAAGGAAACATAATCAACCCCATGCGAATCAACTATACCCAGCTTGTGAAGCCTCTCATGATTCTCAATAATAAACCTATAAGCATCCTCTCCAGGGGTACCAAAGAATTCCTGCGTCTTCATCTTGATGAACCTATCATACAAATCTTACTCCTCAACAATCATAGTCAGACCGGCAATAGGTCTAGAAGCGAATGTAGGCGCTGAGATCTCGTTAACACAGAGAGCCACCACAGCAGTAGGCTATGGCCCGTGGGTCTGATACTGCTCAGGAGTCTGTCCTCCTGCTCTAGTCTGAGATACTCTCGGAGTAGCTGGAAAGGTGCCTGTCTGATGCAAACCCTCAAGAATGATCAAGATCTGAACCATGGCATCCTAGAAACCTAGAGTAGAAATCACCTTTGGCTGAGCCTGGCCGGTCCCGACCCTCCCTTACGGGCTAGTGCTTTCATGATGAACCTCTCGCTCGAGACGCCGATCTTGCTCGGAGTTCAGCAAACCACTAGGCCTCTACCCCTGGCTGGTGCTACACCACAGCCTTTGCCTCTGTCTCTGCCACTACCTCTCACTTGGCCTCGACTTCATACCCTGCCCTAGGAGCGAGCGCGGGCACCTCATCCCTCACATTAGTAGCACATGCCCTCACTATTTTTGAGAGAATAGAAGTGAAGTCAGATACCAATTTGAACCTTCTATTCTCTCAAAAATTAGAAATGTCATAAATGTCCTATATACTCTTGCAGATAAGTAAGTAGCTCATCGTACCGATCCACAAAACTCTACTAGACATTGCACTTGTACTAGTAAGACCAATAAACCAGGGCTCTGATACCAAGTTTGTCATGACCCAACTCGTGAATCATGCGGGAACCCACATTAACCCCCCTCCCCCGGTAGGCGAAACCTTCCATTATAACAAGCCATTAGATTAAAATGCGGAAGTAAGCACAGAAATAACTAAGTCTCAATAGATATAAATTGTAAAGTAAGTGTGGAAGTAAGAAATACTACAACCCAAGGATCTAGTCTTAATGCTAGTACAAGAGCTGCTGAATAATACATAGTTTGAATAGAGTACTATAAGCCTTAAGGGCTAGAACTACAGTCTCATGTATAAAGAAAGAAAAGTAAGCAAAGAGGGATCTCGGGTTGCGGATCCATCTGGTATCTCACCCTGGAAACTCTAAAAAGTAGGACTCAGGATCACTCGCGAGGCTGAGAGGTAGAACCAGTGACGAACTCCGCACTCAAGGAAAAATGGTAGCAAGAGTAGTATCAGTACAACACTAGTATTGGTAATCATTATAGGCCGACAATGATTATTTTGCATATATAAAAGAAAGCAACTAACGGGTAGAAAGATAAGCAATCAAGTGCGGTCCACGAACAGTCTCAAGTATAAGATTAGTTAAAGTACAAAATCAATCAATGTGTGAGACCAACCAAATGAATAAAATGCCATGTACATCCAAGGATAAATGAGTGAATCTATATGCAATGCACTAGCCAACTTTCCTGTCCGTAGACATATGCTAAGGCGAATGCCTTGTAGCCATGACCCATGAGTCCTTGTACCCCTTGTCCCGACAAATGTCCTCAGGCATGAGAACTCTCTCACTCTGGTAAATGACCTCGGATCACGAGCACACATTTACGCTCTGGTAATAACCTCAGATCATGGACTCTCATCTCTCTTTTATACTCTTTGACAAGGGCCTTAGAGGCTACTCTCCCTCACTTATCATCATTTCCAATCATATTTCATATTAATAAACATATGAAATAAGAGTGCATGCCATGCATGATGTCAAAACCAAGAGTAATTCATATCAAAACTCATCCATACTTGCCTTAAGTACACATCACAAATCATGTCATTTTCATATTCCTTTCTGTCCGGACGATAAGTGAGATATCAAGAGAGAGATGAATGCAAACACATATCACAAATATAGCACGTATGGAGACAAGCCCACATAATAGCTGACAATACCAACCTAATTGGATTTTAGCTCCGCACCATGCCTGAAGGCCTATCAAGCTTTCCCCATCAATAACTAATATCTACATATGCTTCGCTAATCGAAGTCTAAAAGGTAAGTCGTAACCTACCTCGCGTTGCCGAGCACGTGCCACGAACTATCCAACTTGACTCTTCCCTTTACGAATTACCTCCAAACTTTCAATCTCTATCAGATTGTTATTCTACATTAGATTCCGAGACTAACGATACCCATATTTCCATAATACAACACGAAATCAGAAATAACCCTAAAAAGGGGACCCCGGGCCCATAAGGGTAAAATAGGAAATTTATATGAAATTTTGAACACCCAATGTTTAGAAATTCCAATAACCCATAATCATCACAATCTAGTCTCAATTAGGCAACAATTGCTTTATTTCATTAAAACCCCCAATTTTTAAGAAAACCCTTATGTTTCATAATCACAAACTTGAGTAAAAGAAAAACTAAAGCCTAGCAACTAGTTTCCCAATGATTTAATGACTATAAACAAAAGAAAAAAAAAACCTTCCCAACAAAACATGATTTAGAGCAAAAGACAATTCAAAATTAACCTAGGGTTCATCACCCAAAAACCCCATAGCCTTGAGGTCATTGCCGGAGAGCGAGTATGATTGATAGCTTCTTAGGTATTTTTCGGGAAGTGAGATATATTGATAGCTTCTGAGGTCTTTGCCCGAGAGCAATGTGGTACATGGACTTCGCGGGTCCTCCATGGGTCATGGCTTTGAGGCATAGCCCTTAACATATGTGAATGAGAGTGGAGAGTTGGCCAGTGCATTGCAGTCATTTACTCATGATTGCCTACTCGGCGATTTACATACTCATTCTGAACTTTTGCTTAAGTATGATTTTTGTGACTGTACTTGATTGCCCTATCTGCTTTACTTGTTGATTTCTTCATCTTATATGCGTTATCTAATTGTTATCGGTCTATGATGCCTACCAGTACTAGCGTTGTAGAATACCACTCTTGCTGCACTTTTTGTTGAGTGTAGAGTTTGATCCAGGTTCTAGATCGCGACCTCGTGACTGATCTGGAGGCTTCCCAGTCGAGACTTAGGGTGAGCTACTGGCGGGACCTACAGCCCTCGATTCTTTCCTTATGATATTTGTATATTACCAATTCTTCATACAATATTCCATTTCAGTACTTGAGTTGTATTTCTGTATTTCAGTATTTCAGACTATGTATTTTCAATTTAGAAGCTCTTGTACAAGTTTAAGACTAGATTTTGGGGTTGTATTTGTTTAAGTACTTCCGCACTTATTTATATATATCTGTCAGGACTATTTAGTATAATGTGGTTTTTACTTCCATGTCTTCTTATAAATGAATGTGATTAAGGGGATGGTTCGCCACCATGGGGGATAGCGTGGGTGCCATCATGACCCGAGAAATGATTGTTAAAACCTAATTTTTGACCTCCGATAATTTTTCTCAATTACTTGGAGTCCCTAGATTACAAACGGAGTAGAATATGCATTTTACGAGTCAAATCAATTTCAAAAAATTAACCAGGTGTCATTTTGCCATTATTTGGCAAAACACTGGCAAACAAACAACCGCATGTCATTTCTACATTTTTAGCATATCTTCAAGAAATACAAAGAGTATTTATTTATTTTTTCTCAAAAAATAGTTAATTACGAGTTATTAGTTTTAAGCATTTACAATTAGTCATCATTTAGTGTTCTACTCTGTCAAAGTCGAGGGATTTGAATTAATCAAGTAATAAGCAGCTTATTTCTGGGTAAATTAAGTGCTAAAATAGATTTTAATTATGTTTTAATTATAATAATTTGAGACAAATGAAAATACTTTTATTTTACATTTGTGGTATTTATAATTTTCTTAAAATATCGTATATATACCACATATATACGGATGTATACACTGATGATATACATTACGTATATATGGGCACATATGCAATAATTTGGCCCTATTCTTAAATTCGGCCGGGTCCAGCCCAAAAGGGACTGACCCGGCCCATAGGCATTTAAATCCCTAAAATCCCTTCTCTCCCACAAAAACAAAGACGACCCCTTTGACTTTTTAATTTTTAATTTTTAGACCCCTTAGACTTTCATTTTTGGAGGAAGGGGGAATAACGGGCAGAACCCTACCACTCTTGGCACAATCGTGCACCTCCAACTGGGTTTTCAACGGTAACTGTACTTTCTTCCTTTAAATTGAACGTGTTTTGGCTTATCTTCTCTTGTAAGTTTTGGGCATTTTGAATTTCAATTTTGGAAGGGTCATGTTTCATTTTGGGTTCTATAAATAGAAACCCTTCTCTTCATTTCAAAAGAAGAAGATTTTCAGAGATGAAAAAAAGGGTTTTCACACCCACAATGAGGTTTTGATAACCCTCAAGACCCCGAACACATAGAAGCTCGGCAAAAGCCTTAAGTTTCGAGGAAGTTCAAGCTCGTACTTTAATTTTTGGAAGTTGTTTCGGCTCGTCGGAATCAATTCGGGTGAAAGTAGTTCGTCGTCAACTCTCGTCGCCCCGTCGCTGCTCGACAAAAAGGTAATTCTCATGCCTTAGTAATTTCAGTTCTTGAATTCTGTTTTTGTTTAGCTTCTATGGTTCATGTGTTTATGCTTAGTTTATTGTCAAATCCTGCTTTAGCTTTTGAAGTTTCGTGATTAGTTCAATGATCAGTAATCAGTTTTGTCGTGATTGGCTAGTTGCTACTGTTAGTTTGTTGTTAGTCTATTGTTGGGTTGATTGGATGTCTGATCTAGTTAAGAGTATAAGGAAGAGGATATACTTGTTTGAATATGTTTCCCTTGCTCCCAAATACTCAAAACATTTCCTATCTCTTTTCCTTGTTAGATTCAGCTAGGTTCAGATTAGTCTGGTCTCCATTTTTAAGCTTGGAACAAAGTATATGACTTGTTCGAGTTAAGACACTTAATAATTAGTCTTTTTTCTTGGTTTAAAGTAATTAGCTTCCTGCCTTGTTCCTTAAAGTAGTGCATTCCCACATTGCTGTTTGATTCACTGGGCCTATGTTTTTGTCCAGAGTCTGGTTTCATTAGTTTCATCCAATTTGTGGTTGGATGTTCCTTAAAGTTCAGGTAGAATATAAGTTTTGCATTCCTCTTGTCATTTCTTGTGTATTTGTTATGTGAACAAAGTCATGAGTACCAGCATGTTTTTCTCTTTTGTGGTTACAAGAATGATTGGATATTATATGAACTTATGATCAAGGTTTGTTAAGGGGATGAGCATGTCTTTTTTTTTTTAAATATGTCTTAAGTCCCCAGGTTAACTTGCTTAACTAGAATGTTCTACTTAAATAGTCAAAAATGCTGAGATGTACTATGAGACTGGCTGTTATGTTGATCTAAAGGTCTTGTTTGAGAAGATCATGATTATAGGAAAATCACCTCTGAGTTACATTAAAACTGATTTTTTTTAAGTAACTACTTCAAACCAGTTTGCTTTTCATGTAGAAATGAATTCACTACAAAAGACATGTTCAGTTTGATGTTGTTTCTAAATACTAATTTAAGAACTGTAGCATATGGCAGTAGGTTTCATAGTTTAGTTCAAATCTGTCGTGTTTGGGTTACAGAATAAGAGCTCCCTCCCCTAAAACTCTGCTTATAAAATTAAGTTCCTGAGGTTTAAAGGACAAAACACACATTTTTGTTTCAAAGTCTTATTTTAAAAGCTGTTTTCATATATGACTCAGTTGAGAGTACTTCTCAGTTTAACCTTTCTTGTCCAAATTCCTTGTCGAACCAAGGTCTTGTGTGTCCTTAAACTTGATGGTCGTGGACACTTTGTGGTGATATGAAACTGTGGTGTATTTATTTGCTCCAAGGACCTGTATCTTGAAGCTTGCTTGGTAAGTTAAACTTAACTAATGTTACCATGATTTTCTCACTAAAGATGGAGATACTTGACTGCTTATGTTTGTTTTAAATCAGTGATAAGTTTCCTGCTTTGATTCTCTCTCAGTATGTTTCTCTTCTCTCTTTTCTTTCAAAGGTAGGCATGAGAAAACTTGGTTACACTTTCAGTTTGTACTTCTGTTAACAAGCTAACCTGGCTTCTTCATCTGTTAAGCATGTTTAAAAGTAGTTGAAGTACTGATCTAAAACTGTTTTGAGGGTAAGCATAGGTCCTTAGACCATAAAATGATTACATGCTAGTTCAAACCTGGAAATATGCCCCATCTTCACTTAATCTGAGCCTCTGTCCCTTTTTCTTCCCTTTAGTGTGTATCCTAAAGAGTAGTAGTGTTCTGTTTGGACTAATTCCTTGCCTAAAAATGACCCTAGTTTAATTATACTCATATATTTGGAAGAGAAGATCACATGTGTGCTATGATCATAAAATCAGCATTCAATTATAGGGACAGGCCTTGAGTATTAAAATACAAGCTCTTAAGATGTATTGCATGTCTAATGGTCTGTCAATTAGAAATAACTTAAAATCAGAAACTTTGAATTAGTAAAAGGTAAGTAATGTAATATAAATGGCTATTGTTTGGATTTAGTTTGAAGTATAAATTATCCCCCTTTTTTTAGCTTTGTGTTCACTATGATGTGCTATTAAGATTCCAGTGGTGTGTCCTCCCCAATGAGCTTCACAAGCTACTGATTCCTCTTTATGTTGTCTATATGCAAATAACTAATTTGAAACATAACTAGCTTATCAAAACTGTCCAAATTCAGTTGTTCTATTGAGATTAGGTGCCATCTAGACCTTAATAATTGCTGGAGCTGTTCTCTGAATATTGCTGAGTTCCAGTAGTTTTTTTTCCAAATCTGTAGCAAATCTCTCTTCACTGTGCTATTTAGAACAAACACGATGCAAATTAGTGTGGGTTACCCTGTGCGCACCCGAAGGGTAGCGGCTGCGGGTTCCCATGTCATAAAAAAAAAAAATTAAAAAAGGATGCAAATTAGTGTGATCTTGTAAGATGGTTACCTCTGTTTGAAGTAATGATTTCTTCGAAGAACTGCTGGACTAATAGTTAAAGATAATTGACCTTTCCTTTAATTTAAAATGCCGGTCCTGGAATGGGTTAGGAATTTCATGAATACTATTGCTGTGATTTCGCTTTTCTTTAGCCAGCTGTTGTCACTGCTTGTTCTGGTTGGAATGACTATATGCTTTCTAAAAGAAAGATTGAGGGAACATCTTTTGTTGACACTTAACATTTTCTATTACGTGTATATTTTCTGGAACTTAATCTGGATCTTAAATGATAAGTCAAGGCAATTTAGGGACAGGTTTAGCCCCTTCAATAGCCTGCCATGCCAAGGTTCTAGAAACCTTTGGACCCTATGCTGCATTAAAAATAAGAGGGTGGTAGCCTCCTTTGTTGTTTTATCTTTTCAACTATGTGTTTGGTCTAATGTTCAAGAATCAGTCTCTAAGCCAAGTTTTCTTTCAAAATGCTTAGTTGCATGGTGTCTTAATCCCTTGGCAACTGTTTTCAAGTGATTAATTACCAAACAGTTGGTTAAGTTGTTAGTTTGTTTAAAGGTTTGGATTGTTGATACTCATTCTTCATTACCCCCTCCTTTGCATGATTTGGGGACTGCCAAATCTCCAAAATGTCCTTGAGCTGGCTGATGCCTTGGTGAACTTGCTGCACTTAACTGTCTAACTTGGCAACTGTTTTCAAGTGATTAATTACCAAACAGTTGGTTAAGTTGTTAGTTTGTTTAAAGGTTTGGGATTGTTGATACTCATTCTTCATTAACCCCTCCTTCTTTGCATGATTTGGGCGACTGCCAAATCTCCAAAATGTACGCTGGCTGATGCCTTGGTGAACTTGCTGCACTTAACTGTCTAATTTGGATAAAAAATTTCACTGCTTGAGATACTGTACTTGATGAGGCATATAAATAGTGGTTTCTAAACCAATTTGCTGTTGCATATGAGTGCAAGCTACTACTATGTTGTTCTAACATATACAGGGGCGAGTCAAGCTTATGAAGTAAAGCTATGTGCTTAATTCTGTTTTATTAACTGGAGGAGGATGTCTGTTAGATAAATAAGCTCTATGCTTATGTGTGTATGGAACCTAGCTGATCTTTTCCTTTTGTGTGTATGGAACCTAGCTGATCTTTTCCTTGTGTGTGTATGGAACCTAGCTGATCTTTTCCATGTGTGCTAAGTGTCCAGCAGTGTAACCTTGATTGCCTCCAAAGTGCTATTTGATTTCTTTCTTTTCCTATCATGATCCCTGGTTAAAATCTGAAAGGAAAAACACTAATATTAAAAGAACCAGGATCTGCAATCTTTTGGATATTAGAGGAGAACTTAAGATTCTGGAAAGAGAGTATATCTTGTTGAAGTGCAATATGTCCTTGTCTATCTTTAATGATTTTAGAAAACATGTACTGTTAATAAAAAATCTGATCCTGCTCTCTTTGTCCGAACAAAGGTCTTACTTATTAAAGTTTCATTGCTGTTACAACTTCAGTTCTGTTGAAAGCTCAGTAGCCTTTTTTAATAGTTCCTTGGTTTATTCCTAAATAAGATTAGCCATTGGCCTGGTGGCAATTGACTTGAGCCTTGGGGTGCTCCCTTTCAAGGTCTCAAGTTCGAAACCCGCTGGGTGCAAACAATTTCTGAGGGCCATCGGACTGGGGAAACCTCGAATTACCCGTGGTGCACTTGCGGGAAACTCCTTGCCGAGGGCACGTGCACCCCCGGGATTAGTCGGGGCTCAAAGAGACTCGGACACCCGGTGCTTAATCAAAAAAAAAAAAAAAAAGATTAGCCATTTATGGCCTGGATCTTGTTTTTTAGCCAATACTAAAGAGGAAAATAGAGTGTTTAAGGGAGTTTAGTTTAGTCAGTGTTTGGAATTAATATTGGTTTTGCTTGAAGTAAACTCATATGAATACAATAGTAATAAATGTTCCTGCTTGAGTATGCTGCTTAATTCTTACTTGTATGCTTCTGGAAACTTGAATCCCTTTGAAATCCCATAACTATTTTTCTCAACTTAGACTAAAAACCTTGATAATTTGTCAAACAGGTCAACTATTTTATGTTCCCACTTATTGTTTAGTTTGATTAAAAAATATGCAATTCTTGATATCAACTTATCCTTCTTCACCCTCCTTCTTTGCATGACCTGAGGGGAGATTTCAAACCTCAAAGGATCTTGTACATCCATGAGGTGCTGCACACTTGGTCACTGTTGCTATCTTGAGCCACTACTTGATGAAAATGGCTATTGCTTGATTTGTTGCTGGTTTTGAGGGCATCTTTGTTGCCTTTTGCTGCTGCTCTGAGTGTTTCACTGATGCATCCTGGCTGAAACGTTACTGCACCTTTAGAAGCTGAAATAAGTGGTATTTTGAGACAATTTTGAGAGGCCACTGTTGCCATACCTTAGGTGAAGCAAATGGCTGTAGTCTGATGCAGTATTGCTAAGGCAAATAAGTGCTGCATCTGAGTCAAAGTGCTGATGCACTTTCAGGCAGGCAGATGCTGCACTCTTGAGTTAAAGTGTTGCTGCATATTCTGATATCCCTACTGCTTCTGCTGAACTTGGGAAAACTTGCTACACTTTACTATTTATTGTTGTTATTGGTATGCTGCATTCTTCAGCCAGGTTACTGATTGTTTTTAGGCAAGCAACTGCTATAGTGGAGACACATTTTGTGCTTTACTTTGAGGTAAGTAACTGCTGCAGCTTTGAGGGTTAAACAAGTTTGCATTCTTGAGACACCTTTGAGGCAAATTGATGGTTCATGTAAGGCAAGCATATGGTATCTTTTGAGTTGCTACTTGATGAACTGCTACTACACTTGAATGAGTTTTGTATCTGCACTTTGTGAGTTGTTTACTGTGCGTGAATGACTGCATTTCAAACAAATATACGTGGTCTGGGATTGAAACTGCTATACTTGATTTGTGGCTACATTTGCGAAACAAGAATTGATGCTACATTGTAAAAATCCTGAACAAAAATTGCTGCACTTTTAGCCATTTTGTTGTTGTACGTTGGGGTAAAACTGTTGCTCTTAATGCATAGTTGTGCACTTGATACAAGGTTACACTTGACATGATTGCTGTCTTTTTAAAAGGCAAAGAAATACAACACTTGAGGAGGATTCTGAATCAGGTTACTACTGCCTTGAGCCTTGCTATTTTGTTGCTATATTCTGAGCCATCTCTGTGGCATTTCGGGTCAATTTGTGGCTTCATTTCTACACAAACAGCTGCTTTCTTTATATTTAAGATGTTGCTGAACTTTGAATCATTCTACATTGATGCTTTAGCCTTGGTTTTATTTGACAGGAATCGTACAGAGGCCATGTTGAACAAATACCTACTGTTATGTTTTTGATCAAATCTGCTGCCTTCTTAAAATAAACAGACTACTACACTTGGATAAAATATCTCTGGTTTGGATACACTTTGGGCCGATGAAAAAGTAATAACTTGAGGCCATATTAAAAGCAGATTTCTGTACTTGGTGAAAATTAATGATTTGAATAGAACTTAACTGGAGGACATGCCTAGTCCGGAAAGGTTTATCCCTCGGTGGGCAAGGATGATCTCACATTGATATCACGAGGTAGGAACCGACATGCGCCTGGCAAGGCAACTAGAATGGCCACTAGTTTGCAGCCACAACGATTCGGAATCGTGAGTCTGAGCCTCCGTAATCAAAGCTTTCAAAGTTCTATACGAGTCCGAGGGATATTATTATTTATATTCATAAACGTCACCATATGGGGTGGCGTATCATTTTACTATTATATTTCATTTCTTGCGAGGTACGTTTAACTAATAAAGGTCCGCAAGATGAGATTCAACAAAGACAAAATGAAGTAAGGTCAAAACCGAATAAGCTCTTCAAAATCGATTTTCCTAATTTCCTAAAAATTAGATGGCGACTCTTTTCAAAATAAGTCCAAAAGAGCACCAACGAGTTCGTAGTAGCCTTTTTTATACCCTAACCGCAACAATGACATAAGAGTGTAGGAAGTTCTTTGAAACCTATTAAAGGTATAAGATGAGTCTTAGGGGAAGGACTTCAAGACACTACTACGGACCATGTTTTCAAGTGAGTTTGCAGAAGGACTTCAAGAGACTATATAACCCTCCTTTATACATTGGGAATTTGGGAAAACATCTTTAATGAAGGATCAGATCAAACTGATCTCTATACAAAATTTTATGTCTACGGGCTCAAAACGCGCGAGCAAACTAGCATCACAGGGTCGCGTGAGTCCGGCGAGGTGAGTCTCATTTTGTGTATGATCACGAGCACATGCAAGGCACACCTGCTGGGCACGCGCGATGCGTCCTCCATGGCGTGTGACTCCTGCAACCGTTTTAAGTATGTTGTTTTCTTGATTTTTCATTCACTTCACTTCTTCAAACCCTGGCACAAATTTTCTCTCCTCTCCTCATCCTCCAACATCAAGTTAAGGTTTCCATGTACTACTTTTCTAAGTAATTTTAAGGATTATACATGAATCCTACTACAGACCTAGAGTTTTGAAGAAAACCCTTCTCAAGGGTTCAAGTGAAGGAATTAGAGTTCATCAAAAAAGTTTAGAATTTTTTTTTTTTTTTGGGGTTTTGAAGTTAGTTAATAAGGTATGTTAGCTTCACGATTATATTATTTATCTTCCCCCACGCCAAGTTTTTCACGATTACTGCAAATTGCATCAGAATTAGAGTTATGCCCAAGTTTCATGAAAGCTTCATAACTTTTATTCTTCTTTATACGATATAGTTTTGTAGTTCGCTTATGATTGTCATTTTGAACTCAAGAACTCGGTATGTAATCAGTGTGAGCATTTGATATCCCATGAGACTCAATCATGAAAATCTAGAATGCTATATGAACAGTTAATACTCTAAAGCCTATGATTTCATGTCTTAGGACAGTAATGCTCAGTATCCATGTTAGAACCACATAAACAAGCCTATGATTTCATGTCTTAGGACAATAATGCTCAGTATCCATGTTAGAACCACATTATGATTCCATGTCTCAAGATAGTAAAGCAATGCTCAGTATCCATGTTAGAACTACTGTATGATTCCATGTCTCAAGATAGTAAAGCCATGCACAGTATCCATGTTAGAACTACAGTATGATTCACAGGTTCTTGTCAAGAATTGTAACAGTGCCCGAGGCCACAAAATTATGCACTTATATATGGGCCCTAGGCCACAGTTATATACAATTATATGGGCTCGAGGTCACAGTTATAAAAACTCTTATAAACATATTATTACCCTATGTTCAGTTATAAACCTTATGATTATGATTCTAATGTTTCAGTTTCAGTTTAGCCTTCAGTATTCAGATATATATCATATGTTTATGTGCTTAGGCTGCACATTCCTCTGAGCACCTCAAAGCTATTTATTCTTTCAGTTAGTTTGACATACGAGTAATATTCCATAGTACTCATGTCCCCTTCACGATGCAAGTACAAATACAGAAGGTGACAAGACTTATCGCTAGGATTCACTTTGTATCAGTTGTTGGTGAGCCCCACTTCCTTCAGGGTGTTATCTTTTACTTCATGTCATGTCATGTTAGACAGTTAAGGTATGTCGGGGTCTTGTACCTATAAATAGTTAGTTTTTCTATTCATGTTAGAGGCTTCACAGACTAGATTAGTAGTTCAGTTAGTATTGTTCAGATATTGTGTTAACCATGGTGGCTACATTTTATATTCTCAGACTATATCAGTATCTATATTTAAAGACAATATTTAGATATTTCAAGATTCTTTTTAGAGGATTCAGTCATCCTTTCAGTAGCTCATCAAGTTTATAGATTATATTTCGTACAATCATGTCTCAGAGTTAGTTCAGTCATTGTTGGTTCGCTTGGTCCCGCAGCTCAAGCACCGAGTTCCGTGTTACGTCCAGGCCCAGGTTCAGAACGTGACACACAACCCCTAGGGATTTTTCCCAATCATTCAACCAAATCATAAATCGCGCTCTTGACCTAACGGAACTGTTAGAATTCAATTCCGTATTCATTTATTCAAAGTCAATATTGGTCAAACTCTTCAAAACCTAAACTTTAGAAACTTCAGAAATTGATATTATTCTTCGATACTCATCTGATATAAACTTTAGAAACTTCAGAAATTGATATTATTCTTCGATACTCATCTGATTGCCTTAGGAATTGTGCCAACCATCCCCGCGAGTCAAACACACCAAGACGAAGCAATGGGAAAGGTAATTTCGGGGGAAAAGTAGAAAAAAGTTCAAAACGGTTTGGTCGTTACAATACCCCCTTTGACATAGTTTTTTCCCTATCTACTTTTTAATTTTACATAGTTTTTTCCCTATCTGTTTTTAAATTTTAAACTTTTACGTATGTGTATTTTGGTAAAAATTACACGCATTGCATGTAGACGCCAAGCAAATATATGCATGACATGTGTTTGAATATAGATTTGTTTCTCTTAATCATGGTTAATAAATTTTTACTTCATTAAATCACTTGACCATGGTAAGTTATATTGGTTCGGTGTGAACATCCAACATCCAGTTGGGTAAGTTTTTGCCCTATTTTTTCCTTTTTATCTTTTGTGATTTCCCTCCTTTTTCTAAATGGTCAGGAAAGATGGTTGCTAGTTAAGGTTTGATTAAATGTTATTGTTATGTTCCTACTCTTTCCATAGTTGTTTATTTATTGTTTATACTTCTAAGAAAGGCCAATAAATTGGTCATTCGCTTGATCTGCTTTATCCCTTTACTTTTGTCACTTTCCTTTTCTGGATGTACTTCAATGATTTTTACCTTTCAAAATATAATCATTCAAGGATGGGGAAAGGAAAATTTAATCATAAAGAGATCATACTTTCTATCAACTCTCCCTCGCTCTCCTCCTCTCCTAGATCATAAGTCTCTCTAAGATTTTATGTAAATGATAAATCTTGAAAATCAACAACTCAATAATGTTCAATTTTTTAAACTAATTGGAACTAGCAACATGAATCATCTATAGATGTAGAAGATTCATAATCAGGTGATTGTTTTGTTGGTTACCTACTGCAATCACCTCCATTTTTCCACCTAAATTTTTCCAAAATTTGCATGTTGCAGCAATACTGTTAAGATAAATCTTGAATAGGTTTGCTAAATTCAATATTATAGTATCTGCTATGTTAATGTATTAAAGTTGATCCTTTTGTAGGTTTTACAGTTTTGTGTACTTCATTCTCAAAATTTAGAAGTAACGTAAGATTCAAGCTTCTAGTAGGCATAAATACATGTCCCAATATAGTAGGTAGGGTAGTGGGGTGTTTTAGAAAGTTCCAAAGTTGCATTATTTGGATTTCTTACTTCAATTTCCATCTTTTTCAAACTCGGCTTTTTAAGAATTATCCTCATTTTGTTCTAATTCTGAAAGCGGTACTCCTTGAGGTCCATGGCGTTTTTAACTGGGATATATCCCTTAAAATTCACTAACCTCTAGAAAGTAAAAGGTATTTTTATTAAGTTCCTACCTATTTAATATGATTTCTTGATTATGTAAAAACTCACTTACCTAAATAAGGGTAAACTTGGAAGACAATAATTAATACCTTCTTGATTATGTAAAACATCATTTATTTGGGACTAAATGTAAAAGCAAAAAATGCCATCTAATATGAACCGGAAGGAGTAATGACTAGGTCATGCTTCCACCACCAGCAATAGAAAAAAGAGGAAGGCATTTCTCATTGTTGGCTTGCCTGGGCTCCACACCAGATTTTCTCTGAGATGGTGAGAATTCTCACCTAATTTCATTCTATAGGGCCAGTCGAGTAGTTCTTTTCTCCCATATCTACCAGTCAAGTTGACTCTTCCCCTCTAGCACCGCTTGTTGCCTCTGTTGTATCATTTTAACCATAACAACAGTCCCATAACTATACATTATCAAAATTTTCACACTAATAAAATAGTCCTGCTCTTAAGAGAAGAAAATAATTCCATTATAGATAAAATATATATATATATATATATATATATATATATATATATATATATATATATATATATATATATATATATATATATATATAATTCCATTATAGATAAATATATATATATATATATATATATATACGCATTGTTACATATTGTCACTATTTGATCACTTTTCTAGAACAATCCATTATTCACCCTAAATGATTACAAGGTTTATTAACTAAACATATAATCCAAATAGCTAACAGTCCCCACGAGAAGGGCAACAAAAGAAGAAGAGAATACACCAAAGAGCATGTTGATTTTAGATGAACTAGAGTGTCAATAGAAAATCCCATGTAATAAGTAATAGCTTGCTAGTGTTTCTCTTGCTTTACCTGCTTATATGGCTTTTGTCCAGTTTGACGGGTATCATCTTGTCGCCCATGCCGATATAGTCTTAGCTCTTGTTCTGCTGACATAGAAATATGTCCACCTTCGTTTGGCCAGAGTTACACATAAATGAAAAGTCAGGTGCACAAATCATCCCGCGTTAGTAGGGTCCGGAAAAGGAAAGCACCCCAAGAGGGTGTGACGCAGATAGCCTACCCTAATACAAGCATTAGTAGTTGCTTCAATGGCTCAAACCATAGTTATACATAGAAAGAGGAAAAGAAGAATGCTAATGTTGAGGCTAGCATTAAGCGAGACAACGTGTCAAGCATAAGAGAATGTCTTTGTTTTATGAAACACAAACCTAGAGTAGGCATGTCCAGTATAAAAGTCTCATTGAGGTGCCTTTGAGTTACCAATTTCCTTTAATAGGCCTGGGACAATTCCCACCGCAAGTTCTGAAACAAGTTGTTTTGAGCTCAAACTATACCCAAACGCACTGTTTGTAGTATAGGAAAGCCTAAGATCTCTAACATCAAAGTTACTTGTTTTTCCCTTCAACTACTTATGCCAGGCTTTTTACTGAATGTGCCGAAAGAATGCTTAGGTAATACATAAAACAAATGATGATAGAGAACAATTAGCTGCTCCTGCAATAACAACACCCTTCTGATCTTCAGGAGATAATTTAGTGCTTCTTTTGTGATGATCTCACCGGGAATTAGCACTGGATTCCAGGTGGATAAAGACATACAAGCTCTCCACAAATTTCACCGAGGCTATCACTTATGCTGACTTTATGTTTTGTTGCAAAGAAGGCCTCTCTAGGGCTCATGCTCATTCTAACATTATCAAGACATATAAAATGATCTACATTTTATTGCCTTCATCTTTCAAAGCTGATGAAAGATTAAGAAGACCAAGAAATCCAAGAAAATCAAGAAGCACAAGATTGAAATTCAAGAGAACCTATTTAACATCAAGATCGCATCAAAAGGTTGATGAAAGTTAGAAGTTTTTGATAGATGCTTTAGACCAGCTACAAGCCTAAGGCGTGATCCCTTTGAGTTCGTAAGCTAAATGCCAATGTAAAAGATTTGGTCCAACAAGTTCACAAACAATACCAAAATCTTTGCACAATATATCATCTGCTTCAAAACTGAAAAGACTTAACCTCTCTATTTTTACTTAGTTGAGCCCTGACAGCGTATAGAGATGCTATGAACATATAACTAGGGATACTACTCTGAAGCATTTGTAGGCTTCTGTTGATTCTTTCTCTATCCACAAGATTTCCTTGCATGTGCAGCATTGATGATTGCATAAGCACACACAAAATTTTGTGAGTAGACTGTACAGAAAGATTAGCTCCTGACTGAGGGATCAGCTAGGCTGCTTCGGATGAAATCCTAGATGAGCCATATAGACAATTACCGGGATATTATATGAATGATAATTATGACAAATCTCATCCATGTTGTTATATATATCATGATAGGTAAGGGAGGCAACCAAAACGGCAGCTGATTTCGGTCCTCGATTTCTAGTCCTTTGATTACCTCATTCACCTACATAACAAAAACATCACCATTTCATGGATACAAATCGAATAGTCATTCAAACACGTCTATAAATACATCACTAGTATGCATAATTTTATACTTAAAAAAAATATTTGCACTTATGCATTCAAATTTGATTCTTGTGGAAAGACAACTTTAAGAACGACGTTATACTTGCTTGTGATGAAGTGATGCCACCAAAAACACCCCACTTGAAATCATATTCAGGGACGATGTACTTTGGGAGGGCACCAGACAATACCATGAAAGATAAGGTTGAGATATTAGAACTCCGTGGGAGAATAAGAGATCTCCAAGTGAACAAATCGCCATAATAGCTGCCTGAATTCCACATGTACTACCCCCAACAAAGAACCATGTTTCTAATGCTCCAAAAAATCTTGCCGCTCATTTTTGTGCTTGTAAAATGGGACCTTCAGGTGAAAAGAGATTGTCTAGCTCTGGAAGCTCAGGCAAATCATGAAGAAACAGTCTTGTACCAGTGAGCTGAGTCAACGATGATGGTGCTGCTTGCCCTCTGTCATGGCCATGAAACTGAAAACTTGCAGCATTTCTTCAGCTGAAGCTTTTAAAGAACTAACAAGTGAAGGAAGCTTTTGACGGGCAGCAGCACTTGGAACACAAGAAATTTCTGTTAAAGCAACTAAATTATATCCTACATAGCTTGTATACGAGGATTATGCCATTCCTTTCCTGTAATATATGTTATATTGATATCCACGGTAAACGTCGAAAAGCAAGATCATTAACGAGAAACTTTGAAAAGGAAGAGCTTAATGTGACGAATGGTATATAATCAGAAGAGTTGATCATATAGTCATGGCAACATTATTTTTTACCAAATCTCAATACAAGAATTTCTAATGCATCAAGCTTCTTAAAATGTCTCTAAAGCGGATGTTGGAATTTGCTCATGCTCCAAAGAACTAACTTTCTAATACTAAAACCTTAAGGAAAAAACTTGTGTGACTGAATATTGATAGCTCTATTGGATATTATAGCATCTTCCTCGTTTCAGCTACCTGAAACTTTCTTTGACATTATTATCTTCTGTGCAAAACTTGCTTCAGTCACTAAATAAACTGACAAGCTCATCATCAAAACCATGCAACTATCCACATCCACAAATTATTTGATTAAAAACGTAACTAAGCAAATGCTTACAGCATAAAAACATCATTATACATGCATGCATAACTTTCTCTTTATCAAGCGCCGCAATGAAAAAAAATAAAGCTAAGGCTTTTTGGATCCTCTTGTTTTATTAACCTCGGTTTGTGCGCCAAAAATTAAAACTCTAGCTAATAAGAACAAAGATACTGTTTCTTCAATATGAAAAATATAGGGACTAACTCAATAAGAAGAACATCGGTAACATCTATGAAAAGCCCTCTAAAGACCTAATTAAATCAGCAATCACATAGGAAGACAAACGACAATACAAAATCTGAAGATACCAATACCTACAGTTAACTAATAAGAATCTTTCCAAATGAAATGATATGTATATTTAGATGTCGTTTGGTACACGGGATAAGATGGGATATCTCAGGATTAAGTCTGGGATTAAATTTATATTGTGTTTGGTTGACAGTATAAATTTATCGGGGACTTAATCCTGGATATCTCACCTTATTCCATCACACTTGGAATTATTCCCACCTCCCAAGATTATAATCCCGGAATACTTCAGTCCATAAACCAAACGACCCCTTAATGTATAAACATGATGAAAATGATTATAAAATAGGAGTAATGATTTTCTTACCATCTATGCTGTGATTATCTGAGCATTCCATGTATGATTTATTGATGAATTAAGTGCCACGATCCAAATTTGACAGTTAGACCGTGATAGGGCATTGTCACGACCCAATTTCACAAAGTCATGAGGGCACCTATATTTTCGACCTCGGTAGGCGAACCCTTAACCCAATATTTCATAAACACATAAATAGATAATGAGTAAGCAGAAGAAAATAGAATAACGGGAATTTTACAATAATAATATAAGGAAGCGGAAACAAAATAAATACACCCAGTATCTGGTCTGGTCATACAAGAGCATCTAACTAAATACTACAAGTCTGAACAATAAAACACATCAATAGTCTCAAACATATGTCTTAGAACGGAAATAAAAACATAGTAGATAGAGGAGTCTTGGGGTAGCGAACGTCCCCATGATCACCCTGAAAGACCCGATTCAGCAAATCCTCGAACAATCAGCCACGAGGATTAGAAGTCGATCCCTCCTGATACTCTTCATTCATAAAAGAATGCAGCAAGTGCAGGTCAATACAAACAACAAGTAGTGGTAGGTATCATAGGCCGACTAAGACTAGCTATCGCATATAAAGATAACAAAGCAAGATAAACACATAAACCAACAAGTACAAGTCAACAATAAGCCATATCCGGTACAAGCCATCACTTATGTTGCAGCAACTAAACCCAACTGTGCCAAGTCTCAGTTTAGCGATTCGAATCAGTATATCACAGTAGTGTCACAACAACTAAAAGAAACCAAGATACAATGCAATGCAATAATAGATGTAGGATGAATGCAATGTATATGCAGCTTTGTACAACATGTCCCGGACGGAGTGACTCCATGTCTCGGCGATCATGACCTATGGGGGGCCGGCGAAATCCATGTACCACTCGCTCCGGAATATGACCTCGGATCAAGAGCACACTCTCACGATCCCGGCAAAGACCTTGGGCATCGGACACTCCATCATTCCCGGCAAGAAACCTCGGGCAACGAACACTCATCTTTCTTTTACGCTCTCCAACAAAAATCTCGGAGGCTACACTCTCTCACATATCATCATCAGTACCAGAACCATGCATATGTCAGTGTATCATGGAAATGCGTATGAATATGATGAAATGTGATATTGACAACCAATTCTATCCGAAACAGTACCATACATGGCACCCAAGCTACAATGGAATCACAACTCTTAATAGTACCTACTAGGACACACAAGTAATATCAATGATAAGGCTACACAATAAGCCACAATGGAATCACAACGCTAAATAGTACCTCCCAGGGCGCACAAGTAATATCAATGATAAGGCTACACAATAAGCCACAAAGGAATCACTGTTCTCATCTCAATATCAATCAAGTAAATTACCGTAATATCATAGCCAAAATATATCTCTAATCACCAATATCCGATGTCTCAACGACACAGCGAGCCAATAAGTAAATAGAACAAGATAAGTCAACAACACAACGGGGTGGCTAGCCCCCAAATCACACAACAAGGCCCAACTTAAGACAATATCCAACCCCACTTCATACCCAAAGGTTTACATGAATTATCCGACAATTTCATCTAAACATACGCTTCCCTAGTTGAAGTCTCACCATAAGGTGTTATACCTCGGAAATTTTCCCGTTAGCGTACAGTGAATAGACTCACGAAGGACATGAAGTTCACGAGATTTGGACAAGTAGGAGATAGTAATTGACGATCCTAATTAAGATTTCCAAAGACATTCGGGTTAAGGAAAGAAAGTTGTTAAGGGAAGCGAGTCATATGTTGGGCATCGGATAATTACGAGTATTAAGTTAATGGTGTCTTAATGACCCTTTGAGGAAGAGTTATAACGTCCCTTAGAATGGTATTGAAGTAAGGAACAAGTGTTAAGAAGGTTCCATAAGGATCGGAGATCAAACGAGTCGACGAAACAACTCTTGGAAAAGCTTGGGCAAACATACGGCCGGACATACCGGCCGTATAAGATCTATGGACCGTATGTCAGTAGTAGATCCATTTGACAAGTCATATTTCACTGGACCAAATATACGGTCCAACATACGGTCAGTAGATTTTATACGGACTGTATGTTGGTCCGTATATTTCCAGCGGGACTGAAGTTCATTTTATATAAGGGGCCATTTTTCATTTCATCTCATACCTCCACACTTCAAGAAAGCTCTAGAACACTCCAAACACTTCATCCATGAGAAATCATTAGAAATCAAAGGTCATCAACAAGAAATCAAGAGAATCAAGTGAAGGAAACCCATTAAAAGTCATCCAAATCAAGAAATCCCAAGAGAGATAAACTAGGGTTTTGGTGCTAAGGGTGAATCACCATTCCAAGCGTATTCCTCCATCATCTAAGGTAAGTTTCATGGTGTTTACATGTTGTTTGAAGTATTTATAAGTTGAAACACATGGATTGTAGAAGTGTATAGCAAATGGGTCATCAAATGTGTGAATAGTATTACTAGTGAGTTGTAGTTGAATTGAATCATGGGAATGGATTTATTGATGTTAT
This sequence comes from Lycium ferocissimum, assembly GCF_029784015.1. NCBI lineage: Eukaryota > Viridiplantae > Streptophyta > Magnoliopsida > Solanales > Solanaceae > Lycium > Lycium ferocissimum. The sequence goes on along the minus strand of NC_081347.1, from coordinate 44,120,453 downwards.
GAATGCGTTATAAATGACCTATAGAACATGAAATAAGTATTGGATATGAAAGAATACGACGATGGACTTTTAGTCATGAATATGGAGAATTGAAGTAGAATTGTGAAATGCGAGTTATGTAAATGAATGACGATTGTTGTTAGCGATATTGTGATGATTGTTATGAATATTGGGAGTTGATATGGAATATGGCGGAAAGTAGTATAAACAAAGGAAATGCTGCCCAAATTTCTATAGCTTTAATGAGTGTGTTTATGTGACGACATAGCTAATGTCGATACGAATTCTCTTGAAGGTATAGACAAGTGCATTCAAGGAGAACGAGCAAGCAATAGAATAGCTAAACGACAAAGGTATGTGAGGCTAATCCCTTCCTTCTAAGGCATGAATCCATATGGCATAAATTTCCTCTTTCATCACGAATGTCCTATCTTTAAGAAGGCTACGAGCCATCATCCACGAATAGCTATACGAGATAAGAGATATGCTACGATTGTGATCACGATAATAACAAGCTAAGTCTAGAGATGCGTCTATGATACGATGCTCCTATTAAACTAATGAAGTATCCATAGTTCATTGATGTTGATCATTACATACACTCATCTTATGCTTGTCCCTTCAAGGTGAGGCAGAACATTATGAATGCTCATAATGACATCGGGGGTCCACGACCTTATGTCACCCCGACATGACTATACTTGCTTCCAAGTTCTAATGTATGAATTGATGATATGTGTATGATGAAACCATGATATGAATATGACATGAATGATAATGACGACCATGATGATAATTGCATGCTATGTATAATGATATGAGTCCACCGCGCCTAGATGGCCGGGCATGTCACCGCTAAGGGCGGGCGGCGTACGATTATGCCGCCGTGCCTAGATGGCCGGAGCATGTCACCAAGGCGGAACAGCTAGATTCCACCGAGCCTAGAGGGCCGGGCATGACACCACTAGTGGGCGGCATATGATAATTACCCGGACGCGGGTTAACGACATAATGATATATGATTGATGCTACGATGCATGTATGGCAGGTTGATGTAAATGTGACATGATAAGGCATACGCTATGATAATGTACATGATGTGTTTATGTATGATGAATGTATATGAAATGTATCTATAATTACGTAGTACACGGGTTGTATCTCTGCTACTCATGACTTACGATATTCTTATTATGCTTATTTTTACCTTACATACTCGGTACAATGTTCGTGCGCGTCCTTTTTCGGACGCTCGTGTTCATGCCCACGGGTAGACGGAGGAGGTGATCCGGACTCATAGAGCTAGCAACGGGCGATTAGAAAGCACTCCATTTTCCGGAGGTGCCACACAGTTATTCTTTTGGTACATATATATGTATATAGTTATGATTGGGCACGACGGGGTCCTGTCCCGTCCATATGTCTAGTATTCCAGTAGAGGCTCATAGATACGCAGTGTGGGTAACATGGTCCCATAGTTGTATGTGTATGCATGTATATATATATATTTTGATAGCCGAAAGGGCTTATGTTTATAAAAGTAATTATGTTGCAAATGATGATATATTTCTATGAAATTGAGCAAGTATTATGAATGAGAGCATATAGATAACGGAATGAGTGGTGTTCGGTGGTTAGCCCGGGGATACCGTCGCGGCCCGTAGTTCGGGTCGTGACAGTGGTATCGAGCCGATTCGGTCTAGGAAGTGTCTACGAGCCGTGTCTAGTAGAGTCTTGTTTAGGGTGTGTTGCGCGCCACGCTAATAAACAGGAAGAAACAGGACAGTTAGGAAAAATGACCATCTTTCTTCATATGAAATCGTGCGATAGAGCCGAGTATAAGGTTTAATCCTCCCTAATGAGTATGTTGTCATTTCAGAATGCCGCCAAAAGGAAAAGCTAAAGCCGCCCAAAGGGGCAAGAAAACGACAAAGAGGCGGGCAGAAAAAGAGAGCGCCGCCCATGAATGCAAATGAGAATGAATCACATAATGAGGCTTTATCTAGTGCCTCACTACTCCGCCTATTACGGAAGAACACGAAGGGGCCTGCTGCCCAACTCACATGCCTCCAGTTCCTCCACCGGCTACGTCGGGTCAACAAGTGACCGAGGCTATTAATTTATTGACACAGTTGGTTGCCGCTCAGGCACAAAGGCAAAATACGGGCCCAAGTGATCGTTCAGCTAGTACTAGAGCCCGTGACTTTATGAGCTTAAATCCTCCGGAATTCTTTGGGTCAAAGCCGGATGAGGACCCGCAAGGCTTTATTGATGAAATGTTGAGAACATTGCGGATTATTCAGGCTTCCGAGACTGAATCAGTGGAGTTAGCGTCATATAGACTTCGAGATGTGGCGGTATTATGGTATAACAATTGGATAGCGTCGAGGCAAGAGAATGCGCCTCCTCCCGTGTGGCAAGAGTTTGTTGATGCTTTCATTCGTCATTATTTGCCGCCCGAAGTTCACCGAGCTAGAGCGGATAGGTTCTTGAATTTGAAGCAAGGCAACATGAGCGCCCGAGAGTATAGCCTCCAATTTAATTCCTTGGCTAGATATGCTCCTACGATGGTAGCCGACATGGGCGACAGGGTGTACAGATTTGTGAGTGGCTTAGGGCCACATTTATTTAAGGATTGCTTGACGGCTTCATTGCAAGACGGGATGGACATCTCCCGCATTCAAGCCCATGCCCAAAATCTTGAAGGACAACAACCTCCGCAGAGGGGTGATCGTGATATTGATAGAGGGCCAAGCAAAAGGGCCAGATCTATGGGCACAGGTAGCGATTTTAGAGGGGGATCAGGACAGACATATTCCAGGCACTCAGTCCAGTCAACGACGAGTGCACCTCCCCGGTTCATAGGCAGGAAATCTGATCGCTCTTTCCGTTCAGGACAGGGCCAGAGTTCGAGAGCCCAGGTTCTCAGTTTGGGGGAGATTACAGTCAAGGGAGACCACCCGTTCCCCGATGCAGTCAGTGCAGAAAATTGCACTCAGGGCCATGTCGCCAGGGCACAGATGCATGTTATATTTGTGGGCAGACAGGACACTTGATGCGAGACTCCGCCGAGGTACGGTAGGGGTGGGGTTCGGCCAGTAGGTTCGGCGGGTTCTTCATCGGTATGTCCTACGGGCGGGTTCCCAGTTTCCGGGAGGCCGGGGTAGGGGCCGGGGAGCATCTCTTGGGTGCCACACGGCACGCTTATATGCTGGCGGACGACGAGGATCTTGAGTCGTGCGGATGTGGTTCTGGTAGATTGTTGTGGTTTCTCATGATGTGTATGCATTGCTAGATCCGGGTTCTACGTTATCATATATTACCCCCTATGTTGCTAATCGTATTGGGGTGAAACCTGAGCCGATCAAACCTTTCAAGGTATCCACTCCGGTTGGTGATCCCGTGATAGCTAAACAAGTGTATAAAGATTGTATAATTGTAATGTGCGATCGCCAAACCAAAGCTGATTTAGTGGAGCTAGAAATGCTAGATTTCGACGTTATAATGGGTATGGATTGGTTGGCCTCATGCTATGCTAATGTTGATTGCCGAATGAAATTAGTTCGATTCCAATTTCCGGGAGAGCCCGTGCTTGAATGGAAGGGTAATACGGCAACTCCGAGAGGTAGGTTTATTTCCTACCTTAAGGAAAGAAAGATGATAGCAAAGGGCTATATTTATCATTTAGTCGAGTTCATGACACCCGAGCAACATCGCCAACTTTCCAATACATGTTCCGGTAGTGAATGAGTTCCGGATGTATTTCCGGATGAACTTCCGGGCCTTCCTCCGAGAAAAAGAGATTGACTTCGCTATTGATGTGTTGCGGGATACGAGCCTATTTCTATTCCTCCTTATCGAATGGCTCCGGCAGCACTGAAAGAATTAAAGGCTCGGTTGAAAAGATTTGCTCGAAAAAGGATTCATTAGACCCAGTTCATCACCGTGGGGAGCGCCAGTCTTATTTGTGAAAAAGAAAGATGGCTCCCTACGAATGTGTATTGATTATAGACAGCTGAATAAGGTGACGATAAAAAATAGGTATCCTCTTCCAAGAATCGATGATTTATTTGACCAACTGCAAGGTGCCAAGTAGTTTTCCAAAATAGATCTGAGGTCGGGTTACCATCAAGTGAGAGTCAGAGAAGAAGATATCCCTAAGACAGCTTTCAGGACAAGATATGGCCATTATGAATTCCGAGTGATGTCGTTTGGGCTAACTAATGCTCCGGCAGTGTTTATGAATTTGATGAATAATGTATTCAGGCCTCTCTTAGACCTGTTCGTGATAGTATTCATTGATGATATCTTAGTGTATTCACGCACAGCATCAGAACATGCGGATCATCTACGTATTGTTCTTGGAATTCTCCATACTCGGGAGTTGTATGCAAAATTTTCAAAGTGTGAGTTTTGGCTAAATTCTATGACATTCTTGGGCCATGTTATTTCAGATGATGGCTTTCGGGTTGATACTCAGAAAATAGAGGCGGTGAAGACTTGGCCAAGGCCTACGACACCTACAGAAGTTTGTAGTTTCCTGGGTTTGGCAGGTTATTATAGAAGATTCGTAGAGGGCTTTTCATCTATTTCAGCCCCATTGATGAAGTTGACCCAGAAGTCAGCAAAATTTCAGTGGAATGACGCATGCAAGCGTAGCTTCAAGTTGAAGGACGGAGTTAACCTCGGCCCCGTTTTAACGTTTCCGAAGGGCGGGATGGCTATGTTATATATTGTGATGCTTCCGGTGTTGGGCTAGGATGTGTATTAATGCAGCATGGAAAAGTCATTGCATATGCTTCGAGGCAGCTGCGGAAACATGAAAAGAACTACCCAACTCATGATCTCGAATTGGCTGTAGTTATTCATGCCTTAAAAATGTGGAGACATTATTTGTACGGCGTGCGTGTCGATATCTACACAGATCACAAGAGTCTCCAATATATTTTCAAATAGAAGGAGTTAAATCCGCGGCAGCGACGGTGGTTAGAACTATTGAAAGACTACGATGTGAATATCTTATACCACCCCGGGAAGGCAAATGTAGTAGCGGATGCGCTTAGCCGCCGAGCTATGGGTAGCCTATGTGAAGTGCCTTTGGAGAAGAAAGAAATGACCCATGAACTCCGTCAGCTAGCTAACCTTGGAGTGCGCATAATTGATTCAGGCGATGCAGGAGTCAGTGTTAACAACCCCACAGTTTCATCCTTGGATGCGGAAATAAGAGAGCGTCAATACGAGGATCCCAAATTGAAGTATTATAAAGGTGTGACATTTCCAAAAGAAAAGTCACTATTTGAAGTCTCAACGGACGGGGTTCTTAGGTATCAGAATAGGTTATGTGTTCGGATGTGGCGGAACTACGCCGCGAATTCTAGAAGAAGCTCATTACTCCAGATATTCTATTCATCCCGGAACGACAAAGATGTACCATGATCTTAAATTGATGTATTGATGGGATGGCATGAAAAGAGACATAGCAGAATTTGTAGCCAAATGTCCGAATTGTCAACAAGTAAAGGTAGAACATCAAAAGCCAGGAGGATTATTGCAAGCAATGAAAATTCCTATGTGGAAATGGGAAGTGATCAATATGGACTTTATTGTAGGATTGCCCCGCTCTCGAGGCAAGTATGATTCTATATGGGTGATTGTAGATAGACTGACAAAAGCAGCTCATTTCTTCCCAGTCAGGACTACATATTCAGCTACAGATTATGCAAGGTTATATCTTAGGGAGATTGTAAGGCTTCACGGTATTCCAGTGTTTATTATCACAGACAGAGGAGCACAGTTCACAGCTAAGTTCTGGAAATCCTTTCAAGAGGGTCTAGGTACTCAAGTAAGGCTCAGCACGGCATTCCATCCGCAAACTGACGGACAAGCCGAGCGCACTATACAGACCCTGGAGGATATGCTAAGGGCTTGTGTTTTAGATTTTGGTGGTAGTTGGGCTGACCACTTACCCCTAATTGAATTTGCCTATAATAATAGCTATCATTCCAGTATCCAAATGGATCCGTATGAAGCTCTATATGGAAGGAAATGTAGATCCCCAATTGGATGGTTTGATGTTGGAGAAGTGCAATTGATAGGCCCCGAGCTAATTCAGCAAGCTGTAGAAAAAGTCAAGATTATCCGAGATCGATTATTGACAGCCCAAAGTCACCAAAAATCTTATGCGGATAACCGCCGGCGAGATTTAGAATTTCAAGTTAATGATTGGGTGTTCTTGAAAGTATCCCCGATGAAAGGGGTGATGAGATTCGGTAAGAAGGGAAAGTTAAGTCCTCGATATATCGGACCCTACAAAATCATCCGCAAAGTGGGTCAAGTGGCGTATGAATTAGAATTGCCTTCAGAGCTTGAGTTAGTTCATCCAGTATTCCATGTTTCAATGCTCCGCAAATGTGTTGGAGACCCCACAAAGATTGTGCCAATAGATGATGTTCAGATCACAGAAAAGCTAGCTTATGAAGAAGTGCCAATTGCCATTCTAGACAGGCAAGTACGAAGACTTCGGAACAAGGAAATAGCTTCAGTGAAAGTCCTATGGCGAAATAACAATCGAGAAGAAATGACTTGGGAAACGGAAGAGAAGATAAATTCCACATGCCCACATTTATTTCAGCCCTCAGAAGAAATCTATGATGAAACTTCGAAATGATAAGGTATGTATGCTTTATTTTTATGTATATGGGTCGTGTGTGGCCAATCTATATCGCTATTGTGTTGTGGCCCTATGAGGCAATGATATTATGGGTTGTTGTGACAGGATGGTAGTGCCATATTACAGGGGAAACTCTGGCGAAATTTTTCTAGAATTCCCGACGACTTAACATTCGAGGACGAATGTTCCAAAAGGGGGGAAGAATGTTACACCTCGGAAATTTCCCCGTTAGCGTACAGTGAATAGACTCACGAAGGACATGACGTTCACGAGGTTTGGACAAGTAGGAGATAGTAATTGACGATCCTAATTAAGATTTCCAAAGACATTCGGGTTAAGGAAAGAAAGTTGTTAAGGGAAGCGAGTCATATGTTGGGCATCGGATAAGAATTACGAGTATTAAGTTAATGGTGTCTTAATGACCCTTTGAGGAAGAGTTATAACATCCCTTAGAATGGTATTGAAGTAAGGAACAACTGTTAAGAAGGTTCCATAAGGATCGGAGATCAAACGAGAAGATGAAACAACTCTCGGAAAACTGGGCAAACATACGGCCAGACATACTGGCCGTATAAGATCTACGGACCGTATGTCCAGCCGTAGATCCAGCCCGGCAAGTCATATTTCCTTGGACCAAATATACGGTCCAACATACGGTCAGTAGATTTTATACGGACCGTATGTTGGTCCGTATATTTCCAGCGGGACTGAAGTTCATTTTATATAAGGGGCCATTTTTCATTTCCATTTCATTTCATCTCATACCTCCACACTTCAAGAAAGCTCTAGAACACTCCAAACACTTCATCCATGAGAAATCATTAGAAATCAAAGATCATCAACAAGAAATCAAGAGAATCAAGTGAAGGAAACCCATTAAAAGTCATCCAAGTCAAAAAATCCCAAGAGAGATAAACTAGGGTTTTGGTGCTAAGGGTGAATCACCATTCCAAGCATATTCCTCCATCATCTAAGGTAAGTTTCATGGTGTTTACATGTTGTTTGAAGTATTTATAAGTTGAAACACATGGATTGTAGAACTGTATAGTAAATGGGTCATCAAATGTGTGAATAGTATTACTAGTGAGTTGTAGTTGAATTGAATCATGGGAATGGATATGTTGATGTTATGAATGCGTTATAAATGACCTATAGAACATGAAATGGTATTGAATATGAAAGAATACGATGATGGACTTTTAGTCATGAATATGGAGAATTGAAGTAGAATTGTGAAATGCGAGTTATGTAAATGAATGACGATTGTTGTTAGCGATATTGTGATGATTGTTATGAATATTGGGAGTTGATATGGAATATGGCGGAAAGTAGTATAAACAAAGGAAATGCTGCCCAAATTTCTATAGCTTTAATGAGTGTGTTTATGTGACGACATAGCTAATGTCGATATGAATTCTCTTGAAGGTATAGACAATTGCATTCAAGGAGAACGAGCAAGCGATAGAATAGCTAAACGATAAAGGTATGTGAGGCTAATCCCTTCCTTCTAAGGCATGAATCCATATGGCATAAATTTCCTCTTTCATCACGAATGTCCTATCTTCAAGAAGGCTACGAGCCATCATCCACGAATAGCTATACGAGATAAGAGATATGCTACGATTGTGATCACGATAATAACAAGCTAAGTCTAGAGATGCCATAGTCTATGATACGATGCTCCTATTAAACTAATGAAGTATCCATAGTTCATTGATGTCGATCATTACATACACTCATCTTATGCTTGTCCCTTCAAGGTGAGGCAGAACATTATGAATGCTCATAATGACATCGGGGGTCCACGACCTTATGTCACCCCGACATGACTATACTTGCTTCCAAGTTCTAATGTATGAATTGATGATATGTGTATGATGAAACCATGATATGAATATGACATGAATGATAATGATGACCATGATGATGTATAATGTACGATGATAATTGCATGCTATGTATGATGATATGAGTCCACCGCGCCTAGATGGCCGGGCATGTCACCGCTAAGGCGGGCAGCGTACGATGCCACCGTGCCTAGATGGCCGGGCATGTCACCGCTAAGGCGGGCTGCTATGATTCCACCGAGCCTAGAGGGCCGGGCATGACACCACTAGTGGGCGGCATATGATGATTACCCGGACGCGGGTTAACGACATGATGATATATGATTGATGTTACGATGCATGTATGGCAGGTTGATGTAAATGTGACATGATAAGGCATACGCTATGATAATGTACATGATGTGTTTATGTATGATGAATGTATATGAAATGTATCTATAATTACCAGAGTACACAGGTTGTATCCTCTACTCATGACTTACGATATTCTTATGCTTATTTCATTTGCCTTACATACTCGGTAATGTTCGTACCGACGTCCTTTTTCTTCGGACGCTCGTGTTCATGCCACGGGTAGACGGGGAGGTGATCCGGACTCATAGGAGCTAACAGTCACGATTAGAGAGCACTCCATTTTTCGGAGGTGCCACAGATTATTCTTTTGGTACACATATATGTATATAGTCATGATTGGGCACGACGGGGTCCTGTCCCGTTCATATGTCTAGTATTCCAGTAGAGGCTCATAGATACGCAGTGTGGGTAGCATGGTCCCATAGTTATATGTGTATGCATATATATATATATATATTTTGATAGCCGAAAGGGCTTATGTTTATAAAAGTAATTATGTTGCAAATGATGATATATTTCTATGAAATTGAGCAAGTATTATGAATGAGAGCATATAGATAACGGAATGAGTGGTGTTCGGTGGTTAGCCCCGGATACCCGTCGCGGCCCGCAGTTCGAGTCGTGACATAAGGTAAACCGTAACCTACTTGGAAGGCCGAACAACAAGGTCTCCAACAATCACTCCTTAGTCTTCCCTTTCCTTTGAGCCTCGAGATAATGAAAGTCTAACATATCCGAATCATGGAATTAGAACCAAGAAGAACATCAATCAAACCCTACTTCTATTCAAGACCCAAATCCTCAACCTATGTAATAGGGGTTTATGAACTAGAAGGGTGAAATTAGGAATCTAAAGGTCTCAACATGAAATTAAAACACTAGGTGATCAATTCCCATCAATATCAAGCTAGAAGAACCAACAATTTACTCAAATTCGAATTCTAGGCAAAACCCCCAAATTTGGGTATAAATTCTAACCTCCAATCCCATAATTTAGCCACTAATTAGGAAGAAATCATGAAATAATAGGTTCTAATCATCAAGTCCATGCTTAATAAAGCTTAATCCACCAACAAATCAAGGTTTTATAATTAACAACATATTCAAGAAAGAAACCCGAAAGCCCTCTCTTACTCTCCAAGTTCTATAGAGTTTCTAGCTTGAAATCTTACTTAGGAAAGGTAATGGAAGAGATTGAGATTAGAGAACTTACTCTCGAGAGAAATCTGACCAACCCCTCCTCAAATCGGCTCCAATATGCTAAGGAAATATAATATAAGTAATGGAAGGAAATAAGGGTTTCCAAAGGCTTTTAAATCAAAAAACTGCCCGCTATAGCGGTCACCAGACACCAGAATTTTCTGGTGTCTTCCAAACTTGGAATCAACACCCGGAACCTCCCGGACACATAAAAACGAGCTACGAACGCACTCATGACTTCAGTATTCCCATCGGAGGTCTCGTTGATGAAGGCAGCCCCCAATACCTCAAAATTAACTTTCCAACCCAAGTTCCAAAATGCACCCGAGTGCATTAAGAACCGAACCGAATATACACACAAGTTTTAAAAACCATCCGAACCTCTAGGAGTTGACGGATTCTCGAAAAAGGTCATTTTACCTAAAAGTCAACTTTAAGTCAACTCTGTTTCACTTTAAGCCCAAATTTCCACAAAATTGCCCAAATCATATCCGAAGACCTCGAGAAGCATGTCAACGATCCCCTCGGGTAAAATATAAGCTTACAAAGCTTAGGGAAGGGTCGAAAGCATAAAAAAAAAGCAATAATGACCAAATGGGTCATTACATCATATACCAATTAAACAATCGCTCGTTCTCGAGCGACAAGAAAGAGAACGGGGAAAGATACTTGAGTATGCAACAATAGGATATCTAGAACGCATAATGGACTTCTCCATATAGGAAAGATTCTCATCGAAACAAAACTGAAGCCCAACGAATGATATTGAAACCATCAGAATGGTACTTCTTTAATAGAGAAACATGGAAGACAGGATGAACACCTGGCTGGCCTGGTGAAAAACTAACTCATAAAATAAGGGATCAATACCATAAATAGTCTCTAACAGGCCAATACACCTCAGGCTCACTTGCCCTCCTTCCCAAATCGCGTGAAACCCTACGTAGGTGTAATCTTCAGAAGAACTTGCTCTCTCACTCACTCTACCAGTCATAACTCTCTAATCGTTGCTCAAGCTCTAATTCTCATATCTCCGTATTCAAATTTCCCTTGCAACTGATCCTAGAATAAACGAATTGCTTTTTCTCAGATTCTCTGATTTGGTAAAATCGCAACTCTAAATGCGATCAATAGGCCCCATAAATACTTTCCCAAACCAACGCAATCCTTTGAAACATGGCCACAAACCACAGCCCATTTTGAACCGGGAAGATATTCTGATTCCGCTAGCCTTTCCTTTATACTTGCCAAAGTCGTTTCGCACACCGCGATTTCTTAGAAACACATGAACACACACACCACAAACCTGAAACCATGACTTACTCACGCTAGAAAGAATCCTTGATCTATCTAGGATCTCTACGCAATTCCATCAAAACTGATCTTATAGACAGCTAACTTTGCTAGTTCCAAGTCTTCTTAAACCTTCAAATCATAATACAGGAACCATATTACTAAATATCTCGTCAAGCGAAGTCTGTCGGAACCCAACTAATCACTATAAAGACCTCTCGCATAACAGTTCCTCTTCAAATCTGTACTAAGCTCATTGTATACCATTATTCTATCCAAGTAGCTGTTCTCAGAAAGTATCATCAAATCTACTAGAAAACCTTAACAAGGCTCGGTAAATCTGTCATACCTCAAATCTAAGCCGAAACACATCGAATCCTTAAATATTTTCTTGGAAATATAATCATAGACCTTTAAGCTTAACTCGAACAATGGTGACCCTAAAAGAATGCACAACTCTCGAATATCACCAATAGTCATTAGAACTGACTCCGAATTTCGAAACCAATCACAGTCATACCGCGAATAACAAATCATGTCTGTCACCTTGACTCCACAATTTAAGTCATATCCAAGTTATCAACTTAGTACTGAAGAGTTATATCTTACGATTCCAATCTTCAGGCTTCTCAACCTTTACCCGACACGTAAATCTGATACAACCCCAAACTTTTTTATGCAAAACCCGAAGCCTCATATAATAATTATTTAACCATCAAACCTCTCATTGTATCACCTCGATATGCCATAATTTTTCCGGAAGTATCCAATCTTTGTACGCAATCTCACGCAATTACTCCCAAGTCCTTCATATGCAAAAAGATTATTTTTGAGATCAATATTACTTGCAATCATACTATATTACCATAAGTAGGGTCCTACCCCAAAAATATAACTCTAGCCTCACATGATAGGGATTCTACAAATCTTTTCTCTTAAAGCACGCTAACTCATCCACTGTGGAATGTTACGAACTTTTCCAACAGTGTACTACCAAGCCACTTCATATAAACCTCAACACGTCGATTCACTGAAATATTCTTATCACTAGTTACCGTTCACGAACCTCACAGAATTTTCCTCATATCACTTAGTCCATATCTGTAGACTTCCTTGCTTAAGCTTATGAAACAATCACACCTCATATGAATCTGCAAGACAACGACACCACAATCTAAATAGGCTCAAATAACCCCAAGATGTACCTCATTCTTGCCGACTCTCGATCGCCCTATACCTTTTATCGATTCGTCAATATCCTAATTTCTAATCACTTCACGATCTTCGATACCGTAATCAATCCTTGAATCCACTCCATCAAATATCACATAATCATAAATCATGCAAGCTAGCTATATTAATCCCGGAGATAGGATCATACCACACACTCTGTACATTAGAGTTTTCTTAGCGCTTACAACTCTAAATTGAGCACTCTCTAAATCGGGCGTATCACATAACAGTCTTACTAATATTCTCATGTATCTCACTGAAGCGTCCGTGCCCGAATTGTCTCACTCAATTTTCAAAATATTATCGTGAACTTAACCTAGTTAAACCATCATTGATCTACCATTTTAAGAACCCATATTTATGAATCCCTTACTCTAATCCTTAAAATTACTAGTCCTCGAACAAACACCTCTTACCTCAATTATCGAATCTGAACACCCCTAACCACTCGCACGCCAATCCTTTTTATTCAATCACATAAGCCGAGTACTAACACCATTAGTAGCGGGATCTAGTCAAATTTACATAATGAATATAAGGTTCCCAACCTTAGTCCACCACTGACCTCTATAAGGTCTATGACATAACCAAACATACAGCTCATCCATAAATTCTCAAGCCCACTCTACACTGTCTAATCGCAACCAAGATCTCACATTACTAACTCTTGTTTCAACGATTTTCTTTCTACCCTTAACCTCGAAGACATCTGTTACACCTCTCATTTCCGTCGCAAGAAAGTCCTTGGCTTATAGGTGGTTTATACCCTGAGTATGGAGATTCGTACCCGATTTTTTGAGATATTAAGTGTTTTACCTCGTGTGTACCAACGTATAAGTGTGCATTCTTTGCAATACGATAGGATTAGAAGCTAAACGAATCGAATCGACGCGAGTTGGATCAACTCAGTAAAAACCTGCAGAACCAGTCCACATTGACGGGACGTCGACGCGTCGACGAGCTATCGTTGTGGGCCATTGATATGCTGCCACCTCTGAATCTTAGGTGGCAGGTCAACGGAGCACGTCCACGAGTCATCGACCCACCCGCCGACCCGCATCGCTGGAACTTTCTCTATCCGTCTTTATATATTTAGCTCCACGATTTTATTCCTTATTTTCTCATTCCCAAACCAGAGAAAACCTTAAAATATTTCCCCTCAACGTTTTCCATCATATTGGAGGAATTCTAGCAAGATCCGAGCCCCATAAACCCCGAGCTAGTGAAGAAGAAGGTTGTTCCTAAGGTTTTATTGAAGTTGTGGAGCTTGGAAGTTTGAGTTGAAGTTGATTCTTGGTATTTTAGTCCCTTCAAGCTATGTATATGATTCCTACCTTTGTGTTTAAGTAAATTATCAAGAGTTTTAGTCGTTGTAAGTAAAGAAAATATAGTTATGAAAGTGGCAAGTTGAATAAGGGTAAAGTTAGGATTAAGGGCTGTTTTGAGGGATGATTTGGAATCGATCGCTTATATATTGATATGTAAGTATTGGTAATGTTGTTGTTGGTGTTGTTGTTAATGTTTGAGTTGAATTGGAAATTAAGGGATTATTAAGTTTACGAAGGGGATGCTGTCTGAAATTCGTTAAGCTCCTTTCGCACTTGAATTGGATAGTAAGTGTTGTAAAGGGTCTAATTGTGGCCTATGTTATCTTGATTGTAGACTTGTGAGTTCGAGAAGTAGACGTTGGATGATTAGATACGCTTCAAGGTATGCTAAGGCTGTCCCTTCTTTCATTTTGGCATCATCCTTATGATATGAACGAACAAACGAACAAATGAACGAGCTTCCATATTACTCTACTCTTAGAAGCATTAGGAGTACCTTAATCTTTGATGTTCCTATGCCCCGTTTTATGATTGTTCCTTCTATTCTTGGGTCTTGAGATTTCATATATTGATAATGTTAGCTGAAAAGATGCCTATCGGAGATAGTACAACCCTATGTAACTCCGAGAATTCCAGTTCTCATTGTACCTATGCATTGCATTCATTATACATATGCATATTGACCCACGACCAGAAGGCGGTATATACGCGTATATTATATGTATATGGGGTATGGGGAAAGGGATAGGCATTATATACGCATTACCACACGATCGACATCATCCGACCATTACTCAAACCCACTCGTGATGATGATGATGATGATAATGATGATGGCCGCCGAGAGGCCGATGGGATATGATAGATGGATCGGGTTGTACGTTTCTTAACACTAACATATATATGGATCGAGTTGTACATTTCTCAGCACTAACAATTATATTATGACCTATGCATATCATACGCCCTCTGAGGCACTTTCATGTTATACAGATGTTCCCAGATGTTCAGCCACAGATGCGTTCAGATGTTGAGATTCGCTTTCATGTTTCGGATGTCTTTCATGATCATATATAGTTGTTGTTTTTATGCCTTACATACTCGGTACATTATCAATTATCGAACGTGAACCCTTATTACTCGGGGGCACGCAATTTCTTGCCCGCGAGGTTCGGTGTAGGAGGTCCGAGCAATGGGACATCCACTCGACGATGTAGTTGGTGCGCTCCACAATGATCCGAGTTCCAAACCTTATCTATTTTGGTATGCCATTTTGAGATGTATATATATATATATACACACACCGATAGTTGATGGTTCTTGATGCATATCTCATGGTGTTGTTCTTGTATAAGTCAGTGTCATTCAGTTATAAGTCATGAATGGGTCCCTCTATCCTTCAGTGAGCTTCAGGTACGAGTATAGGAGTGCTTGGTCGATAGAGGTCAGGCACTCGTCACGACTCATCGATTTTGGTCGTGACAACACCAATCAACCTCATCGGTCACACCCCTTACTGTACGTCATGATATAATGTTTCCCCAATCCAAACACGACTCATTACCCATATGTCACTTCAAATCATGTTTATCACTATCAACCAACAACCACTCAAATCCACTCGTTCCTCTAAACTAATCATCCATCTAAGCCGAACGAACCACAAAATGATATCAATTTTTAACCTCAAACCTAAGTGAAACAACCAGTAACTCCTCAAGTCATTAACTCATCGCATACGCCTATATTTGAAGTCATTTCCATCAGTCGATTACTAACTCTTCAGAAGTCTTCAACCTAGTCAGTTTACCTATCAAATGATGTGCCCATAGAATTCACTTAATAACAGAGTAGTCTTTTAACATCAACGAGCTTATATCAAGAATTACACTTAGCACCAGTCACAACCTTATCCTGACGACCATGTCAGATACCAATTTTTTTCCTTCCCAATCTCACAAAAAGTACTCATGTCTAAGATATTTTATGAAGTGTCACTTCGCTACGCGATTTCCAAAAATGTCTTCCTTCATGTCCTTATTGTCAACTTCTTTTCTTTATTACATGCGGTCACAATATGTTTGCCCAATTCGATGGTCATTACCGAAATTACACTAGTCTTCACATACCGACGTCTAATACTCTACTGCTGCTGAATCGTCAACCCGCCATTGGAGCACCAGTACCACACACATCTGTCACGACCCATGCCAATAAGTCATGACGAGAGCCTGACCTCTACAGAGCAGACACCCTAATACTCGTATCTGGGTAACACTGAATAACAGGGTGGCCCGTATATGACTTATAACTGAGCTATACTAACTTTTACAAGAACAACATCATAAAGTATGCATCAAGAACTCTCAGCCATCTATGTATGTAAGTACTGAAAAGAACAGTGCAACCTGATTAGGCCGCTACATATACTGTACACAAAAAGAATAAGAGCTGACGAGGCTACATCACATGCTAACTATATACAACTGTCTACAGACCTCTAATGGAATACAAAGCTGTAGAAAGGACGGGACAGGGTCCTGTCATACCATATATATATGTCAAAAATAGCATACCAAAGATGAATTGCAGCTCCGAACCAAGTGGAGCGCAATGACTACCGCTGAATGGAAGTCCTACTGAGCTGGACCGTCTACCTGGACCTGCGGGCATGAACGCAGCCCCCCGAGCAATAGAGGAGTCAGTACGGATAATGTACCGAGTATGTAAGGCATAAGAACAACAAGTACATAAGAATCATGAAAGATATCTGAAACATGAAAGCTAATCTCAATATCTGAAAGTGCTTCTGCGGCGTATGATATTCATGCTCTCTTTAAAAATCATATACATATATTTATACTTTTGTAAGTGCGAGGAACGTATAGCCCGATCCATATATCACGTCATCCCGCGTCCGGGGTAATCCCATAATCTGCCTACTGCAGTGCTGTGCACATCTACATGCCTGCCCGGCTGACTATAGCGCGCCGCGGTGTGAGAAAATAGTTGTACATATATATATAAATGCATGAAGAACTCATGAAAGGATACTCTGGAAGCTGTAGATATGAAACATACGAAGTCAAGGATACAATAAATCCTATACCATCTAAGAGTAGCGTCTTTGGAACTCGCTCGCTTGCTTCTTTTTTTCATATGGTAGGGATCATGCCAGAAGAATAGAAGGGATAGCCTTAACATACCTTAGAACATATCAAATCGTCCAACATCTACTTCTCGAACTAGTAAGTCTACATTCAAGATAATGTAGGTCACAATTAGACCATTTACATCACTTACTATCTAATTCATGTGCGGAAGGAACTTAACGAATCTAGGACAGCATTTCCTCTATAAACTTAACAATCCCTCAATTCCCAATTCAACCCAAACATCCACAACAACATCATCAACAATAACAACAACATATGGCAACATAAAGAAGTAAGAATCTCCCTAAAAATCTAATAAAAAACAGGCCACAAGGTAACCATACCAACAAACAAGTTTATGCCTCCACAACATCATCTCCTTCCCCTTAAATCACTAAAACTGTTGATAATTAACTCAAAAACAAAGGTAAGAATCTTATACATACCTTGAAGGCACTAGAAGTCCAAAAATCAAACTTCAACTTCAACTCCTAAGCTCAACAACTTCAATGGTACCTTAGGAACAACTTTATCTTTACTAGCTCGGGTTTAAGGCGCTCGGATCTTGCCAAAAACTCCCCTAATATGATGGAAAATGTTGAGAGGAAATATTTTAGGGTTTTGTATGGTTGGGGAATGAAAAATGAGGATATAAAACGTGAGGGCCAAATATATATAAGTGGAACAAAAAGGTTCCAGCGATGCGGGTTGACGAGAGGGTCGACGGCTCGTCGACTTTCTCTGTCGTTCTGCCTCCTGAAAGTTCAGAGGCTGTGGCATGTTGACGGTGGGGAACAACGCCTCGTCGACACGTCGATGGCCCATCCCTTTGCTCATCAAAGTGGACTGGTTTCTGCAGTTTCCCTGAGTCGCTCCGACTAGCGTCGATTCGATTCGTTTCACTTCTAATCCTATCATATTGCAAGGAACATATACTTATACTTCGGTATACACGAGGTAAGGCACTTAATTTCTCAAAACCCCGGGTACGGATCTCCGTACTAAGGGTATAAATCACTAGGTAACCATAAACTCTCTTACGACAAAAACGAGAGGCGTAACATTCTCCCTTCTTAAAAATATTCGTCCTCGAATGTTCATACTAGTTATGAGTTATAAAAATTTCAGCAGATTCTCCACTATAAATATACCAATCCAACCTGAACACAGCAACCCAAAATAATGCCACACACTAAAACACACCACATTATGGCCTCACACAACCAAAATAAAATAGCCATAAGTATATCACATACCTAAAGTCTGAACCTTCTCGGAAGATGAGAATAGATGTGGATATCTGGTCTTCATATCATTTTCTACTTCCCATGTCATTTCTTCCACATTATTATTCCTCCAGAGCACTTTAACGGAAGCCACATCCTTAGTCCGCAATCGACGAACTTGTCTATCTAATATAGCCACTGGGCCTCCTCGTATACTAACCGCTCGATCACCTGGATATCCTCTACTGGCACGACTCTCGAAGGATCCCCTATACACTTACGGAGCATGGATACATGGAATATTGGGGGTACAGACTCCAGATCAGATAGTACCTCTAACTCATATGCTACCTTAGCCCTTTGTACGAATAATTCTATATAGCCCAATGTATCGAGGGCTCAACTTACCCTTCTTGCCAAATCTCATCACTCCCTTCATAGGTGAGATCTTTAGGAAGACCCAATCGCCTACCTCGAACTCTAGCTTACGCCGCCGATTATCTGCATAGGATTTATGTCGACTCTGTGCCGCTAGTAACCTTTCTTGAATCACTTTCACTTTGTCAATAGCTTGCTGT
Source organism: Lycium ferocissimum (assembly GCF_029784015.1). Classification (NCBI taxonomy): domain Eukaryota; kingdom Viridiplantae; phylum Streptophyta; class Magnoliopsida; order Solanales; family Solanaceae; genus Lycium; species Lycium ferocissimum. Next base: position 44,101,569 of record NC_081347.1, on the reverse strand, counting down.
ATTAAATCTGGGCCTACTAGCTGATTCTCTCCAACATCAAACCATCTTATGGGTGATCTACATCTCCGCCCATATAAAGCCTCATAAGGAACCATCTGAATACTGGAATGGTAATTGTTATTATATGCAAAATCAATAAGAGGCAAATGATCATCCCAGCTACCTCGAAAGTCAATCACACACGCTCTTAGTATATCCTCAAGTACCTGTATAGTACGCTCAGTTTGTCCATCTGTCTGCGAAAGAAATGTAGTACCAAGACTCACCTGAGTCCCCAATCCGTTCTGAAATGATCTCCAAAAATTAGATGTGAACTGTGCACCTCTATCTGAAATAATGGTTGTAGGAACACCATGAAGTCGTAGAATTTCTCTAAAGTAGAGCTTCGCATAATCTTCGGCTGAATAAGTAGTTCTGGCAGGCAGAAAATGGGCTAACTTTGTAAGTCTATCAACGATGACCCATATTGAATCATACTTCCGCGGAGTACGGGGTAAACCTGTAATGAAATCCATATTGATTACCTCCCATTTCCAAGTCGGAATCTCAATAGCGCAATAAACCTCGAAGCACGGTGCTCTATCTTAACTTGCTGGCAATTTGGACACTGAGCAATAAACTCCGCTATGTCTTTCTTCATACCATCCCACCAGTACACTTCCTTGATATCATGGTACATTTTTGTTGTTCCCGGATGAATAGAATAGCGAGAATAATGGGCTTCCCACATAACTTGCCGATGAAGCCCTGCAACATTGGGAACGCATAATCTACCCCGATACTTGAGTACTCCATCCCCTGTAATCACAAAGGGTGTCTTTTCTTTCTAAGGCGCCATATCTCGATAATAAACTAAAATAGGGTCTTCGTACTGACGCTCCTTTATTTCAGCTACCAAGGATGACACCGCTGTGTCCTGAATAGTAACTCTTGTATCACCTGAATCTATTAATCGAACTCCAAGACTGGCTAGCCTTCAAACTTCACGGGCTAGTTCTCTCTTCTCTGGCTGCAAATATGATGAGCTACCGATAGATTTACGACTAAGGGCATCCGCTACTACATTAGCCTTTCCAAGATGGTACAGAATATCAACGTCGTAATATTTTAACAACTCTAGGCATCGCCTCTGACGTAGTTCAAGTCCTTCTGCCTGAAGATGTACTGGAGGCTCTTATGGTCGGTATAGATATCGACGTGAACACCATATAAGTAGTGCTTCCATATTTTCAAGGCATGGATCACTGCAGCTAGCTCGAGATCATGAGTTGGATAATTCTTCTCGTGCTTCTTCAACTGTCTGGAGGCATAAGCAACAACCTTGCCATGTTACATTAATACACATCCCAACCCAATACCTGAAGCATCACAATATATCACATAGCCATCTATTCCCTCTGGAAGAGTCAAAACGGGTGTTGAGTTTAACTTGTCCTTCAATATCTAGAAATTCCGGTCACATGCCTCCGTCCACTGGAACTTAGCCTCCTTCTGAGTCATCTTGGTCAACGGGGCTAAAAGAGAAGAAAATCCCTTTACGAACCTCCTATAATATCCTGCCAGACCCAAGAAAATGCATATCTTTGTTGGTGTTGTGGGCCTTGGCCAATTCCTCACAGCTTCAATCTTTTGAGTATCAACTCTAATGCCTTCATATAAAATAATGTGACCGAGAAAATCCACAGAGTTCAACCGGAACTCACACTTAGAAAACTTCGCATATAACTCTCTATCTCGAAGAATTCTAAGCACTACACGTAGATGATCTGCATGCTCAGCCTCTGACGATGAATAAACTAGAATATCATCTATAAACATGATCATGAACAGATCTAGGAAGGGTCTGAATACACGATTCATCAAGTCCATGAATACAGCTGGAGCATTAGTTAGCCCGAATGACATAACACGACACTCATAATGCCCATATCTAGTCCTGAATGCCGTCTTCGAAATGTCTTCCTCCTTTACCCTAACCTGATGATATCCCGATCTCAAGTCTATCTTTGAAAAGTATTTGGCACCCTGCAGCTGATCAAATAAATCGTCAATCCTCGAAAGCGGATACCTATTCTTTATAGTCACTTTATTCAATTGCCTGTAATCAATGCACATTCGCAAGGAGCCATCCTTCTTTCTTACAAATAACACCGGCGCTTTCCACGGCGATGTACTGGGCCTAATGAAGCCCTTCTCGAGTAAATCCCTCAGTTGCTCCTTCAATTCTTTTAACTCTGCAGGTGCCATTCTATAAGGATGAATTGATATTGTCCGAGTATCTGGTAATAGATCGATAGTCAAATCAATCTCCCTCTTTGGCGGAATGCCTGGAAGCTCATCTGGAAATACCTCTGGGAACTTGTTGACCACAGGGACCGACTGAAGGGTTTGTGACTCTGCTTGCATAGTCAGAACCCTAACCATGTGATAAATATACCCTTTTCTGATCATTTTGCTAGCCTTAAGGTAGGAAATAAACCTACCCCTCGGCGAAGAAGCATTACCCTTCCACTCTAAAACTGGCTCATCTGGAAACTAGAACCGGACCACTTTCATTCTACAATCAACATTAGCATAGCAAGAAACCAACCAATCTATACGCATAATAACATCAAAATCGATCATACCTAGCTCAATCAAATATGCTATGGTGTGACGATTGCAAACTATGACTACACAATCTCGATATACTCGCTTAGCTATGACTGGGTCACCAACTGGCATAGACACCTCAAAAGGTTTAATCGATTCAAGCTTTATCCCAAACTTGCCAGCAACAAATGGAGTAACATATGATAAGGTGGAACCTGGGTCAATCAGTGCGTATACATCATAGGAGAAGGCGATAATATACCTATACCAACATCAGGAGACGACTCACGATCCTGTCTACTAGCTAATGCATAGATGCAGTTCTGAGTACCGCTCGAACTAGATGCTCCACCCCTTCCTCTACCACGTCCTGCTGGTGCCTGAGAACTATGCCCTGAAGGGCGTACAGATGAAGAAGAACCAGCTACGGACCCTGTAGGCCGAACAATACCTATACCACCTCTCGACGGACACTCCCTCATCATATGACTCGGCTGGCCACAAGCATAACAAGCATCTGATCCTAATCGACACTGTCGCCGTATAATCTACCACACTGGGTACATCGTGGAAAAGGTGGTCTCTTTGGACCGACTCCGATGCATGCGAGAACCTGAAGCTCTAGAACTCTGACCCGCTCCGAAATAAAAAGGCCGATCAAATCTCTGACCTGGAAACCGCGGAGGTGCACTCACTGCTGAATGGAATGGATATCAAGAATACTGCTGTCTCTGTCCTCCTCTAAACTCACCAACAATATCTAAAGATCTAGCCCTCTTGCCATGGACCCCCCGGCCCCTTTCCATGGCCCCACGCTCACGCTCGTCCTCCGCCGACGCTTACGATCCTCCATTCGTATCATGCAGATACCCGTATAGGGGAAATATCCATACCCGGCTGTAACGCAGCTGTCGTACACTCATCAATCAAATGTGGCCCTAGACCAGCCACGAAACGATGAACTCGATCCTCCATCTCAGCCACCATAGCTGGGGCATATCTAGCCAATGAATCAAAGTATACACTATACTCCTGAACACTCATACTGCCCTGCTGAATATGCTAAAATCTGTCAGCTCGGGGCCGCCGAACCTCTGGCGGCAAATAATGACGAATAAAGGCATCTGAAAACTCTTGCCAAACAACTGGAGGGGCATCCTCTCCCCTAGATAGCTCCCACGCCTAGTACCGCTGCACTGTAACATCACAAAGCCTATAAGAAGCCAACTCCTCTGACTCAACCTCATTAGCATGCATGACCCTCAGAGTCCTCTGCATGCTATCAATAAAGTCTTGGGGGTCCATATTCTGCCTCAACACGGAGAACTCTAGGGGATCTAAATCGAGAAAATTCTTAACCCTTGCAATGCTAGCTCGGTCTGCCTGATCAACACCAACTCCCTGACTCTGAGCCTGAGCAGCTACCAATCTAGTCAACAAATGTATAGCATCCCGCATATCCCGACCGGTGCATATCCGGCCGAGGGACCGGAGGCACGAGGGCGGCCGGAGGCGGGGTATTCCAATTCTGGGATGGGTCTCACTCTGAGACTCGCCCCGAGCCCTAGTAGCCCTCTGAGTACTGCTAGTAGCCTCACGAGCCACTCCCTTGCCCTTCTGGGCAGCTGTAACTTTCTTTCGAGGCATCGTTGAAATCAGAACAAATCATTTGAAGGCGAACTCTCACCACACGGCTCTATAGCACGATCTAAGAGAAAAGGAATGACAATATTCTAAATGTCCTGTAGCCTCCTGTCTATAAGTGTGGTGCACAACACACCCACAAACTAGACTCTAGTAGACACGATCTGTAGATAACCCTAGGACGAAACTACTCTGATACCACTTCTGTCACAACCTAGGTCGATGAGTCATGACGAGTGCCTGACCTCTACTGACCAGACACCCGAATACTCGTATCTGGGTAACACTGAATAACAGGGTGGCTCATATATGACTTATAACTGAGCTATACTGACTTTTACAAGAACAACATCATAAAGTATGCATCAAGAACTCTCAACCATCTGTGTATGTAAGTACTAAAAAGAACAGTACAAGCCGATTAGGCCGCTACATATACTGTACATAAAAAGAATAAGAGCCGACGAGGCTACATCACATGTTAACTACATACAACTGTCTACAGACCTCTAATGGAATACAAAGCTATAGAAATGACGGGACAGGATCCTGTCATACCATATATACATGTCAAAAATAGCATACCAAAGATGAACTGCAGCCTCCGAACCAAGTGGAGCGCCGACTACCGCTGAATGGAAGTCTATCGAGCCGGGACCGTCTGCACGGACTGCGGGCATGAATGCAGCACCCCAAGCAATAGAGGAGTCAGTACGGATAATGTACCGAGTATGTAAGGCATAAAACAATAAGTACATAAGAATCATGAAAGATATCTGAAACATGAAAGCTAATCCTAATATCTGAAAGAGCCTCTACGGCGAATGATATGCATGTTCTCTTTAAAAATCATATACATACATTTATACTGTTAGTGCTGAGGAACGTACAGCCCGATCCATAAATGTTAGTGCTGCAGAACGTACAGCAGTGCAGAGGAACGTACAGCCCGATCCATATATCATGTCATCCCGCATCCAGGGTAATCTCACACCGCCCACCGCTTTGTGCACATCTATGTGCACACACCCGACTATAGCGGGGTGCGGTTTGAGAAAATAGTTATATATATATATATATATATATATATGAAGGACTCATGAAAAGATACTTTGGAAGCTGTAGATATGAAACATACGAAGTCAAGGATACAATAAATCCTCTACCATCTAAGAGTGGAGTCTTTGGAACTCGCTCGCTTGCTTCTTTTGTTCATATGGTAGGGATCATGCCAAAAGAATAGAAGGGACAACCTTAAGATACCTTGAAGCATACCAAATCGTCCAATGTCTACTTCTCGAACTCGTAAGTGTACAATCAAGATAACATAGGTCACAATTAGACCATTTACATCACTTACTATCCAATTCATGTGCGAAAGGAACTTAACGAATCTCGGACAGCATTTCCTCTGTAAACTTAACAATCCCTCAATTTTCAATTCAACCTAAACATCCACAACAACATCAACAACAATAACAACATATGGCAACATAAAGAAGTAAGAATCTCTCCAAAAATATAATAAAAAACAACCCACAAGGCAACCATACCAACAAACTAGTTTATGCCTCCACAACATCATCTCCTTCACCTTAAATCACTAAAACTCTTGATAATTAACTCAAAAACAAAGGTAAGAATCTTATACATACCTTGAAGGTACTAGAACTCTAGAAATCACACTTCAACTCCAACTCCTAAGCTCAACAACTTCAATAGAACCCTAGGAACAACTTTATCTTTACTAGGTTGGGTTCAAGGGGCTCGGATGTTGCTAAAAACTCCTCTAATATGATGGAAAATGTTGAGAGGAAATATTTTAGGGTTTTCTCTGGTTGGGGAATGAAAATTGAGGAAATAAAATGTGAGGGCCATATATATATATATATATATATATATATATATATATATATATATATATATATATATATATATATATATATACACACATAAGTGGAACAAAAAGTTTCCGGTGATGCGGGTTGAGGAGAGGGTCGACGGCTCATCGACGTGTCGACTATACCGTCGACTTGCTCCGTCGTTCTGCCGCCTGAAAGTTCAGAGGCTGCAGCATGTCGACAGCGTGGAACGATGCCTCGTCAACATGTCGACGGCCCGTCCCTTTGCTCATCAAAGTGGACTGGTTTCTACAGCTTCCCTGAGTCGCTCCAACTCGCGTCGATTCGATTTGTTTCGCTTCTAATCCTATAGTATTGCAAGGAACATATACTTATACTTCGGTATACGCGAGGTAAGGCCCTTAATTTCTCAAAATCCCGGGTACGAATCTCAGTACAAAGGGTAGAAATCACTAGGAAACCATAAACTCTCTTACGACGAAAACAAGAGGCGTAACAACGCCATCATAAGGCCTTGACGGAGCTGAAGTTTTTCCCAAACCGGTCATATTATCGAGCAACCCACTATTGTTAAGCCATCAACGCACTTTGTCACTTCCAAGCAACCCAATGCTGAAACATGGAGATCATGTAACCCTCTGACCTATCTATCCCATTTCCCACAGACTTCCACAATAAACGAGTCAAATCGCGACTTCGTACAACAACCGGGTCTAATCGCGACTCTACACAATCGAATCCTTAGGCCATAACTAGAGACTGAACTGGATCACGCGTCTGAATTAGAATAACACTTCATGTACCATTCCACAACACGTCATAGATCGACCATTCGCATAAGAATTCTAGTTCGAGTTTCTACCCTCCGTTGGTGATTAAGATAAGAAAGTCCAGATACCAATTGGAATTGACTAAATACCAATTGAATGAAGTCACATGAGAGGATGAAAGAATTGGAAGTTTTCTAAATTTCCTATAGCCTTGCGCAGATAAGTACGGAGCTCATCTTACCGATCCACAAGACTCTGCTAGACACGCTCTTGTATTATAGACCGGGTAACCTATGGCTCTGATACAAACTTGTCACGACCTAATTTCACTAAGTTATGAGGGCACCTACCTTTTCCACCTCGGTAGGCGGTAGGCGAATCCTTAACCTAATATTTCATAAACACATAAATAGATAATCAGTAAGTGGAAAAAAATAGAATAACAGGAATTTCAATAATATAAGAAAGCGGAAACAAAAGAAATACACCGCAGTATCTGGTCTGGTCATACAAGAGCATCTAAATAAATACTACAAGTCTGAACAATAAAATACATTAATAGTCTCAAACATATGTCTTAGAACGGAAATAAAGACATAGTAGATTGAGGAGTCTTCGGGCAGAGAATGTCTCCATGCTCATCCTGAAAGACCCGAATCAGCAAATCCTCGAACAGTCAGCCATGAGGAGTAGAAGTCGATCACTCCTGATACTCTTCATACATAAAAGAATGCAGCAAGTGCAGGTCAGTACAAACAACAAGTACTGGTAGGTATCATAGGCCGACTAAAACTAGCTAACGTATATAAAGAAAACAAAGCAAGATAAACACATAAACCAACAAGTACAAGTCAACAATAAGCCATATCCATGGTACAAGTCATCACCTATGTTGTAGCATCTAAACCCAACTGTGCCAAGTCTCAGTATAGCGATTCGAATCAGTATATCACAGTAGTGTCACAACAACTAACAGAAACCAAGATACAATGCAATGCAAATGTATGTAGGATGAATGCAATGCATATGCCGCGTTGTACAACATGTCCCGGACGGAATGACTCCACGTCTCGGCGATCATGACCCATAGGGGACCGGTGAATTCCATTTATCACTCGCTCCGGAATATGACCTCCGATCAAGAGCACACTCTCACGATCCCGGCAAAGACCTTGGGCATCGGACACTCCATCGTTCCCAGCAAGAAACCTCGAGCAACGAACACTAATATCTCTTTTACGCTCTCCGACAAAAACCTCAGAGGCTATACTCTCTCACATATCATCATCAATACCAGAACCATGCATATGTCAGTGTATCATAGAAATGCGAATAAATATGATGAAATGTGATATCAACTACCAATTCTATCCGAAACAGTACCACACATGGCGCCCAAGTAATATCAATAATAAGGCTACACAATAAGCCACATTGGAATCACAACTCTCAACAGTACCTCCCAGGACACACAAGTAATATCAATGATAACGCTACACAATAAACCACAATCGAATCACAACTCTCAACAATACCTCCTACGGCACACAAGCAATATCAATGATATATAAGCCACAAAGGAATCATTGTTCTCATCTCAATATCAATCAAGTAAAGTACGGCAATATCATAGCCATAACATATCTTTAATTAGCAATATTCGATGTCTCAATGTGGCAGCAAGCCAATAAGTAAATAGAACAAGATAAGTCAACAACGCAGCAGGGTTGCTAGCCCCCAAATCACACAACAAGGCCCAACCTAAGACAATATCCAACCCCACTTCATACCCGAAGGTTTACATGAGTTCTCCGACAATTTCATCTAAACATACGCTTCCCTAGTTGAAGTCTCACCATAAGGTAAACCGTAACCTACCTGGAAGGCCGAACAACAAAGTCTCCAACAATCACTCCTTAGTCTTCCCTTTCCTTTGAGCCTCGAGATAATGAAAGTCTAACATATCCGAATCATGGAATTAGAACTAAGAAGAACATCAATCAAACCCTACTTCTATTCAAGACCTAAATCCGCAACCTATGTAATAGGGGTTTATGAACTAGAAGGGTGAAATTAGGAATCTAAAAGTCTCAACATGAAATTAAAACACTAAGTGATCAATTCCCATCAATATCAAGCTAGAAGAACCAACAATTTACTCAAATTCGAATTCTAGGCAAAACCCCCAAATTTGGGTATAAATTCTAACCTCCAATCCCATAATTTAGCCACTAATAGGAAGAAATCATGAAATAATAGGTTCTAATCATCAAGCCCATGATTAATAAAGCTTAATCCACCAACAAATCAAGGTTTTATAATTAACAACTTATTCAAGAAAGAAACCAAAAAGCCCTCTTATTCTCCAAGGTCTATGGAGTTACTAGCATGAAATCTTACTTACGAAAGGTAATGGAAGAGATTGAAATTAGAGAACTTACCCTTGAGAGAAATCTGACCAAACTCTCCTCAAATCGCCTCCAATATGCTAAGGAAATATAATATAAGGAATGGAAGGAAATAAGGGTTTTCAAAGGCTTTTAAATCAGAAAACTGCCCGTCGACCGCTATAGCGGTCAGCCCACCGCTATAGTGCTACCCCACCGCTATAGTGCTACCCTACCGCTATAGCGGTCACCCCACCACTATAGCGCTCATCAGACACCAGAATTTTCTGATGTCTTCCAAACTTGGAATCAACACACGGAACCTCCCGGACACAAACCAAATATGCAGATATACATAAAAACACGCTACGAACGCAACCATGGCCTCGGAATTCCCATCGGAGGTCTTGTTGACCAAGTCAACCCCTAATACCTCATAACTAACTTTCCAACCCAAGTTCCAAGATGCACCCGAGTGCATTGGGAACCGAACCGAATATACATACAAGTTTTAAAAGACCATCCAGACCTCTCGGAATCGATGGATTCTCAAAAAAGGTCCGTTTACCTAAAAGTCAACTTTGAGTCAACTCATTTTTGCTTTAAGCCCAAATTTCCACAAAATCTTCCAAATCATATCCGAAAATCTCGAAAAGCTTGTCAACGGTCCCCTCAGGTCAAATGTGAGCTAACAAAGCTCGAGGAAGGGTCAAAAGCGTCAAAAAAACAATAACGACAAAACGGGTCGTTACAGGCAACCACCGAATTATTATCCTACCAGACAACCCTTAAGTTAAGCTTGCTTTCAACGATAAAATAAATGTGATAGAAAAATTACCAAGGCCTCATTTGTTTGCACTTAAAAGATGTTTGAATACGAGTGGTTCAGACCTTATGCCATGAAGTGAATTTATTTAAATTAAGATCTTAGCACTTATTTAGTCTGAACAGGTCTTAATCATTAAGATCTTGAACAAAGTCTTAATACTATTAACAGATTTTTTTTGTATGAATAATTTTTACTACCACTCTGTCCACAACCACTTGCTCCACCCCCACCCTCGCAACCCCACCCACCCACTCCCCCCACCCGCGGTCACCCCTACCTCTACCCCCACCTTTCCCCCCACCACCCCACCCCGCCCCACTCGCGGCCACCCCCACCCAACCACTACTAACCACCTCTGCCATCACAACCACCATACTCCAACACCCACCCCTCCACTCAACCACAACTAACCACCACTGTCATCACAACCACGGCCACCTCCACTGTCAACCACCACCACCCTTATCCTCCCCACCCCCACCATCCACCATCTAGCCCAACCACTTACCCACCACCCCCATCCCACCATCACAAACCACCGCTGACATTACAACCACCACCATCGTCAACCACTACCACCATCGTCAACCACTACCACCGTCGCCAACCACCGGCCATCACCACTACTACAAAGCATCTCCACCATCACTCGCGAACATAAACGTTGCATTTTTTATCAAACAATAATTTTATTTTATTAGATTTAATTACTTTTTTTATTTGAATTATATATTTTTTATGTTTAAGTGAATACATTATGCACATCCAGATGTTGAAAAACAATCAATCTTAATCATTCAGTGTTCAGATCTAGTGACAACATCTTAATTATTCAAATGTGCATTCAGATTCATACATCTAATCTTAATGAAAACAAATGAGGTCTAAGTCAATTTGATAAAATATAAGTGCGGAAAAGAAGAAGTCAATTGAATAGACTACACCCCATAAAGGCATAAACCCAACACATACTTGTCAAGCATGGGGCTACCGTCTTTCGACTTGGTTTCTCACAAAGATGGAAATTGACAAATACCATCTTAATTGAATGGTCGTTGAGTTTTATTAAGAGAAAAAAAAAATGTTGAACCAAAAATAGAAACAGACCCAAAAGAACATTATACATATTGTACATTGGTACATTGGTTTTTCTTATGCAGACTTAGCTATCTTTTTTCCTTCTTATCTTTTCCTTCTATTTTTTCCTCAAACGAAGCTAGATGATAGTGTTGAGAGCATTCAAGTAGGTTCAGGGTATACGCAATCATATAGGCATGCTTGCATATCCATCATTTGAGTCTCCAACATCTATTCTGATAATTACATATCCGATTTGGCCTTTTGAAGAATGTGCACGCATACGTCTCATGACAAAAACAATCAATCATACTCCTCAACCTTGTAAGCTCCATTCGAGTGTTTAAATTGCTTCAGAAAAGTTTCCAGACTGCAATTAAAAATCAAGGAATAGAATCAAGAAGAATTTTGGGACTACAACATGGAATATCACATATAAGTGAGCAGACATATTGCATAGGATCCGCGTCTCAAAACCCCCCACGAACCATTGCTTGAATGGACTAGTGGGAGAACAGAACATAGTGCAGTATAAAGCCAGTTTATTATGGTTAAACTTAAAAAGATAGTATGAATCTCCATAAACAGAGATAGGTTGAAATGTCAAACAGAGATAGGTTGAAACAGTTTCACCAAGCAAGTTAATCCAAGTAAAGACTTGAGCAACTGCAATATACAACCATTGTCAACATTTTCTAGATAGATGGATTGAAAAAAACATGACTATGCTTAACAATAAAACAATCTGAAATCCCACATACCGTGAGGCTATTTGTTGTCGTTGGAAAAGAAATAAGCCAAGAACCATACATGGATTATCACCATACATGAGGCTATTTGTTACCATGTCTATGTTGTGATTATCTGAGCATTCCTATGATTTATTGATGAATTAACTGCCACGATCCAAATTTGACAATTAGACCGTGACAGGGCACCCACCAAATTATTATCCTACCAGGCAACCAACGATAAATAAATGAGATAGAAGAATTACTAAGTCAGTTTGATGAAAGATAAGTGCGAAAACGAAGAAGTCAATTGAATAAACACCCCATAAAGGCATAAACCCAACACATACTTGTCAAGGATGGGGCTACCGTCTTTCAACTTGGTTTCTCACAAAGATGGAAATTGACAAATACCATCTTAACTGACTAGTCGTTAAGTTTGATTAAGAGAAAAAAAAAATGTTGAACCAGAAATAAAAAAACAGACCAGAAAGAACATTATACATATTGTACATTGGTTTTTCTTATTCAGACTTAAGCTATCTTTTTTCCTTCGTATATTTTTCCTTCTATTTTTACCTCAAACGACGAGATGATAATGTAGAGAGCACCCAAATAGGTTCAGGGTATACGCAATCATATAGGCATGACAACTATTCTAATAATAATTAGATATGCGATTTGCCCTATGGACGAATATGCACGCATAAGTGCCATGCTTGTTTGAGTAAGAGCAATGAGATTTTCCAATATCAACATTGTGTATATGCCTAACGTGACAGGAATCCTGAGTACTATGATCTCAAGATGCAAACGCATATAAGCGAAAGAAGCTTGCAGTTCTAAAATTCAGCATCCAGACAGGAAAAAGAGAACATATAATTATTCTAGGTCAGCACAATGTCATTCACAGTATTTTCCCAGTGACGTCTTTACGTGTTCATTCATCATCGAAATATTAACAAGTAGAATGCCAAAGATGATCCAAATCGTACTTCATTCCACCAAAGTTATTTGAAGGACGAAAAGAAGGAAAGGAAAAAAAAACTACCGTGTCTACATCTGTAATGGAACTTGGCATAAAATAGCGCATTGAGATAAGAAAAGATGAGGGACAGAATTTTTGAGCTTCCTGCTCTGTAGATAATAACACAAATTATACTTCCACTTTGAAATCTGTTCCCTGTTCCACCGGGAAAATCAGTGTAGTGTGCAATATCCTCGATTGACTAATATCAACATTCTTGCATCCATCGTCTAAACATTGCTGGGAAGCTGCGTCTTATGACAAAAATAATCAATCATACTCCTCAATCTTGTAAAGTCCCATTCGAGTGTTTAAATTGCTTCAGAAAAGTTTCCAGGCTGCAATTAAAAATTCAACGAATGGAGTCAAGAAGAATTCTGGGACTACAATATCAAATATCACATAAGTGGACAGACATTGAGGGAGAAAAGATACAGTGCAATACAAAACCAGTTTATTATGGTTAGACTTAAAAGACAAACAACAAAATACCCAGTGTAATTCCACAAGTGAGGTTTGGGAAGGGTAGTATGTACGCAGACCTTACCACTACCATTGTGGGGTAGAGCCTGTTAAAAAGCTAGAGAAGTAAGGTCTGCGTACATCCTACCCTCCCCAGACCCCACTTGTGGAATTATGCAAGTCTGCGTACATCCTACCCTCCCCAGACCCCACTTGTGGAATTATGCAAGTCTGCGTACATCCTACCCTCCCCAGACCCCACTTGCGGAATTATGCTGGATATGTTATTATTGTTTGACTTTTGAGTCTAACCATAATAAACTAGCTTTATACTGCACTGGTTAGACTCAAAACATGAGTATGAATGTCCGGACATAGAGATAGGTTGAAGCAGGTTCACCGAGCAATTTAAGCTGATTTCTAATAGTAAAACAGGTTTCTTATGAGTATCATGGTTCATAAGCATAATAAGGTTTCCTTCCAAATTTACAGAACACTTGTGACTTAATCGAAACAAAGACTTGAGCAATTTCAATATACAACCATTGTAAACATTTTCTAGACAGATGGATTGAAATCGTGACTATGCTTAACAATAAAACACTCTTAAAAGCCCACATACCGTGAAGCTATTTGTTGCCGTTGGAAAAGGAATAAGTCAACAACTACACGTGAGATTATCACCTCATACGGCTATTCAGAGGTCACAAATAAATCGAAGGACCTACTGTACACTCTGTAATCGGAACCTTAAAATCAGGTTTTCTTCTCAAGTAGGTATAACAAAGTGTCGACAAGTTAAAGGAAAGCAATTATAAGTACATGGCTTCCACAGATTGCACAAGCATAATCCTTTATTCTCCACAGATTGCATTTCAAACCACACATGCTTACCTCTGATCTATATGCTTATACAACTATGCAAATGCAACTCAATGATGAAGAATAATTTACTTTTAACAGCTTACAAATACATGATGAAAATTCATTCATTTTAAAGCCTTAATTACATCCAGAGTGAACTTGCAGGAATAATCGTATCTCATATTCCACTAATTTGACCTTGTGCCTATTTGCGATGTACTTCAAAGGTGGCGGTAGGCAATTTGATATATGCAAAAGAGTATCCCAAGAGGACAGGTCAAACTAATTTATCGTGAAGTCTGCAAGCAACTACTACACAAAAAAGCCCTGAAATAGAATTATACACTACCTATTTCTTAAAAAGAACCTTGAGTTGAAACTGTACAATTTACTATGATCGTATTTGATTATTCACTTACTATGCCAATATGCATAAAATTTGAATCATGCAGTAACTTCTGCAAGTTTAACGTAATGAAATCATAGTGATAAGTTCCTCGAGAAGAAATTACTCCTTCAACAGTACGGAAAATACAGGAAGACTTTAAGGGATAAAGGTGTTAGCTCCAACTTATCAGTTATGGAAATTAAACATTTTTTTTGAAATTGGTAACAAAGTTATGGAAATTAAACATTAGAAGGGCTGGACGACATTTCCCACAAGAATACTGAATTAACTTGACTTCCGAGTTTCTTCAATAAAGTACTATCTTATTTCCACTTCCAAACAAACATTTACTACTGTCCAAGTCAAGCTCCTCAGTTTATTTATAAACATACTAATTTTTGGCCGATGGAGTCACCCTATAATCAACATTCCACATCGTTGCCATTTGATTCAACTATTAGAATGGCTTTCATCACTTGAAACCTAAATACGTGTTAACAATTACATAATCATCATTAAAACCAGCAACAACATTCAGAAAAGACAAACAAGAAATAAATCTACTAAGATTAACAATCCCCGAGAGGCACATAACATTGGCATTACTGCTTCCATTTTGTATATGACACTCTTTTCTTTTTTGCTCCGTGTCCATTCTCAAAAGATGAAAACTGGGAAACTCTTAGTTTTAAGAATGAAATGGGCATGTTACAAACTGAAAAGGTTCTTTAAGATGATTATGCATTATGATACATTAGATAAATTTATTTTATATGTCAAAATTCTTTATTTCTTTCCCGAACTCCTGTCCTGTCAAACAACGTTATGCTCAGAATGAAACAGAGCAGTCGGCAAAAACTATATATGCCATTAACAGGACAAAGATCTACTTAGTGTGTAACTTGAATTGGAATCCTCAAAAGACCAATAAAACAATGATACAGTCGCGACTTTACAGCTTGTTTGGATGGTTGTTAGTTACACAGAGTCTCCTAATATATGCTATTATACTTCACTTTATTGTTTTGTCAATATAACGTTTTGTATAGTTGCTTGTCATAACATAATGCAACACATCAAACAATCTGAACAATAAACTTACCATAACACAAAAAGGTAGGTTAACGTATAAAATAAGGCAATTAAATACTCCCTTTGTTTCAATTTGTTTGTCTTACCTTCCTTTTTAGTCCTCGTTACAAAAAGAATGTCTTCTTTTTTTTTTTTTTTTGGCAACTTTTCACGACATGTTTAAGACCACAAAATGAAAGGGCATTTGGTTCGTTCTACATATCTTTAACTTAAGAACACGATTAAAAGTCCTTTTTTACTTTCTTAAACCAGAAACTGAAACGGAGGGAGTCATATGCAAAGTCAAAATGAGAAAGAAAAAAAGGCAACAATTCGACCATACCAAATTGATAGTTACCTAAAATGGCACTTTATATAAGGGTGGATTAAATACAAGTAACAATCAAATCAAACATTGTATTTAAAATAACACAATAGGCAACAACAATACATAACAAACATTGCATTTAAAATAACAATACAATAAGTAACAACCAATAAGTGGAAAAAAAGCAAGAACCAACAAACTACAAAGGGATTGAAATCTTACGCTGAAAATCTTTTCTTGGTGATGAAGAAGTCGAAGAAATATGACAGAAAATAGCTCGTCCAATCATGGACAAACTATACACAATCCCAGCCACATAAAACACCATAACCAAACCAAGCACCCATGGCATCATCAAGAACCCAATAAAAAAAGTCACCGATCCACAAAGCATTAAAGCAAATGAAATCCCTAAAAGCAAAGACGCAAATCCCGCCGGAGTAATCTGCTGCATCGCCGTCGTCCTCCTCCCTGAAGACGACGACGGAGACACCGCCACGTCATCATATAACTCAATCGGCCCTGGTGGTGACCGTAGAATATTTAATATCAATGCAGAAAGTTCGTAGAAAACCTTATTAGATTGTTGATCCTGTTGTTGACTTCTCATCATCTTGGAGAAGAAATTATAGCAAGAGAAATATATATGATCAAGAATGAAAATTAAAGAAAACAAGGCAAATGGATAAAGATTCACCTAAGAATATTAAAGCTTCGATAGATAGCAAGAGAAAAATATATGATCTAAGAAGGGAAATCGGAGAAAATTGATAGCAAGAGAAAGATATATGATCAAGAATAGAAATTACAGAAAACGAGGCAAATGGATAAAGCTGGTGAGAGGATTTTTGACTAATATATATCCACCCAACAATATTAAAGCCTCTATTTTCTATTTAATAAAACTATGAGAAGCTTTTTTTTTTTTTTTTTTTTTTTTTTGCCCTTTTCCTTTGCCTGTTTCTCTAAAGAAAGAGCTTCCAGAGTGAATTGAGAAATTTAATTTAAAAAGAATGAGGGAATTATTGCGTATAGAGAGAGAGTTTGTTTCTTTATCTTGAAGGGATAATAGAATTTTGTAAAGTAGAAAAAGAAGGAGAAGATAAAGGATTGCTTCTAAATTCCGTTGAAGAAAAGTCTTCTACGCTGTTATTGGCGATTGTCAGTACGCGCTAAACTAGAAGCGGATGACGTGGAAACTCTATCTGGTTTGAGAGTTGATGACCATACGTGGATACCAACATTATGTAGAGGAGCGTGTTTGGGAATATTTTGATTGGAGGGTGACGTGTAAAGATCAATTATGTGTTGAATAATTTGCTCAAGATTAGAAATTTACTTATATTATATTATTATATACATAATATATATTAGTTGTACACTTGTATGAAATTTAATATTTTTGTACAAGTATTTTTTTTAATATCAAGTACCAAACTGTTTAAAAATTTATACTCCCTTCGTCCCAATTTATATGGCATTCTTTTCTTTTTAATCAGTCCAAAAAAAAATTATATTTATCAATAATTTAACTTTAAAATTTTCATTTTAGCTTCAATGAAATGACTTCTAGCAACAAAAATTTCTTTAGCTTGTTTTAGACTACAAGATTCAAAATTTTTACTTTCTTTCTTAAACTCAAATGTCCTCATATAAATTAGACGGAGGGAGCACCAAATATCGAAATTGTGGTACCAATTTTTTATTTTATTTTGACATGATAATTCGATATATTCTAAAGTATGCACAACGATTGTAGTGGCGTCGACGGGAAGTACATCACATATCAATTGAAAAACAGAAAGTAAATCAACCGAGATATGTGAATTATTTGAATTTAAGTTGCACTTCACTAAGAGAAAGGGATTTTATGGAAGGTAAAATAGATTACATCAGCAACAGAATGTGTCATCGGCATATTGACAACTTAGCCTGGGCATCAAGTTGAACGAGTCAAAGTTCAGGACGAGTCCAATCAATTCCGCTAGCTATATGTTCAAATGAGTTGAATTCAAGTAATTAAGTTACGCTTCAGTATAAAATCAGATTGTAAATAGATTAATTGATGAAAAAAATAAGCTAAAAGCTACAGTAATCTATCTATATAGAATAGGAGAGGCAAAAGCATGATAGAATAATAAATGTCATTATCAGAAAATTCTAATTTTAGAAAAAGAAAAAAAAAAGATAAAAAAATGAAAAGTAAACAAAAAAAATTAGCACGTTCTGATGACAAAACTCTAAAAAGATTTTGAGTTTGGAAATATTAAATAAAAGGAATTCCGAAAGACCAATTACCCCCCCCCCCACCCCCCACCCCCCACATACACATACACGGCTATATTCCAATTTAAATGCAAAATTTAACTGTAGCAAACCACTAATTCACAGAGATATATCTTTTTCTTTCAGTTGTAGTGATCATTTTTCATTTTTTACCAGTTACTTATTTTTTAATTCATTACTTAATTTGATTGCGAAATTCTTAAAAAAAAAAAAAAAAAGAAACAATTTAGTTGCTATTTAAGTTTTGTTGCCATTCGTTACTTATATATGTTGATTTCATGTCTTTTTGACGATTTCAAAAGGTGTTAATTTATTTTGCAGGAATAATATCAATATGTATAAGTGGTGAGGATGATGACAGACTTGAGATGATTTAGAAATGGGAATGTCGTCATGTCGTTAATCTTTTGTTACCACTGTTTTTGTTTAAAATCTTGACTTGATATTTCGTTACTCCATGTTAATTATTCATGGTGTTAATCTGAAATTGGAAAGCGGAGGACAATAAATGCCTCCATCTTCTACATACTCATGGGTAGTTCAATTCAACTGCAAATTACTCATATAAAAACTCTAGGTATTCTCTTTTATATCACAACCCAATTTTCCCAGTTATGTTGTGGAAAGGAGGCAAGGGATTAGGAAGGGCGGTGCAAAATGACGCCGTAAAGTGTTGCACGACAACATTTAGTGCATCAAAAGCCCGCCTTAGGAATTGACTCAATTTGTGCCTCTATGTTTAACATTGCTCTTTGTTTTTTTTTTTTTTTTTAAATTTTTTGTTACTGCTATGGATACTGTTTGTGCTTTGAAGAGACAAAGCATGTTTCTTTTGGTGTTTAGTTTTTACTGTAATTGACTTGGTTTCTGATGAATTATGAAATATCTTATTTCAATTTCAATAAAAGAAACTATTTACATGATAAAGTAATAATCTTTCTAAAGTTAACAATTTTTTTTTTTTTTTTGGAAAATAGCAAATTATTTTGTTATATCTCGCATTTTGTACGTTGGAATATTTTAAGACAATCGCGGGAAGTTAAGGGCGAGGCCATTCTCGGTTTTTTTGCTTTAAAGGCGCAAGTTGCTTGTAGACATTATTGGCATGGAGCATAAAGGCAAACTTGGAATTTGGAAATTATTATTCATGACTTGTTGAAAAAGCCTTGTGGCCGTCCAAGGTAGAGTGAACCATGGCCCACATGATGCAAAATACATGTGATTAAAAAGATGACTAAGTGAGCAAAATTCATCTTTTATTACCTAAGGAAATTTCTAGAAAATTGAAGAAAATTGGAAAAAAAAAAGAAGGGAAAAACGGCCAAGGAAGGTGCACATGACTAGCCATGTGCCATGAATAAATATATATATATGTGTGTGATGACTAAATGAGAGGTAAGTCATCATTTGTAACTCAAGAAAATTCAAGAAGAGTGGAGAAAGGGAAGAGGAGAGCTACGGCCAAGCAAGCTGGCCGAAGATGGTCCCTTAAGTTTGATTGTGAAAAATAATTTTCTCCTTGTCTTCCTACTAATTAGAAGGTCCTTGTTAACATGAGCTAGTTGTTGGAGCAAGCAAGGCATCCGTTTGCATGATTCATGATCCTAGAGAGAGAGGAAGTGAAGGAACAAGGTACGGTTCAATCTTATTTTTCATGTGTGATGCATGGTTTGTGGATATTGTAGCATATGGAAATGAATGAAAATCATGAATATGTGGGTGTTGGAGTATAGCAAGTGGGTGTATGGGTCTTTAGGCCGTGTGTGTGTTGTGTGTCTAGGAGTGAAGGGTTAGTTGTATTTAGCATGTTTGGAGGATATTGTAGTGTGTAGAGAATGAATGAAATTCATGAAATGACACATGTTGATGTTGGCCGTGTATGGGTGGTTTGGGGCAACCATGTTAAACCGATGTTATCTAGTATTTTGGTTGTTGTCGTCATGCATTCTATGATGTAAAATGAAGTTTAATGAGCCAAGTTGAGGTCGCAAGGTTGCGGGAATTTGAATTGGAATTTATTGTGCTTTTAATGTAATTTTTGTACTTAAGAGAATGGCATTGATAAGGTGTGGATTGTTAGGTAATTCATGAATTTAGAAGAGAGGGATGTGCTATTGTGTTGATCTCGGGTTTGAGAGGAATTCGGGTGAGTTGGAACATTGTTCGGGTTGTTTGAAATATTGTATAAATTGTTCTTGAATCGTGTTTGAATGACCTCGAAATAATATTTGAACGTATGACCATTGGTGTTAGTTTGAATGTATGGAGTTTATTTGAATAAATGGAATATTGTCGACTTATGTAGAAAAGAGTTGTTAATGTTAGAATGCGTTTGGAATTGATTCGTAATGTTGGTAATATGATTGTTGGTATGGTTGTTGTTGATTTGGCCGAGTTGAATTCTCGGGGTTGATGGATTATGGGGAGATCTTTGCCCAATTTACGTGGATAAAGTGAAGACTTGGAATCGACTTCTTGATGCTTATGGCTAATGGTCGCTACCCAATGACGTTATTGTAGATCGTGGGAAGCCGAGGCGTAAGTTTGGATTAGCGTAGGGGGCAGCCAAGGTATGTAAAGCTCACCTCTTTTTCTTTGGCATGTCTTAGTATGAATAGGCTATGATATGATCCCCGAGGTAACTCTACTCCTGCGATCCGAGCATGTCCGTGATTCTTATTTGTTTCTCGATATCCGTATTTATAATGTAGTCAAATTGTGGTCCGTATGCCTTTGTATGATTAAAAATGAATATGCATGGAAAGATTTGTTCATAAAAGAGTTTGAAACTACGAACGTCCGTAACTTCCATAGGAAGGCTCGGATTGCTTCGATATGTCCGTAGGAGGTTCTGTAGCGTATTAAGATTATAATGTTCCAAGGCGGGCTCGGATCGGTTGTTACTTGTCAGTGGGCCATGAGACATTGTTGGGTAGTTACGATGACTTGTTAAAAGAACTTAATAAAGTTAACAATCCGACCCCCGCGTACGTGATTACTTATTTATCTGTTAAGTCTGAAATAAGAATTCGTATATATATATGATGCCTAAAGTTCTATTTGATAAGTCCGGGATAATATCTGGGCAAGATTTGATTTGGTCAATGCCATCGGCCTGTAAATGGTAATTTGTCTGATTATTCGGTTAAGTCTGTGTAAATGTATGAAATGAGAATCCGTATGCATATGATTTTGATACGTAACTATGATGGATAAAGTTCTATTTGATATGTTTCCGAGTAACGTTCGGAAGGAACCGATACGACTATTGCTTTGGCTTGTAAATGATAATTCGTTTGATTATTCTATGGAATCGTATGAACGTTTTGAATGACATATAGATCCCACGATTCTGCTCGTGCATAATATTGTTACTTCCTTCGCCGAGTCCCGGGCCGGTTATTATCGTGCGCACAATGCGAAGTATGATGAGCGACTAATATGATACGATATGTTACCGAAGTATGATGAGCTTCTGATATTATGGTGTTATGATGTGTCCGGTACGCCGAGCCCCTTTTGGCCGGGTACCGTGGTTATATGATATGATGTGATGATGTGTGACGGAGATGCGGAGAGATACAAAAACTTCCGAAGTATGATGAGTTGTGGCGCCCCGAGGCGGGGAGGGCGACCACGTTCTGTCCGCCGGGTCCTATTATGGACCGCATAGGGTATATGATTTGATAATGTGATGATCTGATAATATAATGAATCTGTTCTGATGATACGGTAATATAATGACTCTGTTTAATCTGACGATATGATAATATGATGATTTCGTTTAATGTGATGATATGACATATACATGTATTCTGAAATACGATCTGTCGGTTCCGGAGCCGGTGGTGGGGCAAACCCAATGGTGGGGCAAACCCAATGGTGGGGCAAACCCAGTGGCGAGGCACATTCCACACTGGTTCAGGCGAATCCCACATTGGTTTAGGCGAATCCCACATTGGTTTAGGCGAATCCCACATCGGCAAATGTCAGCTTCTATGACATGTTCTATTATATATATATATATGAGGTAGAAATGTTTTCAAAAGAAAGCTAAGTATTTTGAGCATTCTGATTATTATGTCTGTCTTCTGTACCTCTTATGCACTATTTGTATTACAGATACATGTACTCGTATTCGACTATTATGCACATTTTACGTACTCTTCATTTCGGTCATGATCTCGTTTTACGTATTCCATGCTTTACATACTCGGTACATATTCCGTGCGACCCCTTTCTTCGGGGGCTGCGTTTCATGCCGCGCAGGTACACCTAGGTGAGCTAAAGATATTAGCAGAAGATGTTCCGGCGGGATTGGCGAACTCCATTTTCTCCGGAGTACTGCCGAGTCAGGGTTTGTTTGTGTTATCATATCTGAGTCATGTTAGAGACTTTGCAGACAGAGTCGTGTGTATAAGATGTCAGTTGTGACCGGCTCTATAAGCCGTTGTATTGCTATGCTTGATATTACAGACCTTGTACGTTTGTAAGTTTTGCTTGATTTGAAAAGGATGTAAATCATGTTTGTCTCATACAAAATTTTATTAGGTATTTATGATCTGGTCGAGGGCCCAATATGAATACGAGTATTACGATAGTCAGAGGGTTCGCTCGGCCCTAGATAAGGGTCGGGTGCCCATCACACCCTATCGGAAATTGGGGTGTGACATATTTCACATGCTCTAACAGTAACTAACCATTGGCGACTATTATAAATGTCCTTTAAGCATATAATTACTGATAAAAAATACATTGTGAATTTGATTTTCTTCTGCTTTCGCTTCTGTTCTCACATGTGTTCGAGAGATTTCTCATTTTTTTCCATCATAATATCTAATCGATCACTTATCCTTATACATATGTTGTAGGTTACAGAGATTATATTACAATACTTATGTTGTAGATGTTGTAGGTTACATATATTATATTATCGTTAGTTGGAGGAGATATCTTGATCACTTGATATTTTCGTTATGCCAAGATGAGAGTACATTCAAAAGCATGGTGTATTTGCTACTCTGTTGAGGCTCTTCTTATTTTAGGGTATCCACTGGAATTAATATATTTTATTTGTCATGATTTAAATATTAGATAACTTCTTGAAATATCTTTTATTTGAAGTTACTTATTAAATAGAAACATAAATGATAATTCAAAATTTTCTTTAAGTATTAGAGTATCCTTTAATAATAGCATGTGGAAATGACTATTCAAATCTATAAGTTAAAAACAAAAGAGAAGCGTAACATTATAGTATTTCTTTTCTAAAACAATGTAAGAATTGTTGAGTTTTGTGTGCCTTTAAGTTTTAAAAGAAATTGAAAGTTTCTATTACGTCATCTTAGGAGAATTGCAAAGTCTATATCATCTGGGCTAGCATTTGCTAAATGAACTTTAAAAAATAAAAAATAAAAAGAGGGAGAGAGAGAGATGAGAGATTGGTACTATCAGAGAAAGAATTTTATGATTGTCACAAGCCGGTAAACTATATGAGGCTATATACAAACGTACGGGTTTGGATACAATCTTTTCAAGAACCACATTATAGGGAAAATGAATGGCATCTCTTGACATTATTAGACTTTTACTTCTTTCATGTTTATTAGACGTTGTAAATCTTATTTCATGTTCTTAAACAGTTGAACTGGGAAATTTTCCAAAACTATAAATTAATCGTTGATGATTCTGTTCTCCATTTAAGCAACAGTTTTTTATGGTGTTAAGAAAGTGTTTAGTTGTTTTTTATTTGTTCTTAGATACATTATTTTGTTCTTCCTCGCTTGACCTTATAGGTTTATCTTGAAATATTTATGGTATTGGTCACAGAGATTATGTTGTTGGTATCATTAGTGGGAAAAAATATCTTGATCACCTGATTCTTTCATTATGCCATGACAAGAGTACATTCAGAAGCATGGAGTCTATTCTACTACGTGTCTATTTACTAATCTTTTTGGGTTGTTTTCTTTCAGAGCATGCATATCCATTGAAATTAATATATTTTTTTGCCTCGATTTAAGTATTAGAGAACCTCCTAACACAGCTTCTCTTTGAAGTCACTCATAAAACAGCAAAACAAATTTATTCGACGGCCTAAGTGTTAGGAGTTAATCCTTTAAAAATGTCTATAAAACTTTTTAAAAAAATAAAAAATAAGAGAGAAGCATTATGGAACTTCTTTTTAAAAAAAGTGCTATATTGATATGTATGCCTGTTACGCCCCTCGTCTTCGTCATAGTAGGACTAATGATTTCCTAGTTGAGTATGTCTTGAGAATGGAGACCTGTGCCCGAGTTTGGGGACATAAAGTGTGGTACTCCGTGTACAAATGTATCAGCAGGTATTCTGGGTAAATTATGGAGTTAGAACCTGAACGAATCAAATCGATGCAATCGGAACGGATTCAGGAAAATTCTGCAGGCACCAGTCACTGTCGATGGGTCATCGACATGTCAACGGACCGTCGTTGTGCACCGTCCATGTGTTTCTGCAATCAGAGATTTGCAGGCGTAAGTCGACGGACCATCGACACGTCGACGGACCATCGACACGTCGATGGGTCGTCGACCCACTCGTCGAACCGCTTTACTGGAACTTTCCAGTTTCAGTTATAAATAGACGAACCATGCTCTTATTTTTCAGATTTCACTTTCTCCACAAGTCTTGAAAGCTCTAGAATATTCCCTCCACTATACTAACATAAATCCAAGAGAAAACAAGGATTAACTACCAAGAATCAAGGGGATTAAATGCAAAAGAGGCCCACTAGGGTTGATAGAAGCCAAGAATTCATTTGGTATTGAAGTTGGGTTTTCTTCAAGTGAAGTATTTTCATCCAAAGCCCATTCCTATATAATCAAAGGTGAGTTTTGTGCTCATTTCATGTTATTAAGTGTATTGAGTGGTTGAAGGTATTAGGTTAGAGAAGAAAGTAGAATATGAGTTCAAATATGGAGAAAATGGCATTTGAGTAGTAAGTTAATGTGAATCATGATTCTTAGTAGGAGATGAGTATAATCTTGTTATAAATGATGCTAATGACGTTGAGGAAGTGTTATGTGAAGAATAAATATGATGTTGTAGTATAGTTATGGTTATGGATGATTTTGAAGCTGAATTTGAGAAGTAAACAATGTTTAACTTGAAGAGTCTATTGATTATGATATTATGGGCGTTCTTATTGATGTTTGGGAGTTGTCTTATTATATGGAAGAAGTTGTCGAAACAAAGGAAATGCTGCTCAATTTTTGTTAGCTCTTAGTCACCTTAGCTTAGCCTTAAGCATGTTTTAATGATCCAATGTAGTACGAAATCTCTTGAATGTAGAGTTGTGAGCTTGGAAGGAGAACGCTAAGTCGTTAAGGAGACGTAAAGGTATGTAAGGCTAATCCTCTTCTTTCAAAGGAATGACTCCTATATTGTGATTTCTTCCCTATATTCCCATGATCTTCTTACATCCTAAAAGATGAAGATTAAAGGTTCTTTATGGGATAGAGATGAGATGTATTTTATGATAATGATGAGGTTGATGGTTCTAATTCTAAAGATTCCAAAGTTACGAATTGATGCTTTATAAGGTTTAGGATTTTATTCTATGTTTTCCTTGATGATTGTTCATTATTGTTAGTCTCATCTCATGTTACTAGTTCCTTCAAGGTGAGACACGACGATCATGACTATTTCATAACATAATCGGAGGTTACCGACCTTACGTCACTCCGATAGAATCATAGCTTTCATTTGGGCTCTCATGCATGCTTTATGTTATTTTCATGTATGATCACACCGTGCCTACATGGCCGGGCAGTATAACACCGTGCCTATATGGCCGGGCAGTATAACACCGTGCCGCCCTATAGGCGAACGGGCAGACACACCAATGCAGTGGGCAGCTTACGCCCCGGACGCGGGCTAATGATGATCACACCGTACCTATATGGTCGGGCAGCTTATATATGTATAATATGATATTATTTTTACTATAAAAATTAGCATGCATGACTCCGCCTTAAGAGGCAATCAGTTACAGGTTTGCTCTTCATCTTATGCTCCTTTATTTCTTTAATATGCTATTGTACATGCCTTACATACTCAGTACATTGTTCGCACTGACGTCCCTTTTTTTGGACGCTGTGTTCATGCCCACAGGTAGACAGGAAGACGGTGCAGACACCTAGGAGCTTATCAGTAGTTGTACAGGAGCACCCCACTACTCCGGAGGTGCAGTCTTTAGTATATTCTTTGTGTATGTATTGGGGCATGGCGGGGTCCTGTCCCGTCCTTGTGATTTCAGTATTCCAGTTAGAGGCTCGTAGATACTTATGTGTGGGTAGTACATGTTATGAGACTTCTTCAGTGTATATTCTGTACATCATTTTTGTAGCCTTATGGGCCTATGTATGCACACATGTTTTGGGAGATATTTGGAGATTGTTTCATGATATGTCTAGGTTGAGTATGATAGATTGCATGATGAGTGGTGCTCGGTAGTCAGCTCCGGGTACCCGTTATGGCCCCCTAGTTGGGTCGTGACAATGTCGTTTTCAGAAATTACTAATTGTGTTAACCATTTAAAACCAACATTAACATATGACAATAAGTGAGCTTCATCCTTTCGTTAACTGCATATAAGAATTTGTTTTATAGTAAACACTATTATATATTACTAAGAGTTTATTCTATATTTCAAAGCACTCATGTGTTAGAGCTTGAAAAGACTTGGCCCGGCTCCTAGATAGGTTAGAGGTGTGCAATATTGTCTTTCCTGTATACTGCATTTTGCAGGATAATAGTGGCCTATCTTAACATATTACTACAATATTCAAGGTGTCATCTTCGTCATAGCTATTTATACGTTATGTTTTATAAATTGATGTTTTTCCCATTAGTATAAAGTGAAAAGATCTTTGTTATTTCATATACTTTTATCGATATTTTAAAAAATTGTTAGTCTAGTAATATGAAATAAGCAATTATTGAGAATTCCTACCTGAAAATTTTAATTATAGTTTAATAATTTTATTTTGTTATAGATGTTATATGTTTTTTAAATAAAATATTGGTTGTGTGACCTGAATTTTTTCATAGGACTAAAGAAAATGTGAGCATATTTCTAATTTGATGTAATTTAAATGATAAAACAAAGTAAAATACTCAAAATTATTATTATTGATAAATTAAATAGGAATATCTAGAAATTTTAAAAAGTGTACAAATAAAAAAATCAGTAGTAGAAAAAATTTAGAAATTTATCGTATGAAAAGGGATGTAAGGAATGACAATACAATTCAGATGGCAAGCTAATAAAACAATTATTTGGCAATGTAACAATACGAAGTTCTGAATATAATACAACAATGATAAACAACGAACACAAAATAAAAATAGTAGCATCAGTGTAGAAATGCGAGGAATAAGACCTAATTGTGTTTGTGTGTGTGTGTAAATCGGTATAAAAATAGCTAATATTCACAGCGCATAAAAAATTATAGATAACCAATGGTCATGGATCAAATGATTTAAATTTTACGGTTTATAAAATAATAAAACTCTTAGTATGATCAAGCATATAAGCATATTACTAATATATATAAGGGTCAATATAAAGAGTTTTGTAGTATTTAGTTACATTGTAACTATTTGATTGACCCAACCAAAATGGTTTGCTCTTTCGAATTGCCCTTGTATTTGCTATTTATTATTTCATGTTGCAAAGTATGTTTCCAATAAATCAAGTGTCACGACCCAACTGGAGGGCCATGACGGGTACCCGGTGTTAACCCACCCGGGCACCTGTTATCGTACATTCATATTTTCATCTAGGTAAGCCACATAGCTTAATCATACTTTCTATCCATCATTCATGCTAATCTCATTGGGCAACAACACATTTATATCACCATCAGCAACTATGCCCATATCAATGTACATAAGCCAACAAGGCTATCAAAATGATACACAAAATATAAGCTGACCAGGCTAAAGACATCTAACCATATATACATGTCTACAAGCCTCTACGAAGAGTATGTCACATCATATAGGCGGGACAGGACCCCGTCATGTCCCTAAGTATGTACACAAAAGAATAGATACCAAAAGTTGTAGCTCCGAATGAAATGGAGCTCCTCTATGTAGTCTGTTACACCTTGAAAAAGTTTCCGTTAGCGTATAGTGAATAGACTAATGAAGTGTATGACGTATACGATGTTTTGATAAGTGAGAAATAACATTTAATGGTCCTAATTAAGATTTCAAAGACAATTGAAGTAGGAGACGAAAGTTGTTAAGGAAAGTAAGGTATATGTCATGTGTCGGGCAAGATTTACGAGTATCGAATTAATGATGACTTAATGAAGTTTTGGAGAAGAGTTATAATGTCCCTTGGATTGTTAATGAAGTGTTAAATAAGTGTTAAGAAGGTTCCATAAGGATTTAAGAACAAACAAATAAAGGAATTGAGTTTATGGGAACTTTGGTAAACCTTGGCAAAATTTTCGGACAAAATTTTGGTCCACATTGGTGGGGGGCATATCTCCTAGAATATGAGGAGTTTTCGTGTGTTTATTTTTTCCAAATTGAAGTTCATTGAGTCTAGTTTCCAACGCAACAAACCGCTCATCAATGTGATGTCTGAGTAAAAAGTTATGGTCATTCTACGACAGACTGTCTGAGCAAAAAATTTTGCGGACCATTTGACGCCTTGTAGAATTTTTGACGGCCCGTGGAAAATTCTACGGTCCGTCAAATTGACACAGCCCAGCGTCAAATGGTCACAGTGACCCATTTTTGATTGGCAGTTCTACGGACCATTTTGACGATCCGTAGGAATTTATACGGCCCGTCAAAATGGGCGCAGAATTGCCCGACGGGATCAAATTTTAAGTTATTAAAAGGAGACCCACGTTCATTTAATTCATTTCATTTTCATTCCACACAAGTCAAGAACTCTCTAGAATATTATCTACTCTTCATCCACAAGAAAAAAAAGGTACTCTTCATCCACAAGAAAACAAAGGAAATCAAAGATCAATGTCAAGAATTCAAGTGAATCAAGTGTAAAAAAATTCATCAAAGTTCATCCAAGTCAAGAAATCCCAAGAAAGGTGAACTAGGGTTTTGGTGTAAGGAGAGTATTACCACTCAAGGTTTGTTCCTACACCATCTAAGGTGAGTTTCATGATCTTTTCATATTATTTGAAGTATGAAAAAGTTGAAACACTTGGATTCTAATAGAACATAGAAAATGGGTCATAAATGTGGGAATAGTGCTAGTGTTGAGTAGTAGTTTGGAATGAATCATGAAAATGGATATGTTGTGATTGTAGATATATTGTGAATGACATTTAGAATATGGAATGAGCATTATACATGGAAGAACGTAATAGTAAATTATGACCATGATTATGGGGAAATTGAAGTGAAATTGTGAAATGTGGATAATGTAGATAAATGATGATTGTTATTTATGATATTATGCAATGATATTACGGATGTTTGGGAGTTGATATGGAATATGGAGGAAGTCATATAAACAAAGGAAATTCTGCCCAATTTTCTCTAGCTTTAGTAAGCCCGTTCATATAATTGTGTAGCTAATGCCGATACGAATTCTCTTGAAGGTAAAACGCGTGCATTAAAGGAGAACGAGCAAGCAATAGAATAGTTAAACGACAAAGGTATGTGAGGCTAGTCCTTTCTTTCTAAGGCATGAATCTTATGACATGTAATTCCTTCTTCTTCATGAATTCCCTATCTTCGAGGAAACAAAGAGTCTATGTTCCTGAATAGCTATATAATATGAGAGGTGCATTATGAATACGATAATGATAATGACGAGCTTAAGTCTAAAGATCCTAGAGTTCATGATATGATGTCTTTACGAAGTTAATGATGTCGACTATGACTTATTGATGTTTTACTTATGTGTACTCACCTTAAAACGTTAGTCCCTCCAAGGTGAGATATAACGCTTATGATTACTCCATAACGTAATCGGGTTCACGACCTTATGTCACCCCGACACGCCTATAGTTGCCCTCAAGTTCTAATGTATGTTTTGATGATAAATGCATAATGATGTTAAATTATGATAAAGCCATGATATGCCTATGAGATGAATAATAATGATAAGTATATGATATGTATGACGATGTGATTCCACCGCGCCTAATTGGCCGGACATGTCACCGCTAAAGCGGGCTGCTAGTGATTCCACCGTGCCTAAATGGCCAGACATGTCATCGCTACGGTGGGCTGCTATGATTCCACCGCGCCTAGAAGGCCGGACACGATCACCACTAGTGGGCTGCATATAATGGTTACCCGGACGCGGGTTAACGATGACGATGTATGAATGATATAATGATGTATGAACGGTATGATGATGTATACGCTATGGTAGTTCACATGATATGCTACGTATGATATATGTATAGAATGTATCCATTCGAAGGTTATGTCTTCATCTTATGCCTTATGATTTCTCTATTATGTTCATTTCATTCATGCCTTACATACTCGACAATGTTCGTACCGACGTCTCGTTTTCTTTGGACGCTGTGTTCATGCCCACAGGTAGACAGGGAGGTGATCCAGACTCGTAGGAGCTACTAGCTGTTTGAGAGCACTCCATTTTCCCGGAGGTGCCATTGATTATTCTTTTGGTACATATATGTAGACATATTCATGTTTTGGGCACGACGGGGTCCTGTCCCATCTATATGTCTAGTACTCTAGTAGAGGCTCATAGATACGTATGTGTGGGCAATATGGTCTCACTAGTTCTTATGTATATGTATGTGTGTATATATATATATATATATATATATATATATATATATATATATATATATATATATATATACACACACTATTATGATAGCCTAAAGTGGCTTATGTTTATATAGTAAATATGTTTCAAATGAAAGTCGTTTCTATGATTATGAGTATAAGAAATGTGAATGACACAAGATGAGTAATAGGATGAGAGGTGCTCGGTGGTTAGCCTCGGGTACCCGTCATGGCCCATAGCCGGGTCGTGACATAGTCCCTGAGTAATAAAGCTATAGATTAATCGTCTCCCCGGCCACCTACGGCATGACGCACGCGTCATTCACAAACAAAAGGACGTCGTATTTAAGAATGTCTCGCTTTATGTAAAGCATAATCAACATCATTATAGAATCATAAGAGACAACATAAGGAATAGCATAAGATGGGAGGTAGTTGAACTATCATCATAAACACTTACTTGCCTTTCATAGGGACCTTCCATTTCTAATGTGTGGTTGTGTACATACACATGTATATAGACATACATCCATATCCGTATCCGTATTCATATCCGTATTTATATCCATATTCATATTCATATACAGATTCATATTCCTAGCATACCCGACCATGAGGGTTCGGTGTTTCACATACCCGGCCACGGCAAGGCTCGGTGATTATACATACCTGGCCCTACCAAAGCTCAGGGTTATCCGTACCCAACTGCAGTGGTGTGTGCGCAATACATATCAAACCCGGCCGTATAAGCTCGGTGTTACATAATAGTCATACATCGACACATATACATAAGAGCTCATAAGCATCTTCGGCATCATTACTATCATCGTTTCATTACATCTATCCTTAGAGGATCACCCATCATATAAGTTAGAGGATCACCCATCATATAAGGCATTTAGTAGAATCGTAAACATAACGAGAATCGTGAGCTTTAGTAGCTTTAAAGATAGAATCATTTGGAGGACATTATAGACTCATGAAAGGATAGATGTATAGCCAAGGAACCATGCTTTATTGAAAGAAGGGTTAGCCTTACCTACCTTTTCGTTTAGCTATTCTATCACTTGAACGTTCTCCTTTAATGCTCGCGTTTCTACCTTCATTAGAGTTTATACTAACATTAGATAACCGATAGCTTAGCATACTTGACTAAAGCTAGAGAAAATTGGGCAGCATCTCCTTTGTTTATACAACTTTCCCCATATCATATATCAACTCCCAAACGTCTTATAATAACGCTCACAACATCATAAGCAATAACCTTTATTCACCTACATTATCCATATTTCCCAATTCACTTTAAATCATCCATATCCATGGTCATAGCACACTATTACATTCACTCATATACAATGTCTATCCCATGTTCTTAATATCATTTATAACATAATTATAATCACAACATATCAAGAATCATGACTCGTTCCAAACTACTACTAAAAAATGCCATTATTCTAACATTCATGATCCATTTTCTATCTCCTTCTACAATCCAAGTCTTTCAACCTCTCAGTACTTTAAACAACATGGAAAGACCATAAAAATTACCTTAGATGGTGTAGGAATGGACTTTGGGTGGAAACACTTGACTTGAGCCAAAACCCTAGTTCACCTCCAATGGAATTTCTTGTCTTAGATGAGCCATAATGAGTTTCTTGCACTTGATTTTCTTGGTTTGATGAAGTTGATCATAAATTTCTCTTGAGTTCTTGTGGAAGAAGTGTGGAGAAATATTCTAGAGAGTTCTTGAGAGAAGGGGAGCGAAGATGAAATGAAATTAAATGAACTTGGGTCCCTTATATTAATAACTTCCAATCTGTCCCGACTCAGTTCTACGGACCAACATACGGTCCGTATAATTTATATGGACCGTATGTGTGGCCGTAGATTTGGTCCAGAGAAGGCTGCATTTCTGGGCAGAATATACGGCCTAACATACGGCCAGTATATTTTATACGGCCAGTATGTTGGACCGTATAATGCCCAGCTATTCCGAAACTCATTCTCGTCGACTAGTTCGATCTCCAATCCTTATGGAACCTTCTTAACACTTTTTTAACACCTCATTAACAATCTAAGGGACGCTATAACTCTTCTCCAAGACATCATTAACTTGTTACTCGTAAATCCTTTCCGATACATAACATATACCTTGCCTTTCTTGGCAAACTTTCTTCTCTTACCTCGAATGTCTTTGAAATCCCAATTAGGGTCATCAAATGCTATTTCTTACTTATTGAAATATCATACACTTCGTGCCTTTCGTTAGTATATTCACTGTGCATTAACAGAAAATTTTTCGAGGTGTAACATCAAGATGCTTTCAAACCATTTTTGATAGCATATCTTTTTTGTATGTCTTATTCTTGCCCCTATTTTATCGCATTTTTACTTAGGTTGACACATTTAATTTGGTAAATATAATCAATGTTGAGTCTTCTAAAAATTCTTAAAAAGTTGTGAACGGTGATGATGTCATCTAATAAAAATAAATATGCACAAAGATACTTTAAAATGGTGATGAAAAAAACTTTGAAGAACTCATTTGGTACCGGAAGAGTACTCTGTCGATCAATTTTGCTTTAATAATTCTAAAATTACCATTAAATTTCTCTTGATCTTATTTTTATTAAAAATAATATTTTGAAAATATAAAGTTAGATTTAATGATTTAAAACATTTATACCATAAAAAATAAATTTCAAAACTTTTAAAGAATTAATAGATTAAAATCTTGAAAAATAATAAATAAAAAAACCTTTAAATTTTATTCAATTTGCTAAATTAATTGTGATAGTAAAGAGGAAAAGATGCTTAACAAGTGGTCAGCTCCTCAATCCCATGATTATTAAATATTGATGATCGCATCCTTCTTTTCTTGCAAATAGTTTTATTTGTCAGAAATCATATAATCCTTAATTGGTTGAGTATGAAAATTTTCTTTTAAGAGTAAAGCATCAATGAGTCAATGACAAACTAAATAAATTCTTAAACTTTGTTTCAATGAATTCAATTTTTTTTTTAAAATTTCATCTAAACCTAAACTTTAATCACCATATTTGTTTTAGCATAAATAATTGTCACATGAGATTATGAATAGTTAATCAATAAATACCAAAACAAGCTATTCCTACCTCTAACTAGAAATTATATGCTTACAAATTTATAAAATATTAAAATGTTCTTTTCAATTTATGATTATAGACAGCTTGAAATCATTTTTGCATACTTTAAATTAAGTTACTAAACATCAAGTTATCTCTATCTCTTTTTTATATCTGTTTATTCCCTAGCAAACTTGCTTTCTTATAACATTTCTTTTAGTAAATTATCTAATTATGTGATCAAAAACTTAAATAATGAATAATACATTATTAAGAAGCGATCAGCTTAGAAGAGTTGTGCCTAAGAAACATACACAAATTATTATTTTTCAATTAAAACCATTATGGTCATCATCATTCTTCGATTGACAAAAATGTCAAGACGTGGTCGTTTGGACTAGTAGTCTAAATACCATCGATTTATGAAGATTATCGTTTTACGTCAAAACATAAATTCAAATGCGGATAATGTAGAACATCATATTGAACTTTTGAAGACAAAAGTGTCATAAAAAGGTTATGGTAGGGTCCAAAAGAGCAGCTAAAGGTGTTGGATTATTTGAATTAAGTTGCACTTTGTTGTTTTTAAGGGAAAAATATCTCTATGGTACGGTAATAGATCACATCAACGACTCACCGCAGTGTCTAGTCATCAGTCCATATAAAATACTCCCTCCGTCCCAAAAAAATTATTTTAGTTTGACTTAGCACAAAGTTTAAGAAATAAAAAAAGACTTTTGAAATGTGTGGCCCAAAACAAGCCTTACATATTTGTGTGACTGTAAATCATATCATAAAGTTAATTGTTTCTAAATATAGAAAAATGTCAATCTTCTTGGGACAGACTAAAAAGGAAAGGAAGACAATCTTTTTGGGACGGAGGGAGTACTAAATTAATCTAATACTACTCAATAAAATATTTTAAGAAATTATATAGGGTTGATGGTGATGATGGCTAGCGGTAGTGGTTGTATGTACCGATTCGGGACGATGTTGCGGATAGTAGTTAATAGTAATAGTGGCTGGCAGTGGTCGTAGTGGTTAATGATAGTAATTGGCAGTGGCAACCGATAGTTGTGCTAGATGATAGTGATTAGTGATAGTTAATGGTGATAGTAAATGATCACAGTGGTTGATGATTATTGTGGTGATTGACGATAGTGGATTGCTGATAGTAATTATCAGTAGTAATTGGTGGTTTGTTGCGGTAATGGTAGTTGGTGATGATGATAGCTAATGGTGGTGATTGGTAGTGTTGGTGGCTGTGACTGAGGATGGTTGTTGGAGTTCGGAACCAAAATGACCCAATAAAAACGGACTTGAACCAAAATGCCCCGGAAAAAAAAAATGATACAATAGTACCTGTAACGCAGTTTTTTACTGCGTTATTGGAGCTCCCTTTTATTTTTATTATTTTTTTAAACTCTCTTTGTTTTATATTTCACACTTTTTTACGTATGCTTCGGGACTCAGGAACTTCAACATTTTATATAGAACCCGACTTATTTTTGTGCGATTAATAAGGTAGGTTCAATACATCAAGGATACGCAAAACTTCGGATTGTCATTTTAGTGGTTGAAAAGTGCTCGAAGTCTATTTTTGTTTGAAGATATTTTGTCATTAGCTTTAAGCTATTAATGTTTTAGGGTTTAGATTTAAGCGTGTTATTTTTTAGTTAAAATTGCATCATTCATACCAATCTCAAAATAATTAAATTGCATCATTCATAACAATATGAAAATACTTAATCTTGTTCATTAATAACAAACCCAAACTTGTTAAAATACAATCATCAAAGAATGAAAAATCTCAAAATACATTCTTCAATTTATGCCCTTGAGTTGATGCAAAACTAACATACAAATATTCTTCAAATTAACAACATCATCATAAATTAAACATATAACTAAAATCACAACATTCTTAATCATCATTATAATTAAAGTTTTCAATATCGTCCCCAGATAAATATCTTGGGTTTCTTAAGACAGATCTTCTTTCTGTAGATGTTAGTTCCCTGCCAGTTGATGATGCTTGTTCTTCAGCCAATTTGACCATGTAAAATCTACAACGTC
>NC_081347.1:43949634-44065173 GCF_029784015.1 Lycium ferocissimum | reverse complement strand
GGTTTGGGTTGGCTTCTTTGTTATCTAATGTTGATTCCAAAAAAAAAATGTTGTTCCCCTTTTCCCAGGGGCAGGGGGAAAGGGGTCTGGCTTTGGGGGGTAGGTTTATTTCCCCTTTAAGGTGAAAAAGAATCAAAAAAAGGGTATATTTATCACCTAGTTCGGTCGAGAATGTGCAAACGAATCACAACCCTTCGGTCACCGTCCCCGTGGTTGACGAGTTTCTGAGGTATTTCCGGATGAGCTTTGCATTCCACCGAAATGGGAGATTGATTTTACCCTTGATCTATTGCCAGATACTCAGCCAATATCTATTCCTCCTTATAGAATGGCACCTACGGATTGAAAGAATTGAAGGAGCAATTGCGGGATTTACTTGAGATGGGCTTTATTAGGCCCAGTACATCGCGGTGGGGAGCGCTGGTATTATTTGTAAGAAAGAAGGATGGCTCTTTGCAAATATGTATTGATTACAGGCAATTGAATAAAGTGACTGTAAAGAATAAGTATCCGCTTCCGAGGAATGATGATTTATTTGATTAGCTGCAGGGTGCCAGATATTTCTCGAAGATAGACTTGAGATCGGGATATCATCAGGTTAGGATGAAGGAGGAAGACATTCCGAAGACAGCATTCAGGACTAGATATGGGCACTATGAGTTCTATGTCATGTCGCTCGGGTTAACTAATGCTCCAGCTGTATTCATGGATTTGATGAACCGTGTATTCAGACCTTTCTTAGATTTGTTCGTGATTGTGTTTATAGATGATATTCTGGTTTATTCACCGTCAGAGGCTGATCATGCAGATAATCTACATGCAGTGCTTAGAGTTCTTCGAGATAGAGAATTATATGCGAAGTTTTCCAAGTGTGAGTTCTTGTTGAACTCTGTGGCTTTTCTTCGTCACATTATTTCAGATGAAGGCATTAGAGTGGATACTCAAAAGATTGAAGCTGTGAAGAATTGGCCAAGGCCCACGACACTAATGGAGATACGTAGTTTCTTGGGTCTAGCAGGATCTTATAGAAGGTTTGTGGAAGGATTTTCTTCTCTTTCAGACCCATTGACTAAGCTGACCTAGAAATCAGCTAAGTTCTAGTGGATGGATGCATGTGAGCGGAGTTTTCAAATATTGAAGGACAAGTTGACTTCAGCACCCATCTTGACTCTTCCAGACGGGATGGATGGGTATGTGATATATTGTGATGCTTCAGGTATTGGATTGGGTTGTGTATTAATGCAACACGATAAGATTGTTGCCTATGCTTCTAGACAGTTGAAGAAGCACGAGAAAAATTATCCAACCCATGATCTTGAGTTAGCTGTAGTGATTCATGCCTTGAAGATGTGGAGACACTACTTATACGGTGTTCATGTTGATATTTATACTGATCACAAGAGCCTCCAGTATATCTTTATGCAGAAGGATTTGAATTTAAGTCAGAGGCGATGGCTAGAGTTCTTTGAAAGATTATGATGTTGATATTCTGTACCATCCTTAAAAGGTGAATGTAGTTGCTGATGCTTTTAGTCGTAAATCCATGGGTAGCCTGTCATATGTGCAGCCGGATAAAAGGGAGATAGCCCGCGAAGTTCGCCAATTAGCTAGCCTTGGAGTTCGGCTGTTAGATTTAGGTGATGCAGGAATTACTGTCCAAGATATAGCTGTCACGACCCAGTTAGAGGGCCATGACGAGTACCCGGAGCTAGCCTACTGAGCACCACTCATCATACTCATCAGCATACTCAACTTAGATCAACACAATTCTCAAACAAAGCTTACCATGAAATGATCTTCAATCACTCCTCAAAATATACATATATGTACAATGCATAAGTCCATGAGGCTACAAAATGATTTACAAGACATGCACTAAAGAGAGCATAAGATATCTACTACCCACATATGTCTACGAGCCTCTACTAGAGTACTGAAAGTCATAAGGACGGGATAGGATCCCGCCATGCCCCAAATATAAACACAAAAGAATATACCAATAAACGGCAACTCCGAAGAAGTGGAGTGCTCCTGTGTATCTGCTGATAATGCTCCTAGGGATTTGGACCGTCTCCCTGTCAACCTGCAGGCATGAACGCAACGTCCACCAAAGAAGGAATGTTAGTACGAATAATGTACCGAGTATGTAAGGCATGAATAATGACATAATAAAGAGCTAAGGAACATGAGGTAAAGAGATAACCTGCACATATGATTGCCTTTTAAGGCGAATACCATGCATGCTAACTTTTACTTTTTTAAAACCACATCATAACACACACACACACACACACACACACACACACACACACATATATATATATATATATATATATATATATAAGTAAGTCTTCGAGTCATATATCATCACTAGCGGCGTCCAGGTATCCCGCGTTCGGGATAGTCATCTCACGCCGCCCACTAGTGCTGACTGCCCGGCTAATTAGGCCCGATGTAACTATCATCATCCATAAGCCGCCCACTTACGCCCCGCGTAGTGGTGTCTGCCCGGCTAACTAGGCCCGGTATATATATATATATATATATATATATATATATATATATATATATATATATATATAAATGAGCATGCATGTGAGCCCAATTAAAGCTACAATCATATCGGAGTGACGTAAGGTCGGTGACCTCCAATTACCTTATGGAATAATCATCATCGCTACATCTCACCTCGAAGGAACAAGTAACATAAGGTGAGAGCATAACAATGAGTGAAATCAAGAAAATCACAGGATAAGCTCAATTATCTCACAACATCTTTGCAACCATAAGCTTTGGAACTTTTAGCATTAAAATCGTCATCGTCATAATCATCATAGAAAACACTCATCTCTTTTTCTCATAAGAAGTTCTCAAGAATATTTAACTCTCAAATTTTGGAATGTAAGAAGGTCATATAAGTATGTAGCAAATCGTAATATAGGAGTCATGCCTTTGAAAGAAAGAGGGCTAGCCTTAACATACCTTTGCGTCTCCTTAACGACTGGACGTTCTCCTTCCAAGCTCACAACTCTACATTAGGAGAATTCGCACGAAAATTAGATAATTGAAGATACACTTAAGTTTAAGCTAAAGCGACCAAAAGCTAATGAAAATTGGGCAGCATTTCCTTTGTTTCAACAACTCTCTCCATACATTAAACAACTCCCAACATCAATAGCAACACCCATAATACCATAGCCAATAGATTTCTTCAAGTTAAACATTGTTCAATCCTAAAAACTCCTTTTCAAAGTCATCCATAACCCCAGCCAATTTGGTGAGTTTGCGTCCAATATGCTGCAAAACATACTGATTATGCGGCCGCATATGGCCCCAAATTTTTTATTTTCGCCAAAATGTGTTATTTTCGATTCGTTTGACCTCCAATCCTTATGGAACCTTCTTGGAACTTGTGTAACACTTCATTAATCATCTAAGGAGCCTTGTATCTCCCTCTCAAGGTAGTGCTAAGGAATGCATAACTCAAACAACACGAAATCTTCTCAAAACATCACTCAAGTTTCCAATCCCTCAACGAACTTACTTTCACCGATTCATTTAACTCCGAATCCTTAAGGTAAACACTTAAAATTATTAAATACCCTTCTTAACCTTGTAAGGGCTTCATGTCCACTTTAGTATTGTGTTAGTTTACTCATAATGCAAACGACACGAAATTTCCAAAGTGTAACATTCTTCCCCCTTTAAGAACATTTGTCCTCGAATGTTACCCTTAGGGATTCTATAAAAATTTCGCCAGAGCTTCCCCTGTAACTATACCACTACCATCCTGTCACAATAACCCAAAGTATATAATGCCTGACAGGGCTACAATAACAACAACAATAATGGCCCCACACGACCAAGAAATCATAAAAAGAAAGCATTATGCACGTGAAGACAATGGTGTCTCTGTTGAAATCATAAAAAGAAAGCATTATGCACGTGAAGACAATGGTGTCTTTGTCTGTACCTTATCTGGGAGTGGAAACAAATGTGGATACCTGGGCTTTATATCTTCCTCATCTTCCCAAGTCATTTCTTCCCTATTATTATTTCTCCATAGAACTTTAACTGAAGCTACATCTTTAGTTCTTAATCTCCGAACTTGTCTATATAGAATAGCAATGGGACCTTCTTCGTAGGACAATTGCTCAGCAACTTGGACATCATGTACGGGTATAAATCTGGAAGGATATCCAATGCACTTGCAAAGCATTGATACATGGAAAAACCGATGGACTGACTCCAAATCTGGAGGTAGATCTAACTCATAGGCTACCTAGCCCACTTTGCGTACAATCCTGTAAGGTCCAATATACCGTGGAATAAGGTTACCCTTCTTACCAAATCTCATCATACCTTTCATAGGTGACACCTCCAAGAATACCCAGTCATTAACTTGGAACTCTAAGTCTCGTCAGCGGTTATCTGCATAAGACTTCTGATGACTCTGGGTTGTCAATAGTCAGTCCTAAATAAGCTTGACTTTTTCCACTGCTTGTTGGATCAAATCTAGCCCTACTAATTTTGTCACCCCTACTTCGAACCATCCAATTAGAGATCTATACTTTCTCCCATATAAAGCTTCATACGGGGTCATCTGAATACTAAAATGATAACTATTGTTGTATGCAAACTCAATAAGTGGCAAATGATCATCCCAGCTGCCCCCGAAGTCTAACACAAATGCTCTCAATATATCTTCGAGGGTCTGAATAGTACGGTCAGCCTGTCCGTCAGTCTGGGGTGAAATGTTGTGCTAAGACTTACCTAAGTCCCTAAAACATTTTCGAACGACTTCTAAAAATTTGCTATAAACTGTGCGCCTCTATCTGAGATAATGGATACTGGAACACCATGAAGTCGTACTATTTCTTTGATATAAAGCTTTGCATAATCTTCAGCTGAGTATGTAGTTCTGATAGACAGGAAATGAGCTGACTTTGTGAGTCTATCCACAACTACCCATATAGAATCATACTTACACTGGGAACGAGGCAGGCCTGTAATGAAATCCATATTAATTACTTTCCATTTCCAAGTCGAAATCTCAATAGCTTGCAATAATCAACTGGGCTTCTGATGCTCAATCTTTACTTGCTGATAATTAGGACACTGAGCTACGAACTCTGCTATGTCTTTCTTCATTCCATCCCACCAATAAATTGACTTAATATCATGATACATCTTCGTCTCTCCCGAATGAACAGAATAATGGGAACAATGGGTTTCCTCCAAAATCTGGCGACGTAATCCTGCAACATCAAGAACACATAATCTGCCTCGATATCAGAGAACTCCATCTGCGCAAATCTCAAATGGTGACTTTTCTTTCTTAGGAAGTGTATCTATATAATGAATTAATATGGGATCCTCATATTGGCGCTCTTTCACCTCCACTACTAATGATGGAATAGCTGAATTCTGGATAGTAACTCTCGTATTGCCCGAGTCCATTAATGGAACTCCCAAGCTTGCTAACTGTTGAAGCTCACAAGCTAACTCCCTCTTCTTCAGTAGGACATCACATAAACTACCCATGGATCTGCGGCTAAGGGCATCGGCTACTACGTTCGCCTTCCCCGAATGATATAAGATGCTAACATCGTAATCTTTCAATAGCTCCAACCATCGCCTTTGCTGCAAATTCAACTCCTTCTGCTTGAAAATATACTTGAGGCTCTGGTGGTCTGTGTAGATATCAACATGAACTCCATACAAGTAATGCCTCCACATCTTCAATGCATGAATTACCGCAGCTAACTCTAGATCATGGGTGGGATAATTCTGCTCATGTATCCACAACTGTCTTAAAGCATAAGCAATAACCTTACCGTGCTGCATCAATACACAGCCTAATCCAATACCTGAAGCATCACAATAAATAACATAGCCCTTCGATCCTTCTGGAAGTGTCAGAACCGGGGCCGAGGTCAATCTATTCTTCAACTCCTAAAAACTGCGCTCAGAAGCATCCGTCCACTGAAATTTAGCTAATTTCTAAGTCAGCTTCGTCAATGGTGCAGAGATAGAAGAACAGCCTTCTACAAATCTTCTGTAATAACCTGCCAAACCCAGAAAATTACGAACTTCCATAGGTGTTGTAGGTCTCGGCAAAGTATTTACAGCTTCAATTTTCTAGTTATCCACCAGAATACCATCAGCTAAAATAATGTGCCCTAGAAAAGTCACAGAATTCAACCAAAATTCACATTTTGAGAATTTTGCATATAAATTCCGAGCCTGAAGAACTCTAAGGACAGCACGTAGATAATCTGCATGCTCTACCTCGGATCAAGAATATATTAGGATATCATCGATAAGCACAATCACAAAGGAATCCAAGAAAGGCCTGAATACACTATTCATCAAATCCATAAATGCCGCTGGTGCATTAATCAGCCTGAACGACATTACCCGAAACTCGAAATGATCATATCTAGTTTTGAAGGCTGTCTTCAGAATGTCTTTCTCCCTGACTCTCACCTGGTGATACCCAGATCTCAAATCTATCTTTGAGAACCATTTGGCACTCTATAGCTGATCAAATAAATCATCAATTCTTCGAAGTGGATACTTGTTCTTTATCGTCACCTTATTCAGCTTTCTGGTATCAATATACATTCGCAAGGAGCTATCTTTTTTTCTTACAAACAACATAAGTGCTCCCCACGGTGACGAGCTAGGCCTAATAAAAGCTTTCTCAAGCAAAGCCTTCAGTTACTCTTTCAATTCTGCCGGAGCCATTCTACAAGGAGGAATAAATATTGGTTTAGTATCTGGTAACACATCAATGGCAAATAAATCTCCCATTCTAGTGGAAGACCTAGAAGCTCATCCAGAAACACATCTGGAAACTCATTAACTACTGGAACAGATTGAAGAGTTGGCGACTTTGCTTCTGTATCTTGGACCCGGACTAAATGATAAATACAACCTTTAGCAATCATCTTTCTTGCCTTGAGATAGGAAATAAACCTACCTCTCGGAGACGCTGTGTTACCCTTCCACTCTAGAACTGGTTCTCCCGGAAATTTGAAACGAACCATTTTTGTTCTATAATCAACATTGGCATAACAAGAAGACAACCAATCCATACACATAATAACATAAAAATCTACCATATTCATCTCTATCAGATTAGCCATGCTATGGCGGTCGCAAACTACAACCACACAATTTCTATATATTCGTCTAGCTATCACTGGGTCACCAACGGTTGTAGACACTTTGAAAGGTTTAATTGACTCAGATTTCACCCCAATC
The DNA here is from genome assembly GCF_029784015.1 of Lycium ferocissimum. NCBI lineage: Eukaryota > Viridiplantae > Streptophyta > Magnoliopsida > Solanales > Solanaceae > Lycium > Lycium ferocissimum. The sequence continues at coordinate 44,057,904 of NC_081347.1, read as the reverse complement.
CGATCGGCAATATAAGGAGTAATATATGACAATGTAGAACCTAGATCAATCAATGCATATACATTATGAGAAGATACTGATAATATATCGGTGACAATATTGGGGGAAGACTCATGATCCTGTCGCCCAGCCAGTGCATAAATACAGTGCTGAGGACCACTCTTACTGGACGCTCCCTCTTTACCTCTACTACAACCTGCTGGTGTCTGTGAGCTTTGCCCCGGAGGGCGTACAGATGATGAAGAACCAGCTGCTGATCCTGTAGGCTGGACCATAACTCTACCACCTCTCGATGGACATTTATGCATAATATGGCTTGGCTGACCGCAGGCATAACAAACATCTGAACCTAATCGACACTGTCCCAAATATAGCTTACCACACTGAGTACATCGTGGTAAAAACGGCTTCATCTGGCCTGAATCACCCCTATACTAAGAACCCAAAGCTCTGGAACTCTGGCCTAGTTCGGAATAAATCGGGCGATCAAATCTCTTACCTTCAAATCGAGGAGATGCACTAGCCGGTGACTGGCATGAGTGCCTAGAATACTGTTGCCTCTGAACCCCTGTGAATTCACTAACAGTGCCGGAGGATGTGGCCCACTTACTATAATCTCTATCATGCTTATGCTTGCTCCTCCGCTGCTATTGCTGCTCCTTAAGATTCTGGCCGTGGGTTTGAATACAAGAAATATCCATATCTTTCTGAAGTGGAAAGTGAGGACGTCAAACAATCATCAAACAAATGTGGCCCCAAACCATTCACAAATCAGTGAACACGATCTCCTATGTTAGCTACCATAGCGGGAGCATATCTAGTCAAAGAATTAAAATGAAGGCTATACTCTCGAGCACTTAAGTTCCCCTGTCTGAGGTTCAGGAAGCTATCAGCTTTAGCCCGTCAAACCTCTGGCGGTAAATTCTACCGAAGGATGGCATCCACAAACTCTTGCCATACCGGTGAAGGTGCGTTAACCCCTCTAGAAGACATCCAGATAGCATACCAATGAACAACAACATCCCTTAATCTATAAGAGACTAACTCTACCGACTCAATATCTGAAATATGCATTACCCGCAATGTTCTTAGTATCTCATCTATGAAGTTCTGCAGGTCCTCATCCGATTTTGACCCAAAAAATTCTGGAGGGTCCAAATTGATGAAATCACGGACTCTGGCATTGACAGCCCTATCACCATGACCCGCACACTACCGCTAGGCCCGAGCGGCTACTAACTAGGTCAACAATTGAATGGCCTCTCTCATCTCTTGGTCTGAGGCATCTAATGGAGGAACGAGGGTCTTTGGAACTGGAACTGCTCTTTGCTCCTCTAGAGCGGGTGGAGTGTGAGAAGATCGAGATAGAACCTCATTCTGAGATTCGCCCTCATCTACTTCTGTAGGCGGTACCCAGTCAGTTCTCCCTCCTACTGCTGACTTGCCCTTATGGGCCGCTGTAGCTTTTCTCTTCATATGCATCGCTGAAATCATAACACACTATCAGAAAAAGAGAGTCCTCACAACATGGCTCTATCGCATGATCTTAGATAGGAAATAAGGGTCAATTATTCCTAAATGCCCCCCAACCTCCTGTTTGTAAGTGTTGCGTGCTTCATACTCATAAACAAGACTCTCTTTGGATACAGCTCGTAGACACACCTTAGGATGAACTGCTTTGATACCACTTTTGTCATGACCCAATCGGAGGGCCATGATGGGTATCCGGAGCTACCATACCAAGCACCTCTTAACATACTGCTCATAATTGTATCTAGATGGACCACATGGCTAACTCACATTTACCATAAACTGTAAGAGACATGAATTCAATAGATATATGCATGTCTATAGAAACATTATAAACTATACCTATATATACAAGTGACAAAGCTGCCAAAATGATATACAAAATATGAACCTATGAGCTTACTGATCATCTAACTATATACATTTGGTCTACGAGCCTCTACAAGGAGTGCATAACATAATAAAGACGGGACAGGACCACGCCATGCCCATATGTACACAAAAGAATAGTACCAGCTAAACTGCAGCTCCGGATTAAATGGAGCAATTCTACGAATCGCTAATAAAGCAGCCTAGGGGTCTGGTCCGTCTCCCTGTCTACCTGCGGGCATGAACGTAGTGTCCACAAGCAAAAGGACGTCAGTACGATAATGTACTAAGTATGTAAGGCATAAACATCAATATGATGATAGTATGAAGATAACATAAGATAGAGAGATCAATTTATACCTCAGAATACCTCTTAAGGTGGTACGTCATGCATACTTATCCTTTTTCTAAAGAAAACATTTTCATACATACCTACATGTATAAAAATACCGTACCAGGCCATATAGGCTCGGTGTCACCCGTACCTTGCCATAGCAAGGCTCGATATTATCCGTACTCGGCCATAACAAGGCTTGGTGTTATCCGTACCCGGCTATAACAAGGCTCAGTGTTATCCATACCCGGCCATATAAGGATCGGTGTTATTCGTACCCAACTGCAGTGGTGAGCACAATAGGTGTCGTACCCTGCCGACTAAAGCGCGTCTTGGTGTGAGAAGATATATAAATATATAAATAGTATGCATGAGAATCCAAAGGAAACATTACAACTCTATTGGAGTGATATAAAGTCGGTGAGCCACCGATTAGCATTATAGAATCATCATTATCATCATCATCATAGAGAACATTTATCAACAATATCATAAGAATCTTGAGAATTATGAGCTTCTAGCATTTCTAGGAATAGGGATATTATGGATATCATGTATAGGTTCACAACGAGGAATCATGCCTCAAGAAAGAAAAGGTTAGCCTTTACATACCTTTACATCTCCTTAATTACTTAACTTTCTCCTCCCAAGCTTGCAAATCTACATTCAAGAGGATTCATACTAAGGTTAAATCTTGAACACACTCATAAGTTCAAACTAGAGTAACTAAGGAGCTAACGGAATTTGGGAAGCACTTCCCTTATACTGTCTACTTCCACCAATTACCAAAACAAATCTTAAACAACCATAACAATACCAAAAATACCATATTTGAGGAATTACATTCAAATTAATCTTAACTCAATCCAAAATCCCCCTTTAAATTCGACTCATGACCATCAACTCCAATTCAATACTTCATGACTTCTCTATTGTGGTTCTTTCCATTCCAAGGATTTCTAAGCCTTTAAATCAATTCGTTCATATAAATAAAATGGAGAACATACCTTATAATAGAAGAACTTCACCTCACTCAGCTTCTATCAAGACCAAGTTCATCACAACCTTGAAGAGAAGCAAGAATAATTATCTTCCATGGATTATCTTAAGGTTTTGATGTTTGATCTTCTCTCTTGATGGTATGGAAGGTTTTGGAATATTGTGGAACCTTCAATAACTCTCTAATAATGTGGGGGAATAAGTGTGGGAGGTGGATATGAAAATGGGATCTTTTGGGACTTAAAAAGGTTTTAAAATCGCCCTCCCGCTTCAATTTGCGGTGGAGATGCGGCTCAGCATATTGAATATGCGGATGCATTTCCCCTCCTTTCCTTAGGGAGGATGTTGGGTAGTGATTCCAGCCAATTTGGTGAGTTTGCGGCCAATATGCTGTACAACATACTGCGCATGCGGCCGCATATGGCCCAAAATTTTCGTTTTTCACCAAAATGCGTTCTTTTCGATTCGTTTGACCTCCAATCCTTATGGAACCTCCTTAGCACTTGTATAATACTTCATTAACCATCTAAGAATCCCTGTATCTCCAGATCAAGGTGATGCTAACCAATGCCTAACTCAAATAACATGAAATCTTCTCAAAACATCACTCAATTTTCCAATCCCTCAACGAACTTACTTTCGCCCATTCATTTAACTTCGAAACCTTAAGGTACACACTTACAATTATTAAATACCCTCCTTAACCTTGTAAGGGCTTCATTTCCCCTTTAGGCTTGCATTAGTTTACTCATAATGTAAACGACACGAAATTTCTAAGTGTAACAATATTGTCCCTCTGTGGCATGTGTTGTGTGTGTTTTTTTTTTTTTTTGTTGCACACAGGTTGGGTTTTAGTTCAGTTTATAGAGGAGACTCTAGAAAAATTGTTGCAAGTCTTTAAAAGTTAACATTCGAGAACAAAATGTTTCTTAAAGGGGGAAGGATGTTAGATAGAACAAGATTATTTTTGAGGTTATAAGTATTTATGCTATGTTTAATATGTGATAAGTAAGTGTCATGAAGATTAGAGGTTAAGCGAATCGGAGAGTATAAGTTTCATCGATGTAATACTCCGGGCTTTCGGGGTATGGTTTGAGCCGTTTGACATATGTAAATAGACTTGAGTCCCGGCGAATTTCGGTCATATTCGAGCATGCAAATAAAGAGCTCGTTTTATAAGAAGATGAAGCCCCGAAATGATTCCAGACTTAATAGTGTGACGACAATGATTGGGAATAAAATTTTGTGTGCCAAAAGGGGCTATGGTAGCTTTATTACATAATCATGATAATGAGTATATGAAGTGTGTTAGAAATAATTATTATTTAAGTGAATTGAGATCAAAAAATTAATTACATGTATAATAGGTTAAACGGGGGTTTGTAGTGAAAGACAAAAAATTAATTAAGATTATCGGATAAATATTACGTGGACAAAATCCACATGTGCCATTGATAGATGGGCAGCATGTGGACTAATATGCATGCATATAAAAGTTAGATGTGTCACCATGGGACAAGTGGACTAGTGACTAAGCACCACCTAGTATGTTTGGTGGCATTTGTGGAAGATAATTATGGGAGGGTGTGGAACCACATGTAATCAAGAGAGTAACTTGTATATATATTTGTGTATCATTTTCTTTGAGAAGGGATTTGGGAAAGGGAAACAAAAAACGTAAGCAACACATATACTTCATTTCCATGCGATAATTCCTTTTTTTCCTCAGTAGAAGTAGCGTTCTTCCTACATCATTGGGGAAAAAATGTAATTTTTCTCAAGAACAACATACGGATTTTTCTCCTTTGCTTCCGTTGTATCATGTTGTTGAATCCAGGTTATCTTCGATGTGAAGTAAGGTGGAAGAAGAAGAGTTATTGGCAAATAAGGTAAAAATTCTCCTCCTCTAGATGAATTTGAATTAATCTAGATCATAGCTAAGTTGTGGAAGTTAGAACTAAGGGCTATTGATGGAGAAATCATGTTTGAGTTAGGGTAACTTGTTGAACCGATTTGAAGGTGTATTTATAGCACTTTACGGCTGGAAATTGTTGGAGTAACTTGATTATACTGTTGTTATTGTCATTGATGTGTTTTGAAGGAAATAAAGGATTGGAGAAGTGTGTTTGATCGTTGTATCATTGTTTGGGTTGTAAAACTTGTTATAGAAGTTCTTTGGTTGTTTTGTGTTTTTGTTGTGCCTATTGTGGACTTGAGAAAAGTAAAAGAAACAGGGTAAATGTTGTCTGTTTAATTATAGAATAAGTTTAACTTTCGATATACGAAAATGGACTTGTTCTTTGTTTAACGATAACATCGTTATTATTGTTGTAGATTAAAGTGTTGCTCGAGTTGAGCTCCTTGAGTTGTCGTGTAGGTGACATGTATGTAAAGGCTATTCCCTTTCATTTTTTTGTCTTGAATCCTCAGCCGAGCGAGTTCTACTTAAAAACAGAAAGAAGTGCCTCCACAAAGATCTCACCTCTATATTGTTCTTGACAACTTCATAGTAGTTTCCCCTGTCGGGAGCTTACCTTCAAACTTGCATGGTTGCTTATATAGTTAGTAGATAGAAAAGATTATTATAGAGTTCATAGAAGTATGCACTTGCCTACGGGGTTATCTATTCAGTATTCACATGTTGCCTTCGGGGCTATTGACTATACAGTTGCCTTCGGGGCTATACATATGCGCGCTTGCCTTCGTGGCTATACACATACAGATTGCCTCCGGGGCTATACATATATGTGCTTGCCTTCAGGGCTATTGAATATACAATTGTGTTCGGGGCTATACAAATGCGCGCTTGCCTTCATGGCTATTCACATACAGATTGTCTCCGGGGCTATACATATATGTGCTTGCCTTCGGGGCTATATAGATACATATAGCCTTCGGGGCTAAACATATACGTGCTTCCCTTCGGTGCTACACATATTTAGTATGCCTTCGGGTCTATAGATATACAGATTGCCTTTGGGGCTATATAGAGTGCCTTCGGGGGCTATACACTTGCCTTCGGGCTATTTACACACGTCTAGATGCCATACACAAGGCTAAGTAGTTTGATATTATGTTGTTTAGCTGTTAGATGAAAGAGGCAGGTAAGTATAGCCAAATTCTTTATTGACTCTTCAGTTTATCTTGCACTTCAGTTCAGTACCAGTTTCAGTTGCCTTACATATTCTATACATTATTTCATACTAATGTCCCTTTATCGGAGAATCTGTGTTCATGCTCGCAGGTTCAGATAGGCAGCAGGAGGGACCACATCAGTAAATTTATCAAGTACCAGCTAGTATGGTCAGCTCCATGTAATTCGGAGTTACCAAGTCCAGATTTTTGCGTATACACACAGATAATGGATAGGTCGAGGCCCAGTCCCGACCATAATACAGTTGTCACTCTTATAAGGCTTGTAGCGTATCTTGTATGTCCAGTGGTGTCAGTATAGCAGCCTTGTCGGCTCGCATAGCTATACTTCATGTTATATATGACGGTATGACCCCGCTCAGGTCAAGTTGATAGTTGTTTACAAACATTTTACTGTATGGCCTTGTCGGCTTAAGTTACGATACCACACTTATAGATCGGCTTCAATGGCCTAAGCTATTCATTGAGACACAAGTTATACGAGCTACAGATTGGTACGCTCGGGCCTAGTAAGGCACCGAGTGCCGGCCACACCTCCCCAGGTTTGGGGCGTGATAATACTGTTAACAAATAAAAGTCTGCGGGCTTAAAGGGCTAACTAGTGATACAATATCTGAAAAGGCTAAAGTTCACAAGACATATCAAAGAAAGCCAATAATCATGTCCTAATTAGAGCAACACTTTTATTTCACTTTAATAACATGCAGGGTAAGTTCTAGACTAAGATGCCAAAGATGGAATATAAGCAAGAAATTCTCGCCACACATAACACAAGTTTCAATGGAGATGGATCAATTCTTCTATAGGACAGATAGGGTCTTGACGAACTACAAAATAAGAATAGGTCTATACAGGGTCACAACCATGAGTATAGGTGTCAGAAAGTCTGCTATTTTTTTTCATTACTGAAGTACTCACAGGAAATTACTACTCAAGCTCAGACCCAAATATACTAATATCAAACAAGTCAAAAGGGTCTTTATTCTTTCTCCTTTACTACTCCAAAAAAAAAAAAAAAAAAAAAAAAATTAATCCTAAAAAAAAAAAATTACCCGATTCGAAGGCCTCCCTCGGGAAAGAAATGTGGCCATAAGAAAACCCAAGGGGTGGATGATCATCCTCAACCTTAATGTATCAGAAGTACCCCCACCCTACACTTACAAATATGCTCTGTCCTCAATGCATGTATAGCAGAGAAAAAATTAAAACAAGGGTGAGAAATACACTCGCTGAGACCCTCTAGGGCCTAGCTAGCAACATAATTCTTAACACCAAGGGTTGACACGACCCCACACATAAGGCCAAACATGCTCCTCTAATTTGCAAAAAAAAAAAAAAAAAAAATATATATATAAAAAAAAAAACCTAAAAACCTAACACTATAAAAATAAAAATATATATAACATATAACACAAGCTGGGTTGCCTCCCAACAAGCACTTGATTTAACATCACGGAACGACTCCACCTTCACCACTTTCCTTCCACTTTGAAGATATAAATTGCGCTCCTAATTTTGCCTCAAATTTCCTGCTCTGCTCCTGGGGCGGTGGTGTGAATATAAAGGAACCAAGCAATAGATATTGCATCTTGCACTTTTTCTCCCTTAAGTGAGGGATGTCATTTTTTCATTTTCGTGTGGCAAATTTTAGGATATAAGGTTCTCGTTCTTCATCTATACACCTCTTGATCGATTTGGAAGGCTTGATTTTCATGTTGCCAACCAAACACAATGTAGAAAAGTGTTTAGAATGAGGACCAACACACTCCAAGTCTAAAGCTGCAATATTTCTGACATTCTCACTCTTATACACCTCCTCAACATCGGCATCATCAACAATATTCTGGTCGAATGGCTAGAATTCCTCTTTCTACTCCAAATCCTGACTACTATCCACAACAATTAGTTGTTGGGAATCAGACGCCTCAATTTTTTTAATTTAATTGAGCCTGAAAGTCATGAATATTTGAGTCAAATTGGTCTATCTCCTGTCTTAGATTATGTTATATCTCGTATTTTCGCATATTCGGAAATTCGAAATAATTCTGACTTGTAAGAAATAAGACCCGCAACAATTTGGGCCTAAATGGATGTTACATTCCGTATTTTGTACCCTCGGGTAGGTCAAGGCAAGTGACACAAGTTGATGGTAAGCCACACTTTGGCCTAGTTTAAGACACAAGTTGCTTATGGAAAATTTGAAAGTGGGAATATTAAGAAAGGCCAGGGGTAAAAAGGGAATGTCGCAAAATGACTCATGGAAATATGGAGAAAGGCTAGGGGAAAATTTGGAACTAAGGGAAATGACTTTCATGAAATATAAGAAATTCCCTAGAAATTTCAAGAAAGGGGCCACTTGGCCGTGGACCCCACTCCCAAAACTTGGCCAAATGAATTCAAGCCAAGCATAGGGGTAATATGTCTAATTACCATTAGAGGGGACCATATATATATATATGGGGAAAGATGACTTATTCATCTTAATTCTCTAGAATTTTCAAGAGCTTGGAAAGAAAGAAAGAAAGAGGAGAAAAAAAATGGCCATTCGGCCTTGAAGAAAAAAAAAAAAAAACCGAAGAGAGAAAAAAAAAAAAGAAGAGAGAGAGAGTTTCCAACTTGTTCTTCATAGCCAAACAATCCCTTGAAGGGTTCTTAGTAAGGTGAGGTGATTTGTGGAACAAGAAGAACTCATATTCATACAAGTTGCCAACTTGAGACAAGTGAAGAAGTGAGGAAAAAGGTTAGGTTTAATTCTTTTCTTATGTGTGATGGATGTTTGAGTATGTTGTGTGCATGAAAATGGATGGAATTCATGTGATGGAAGTGTGTGTGTGTGTAGCCGTGACCTACAAGGACAATCCGTGTGTGTATGTGTTGTGTGTGTTATGTTGTGTTGTGTTGTGTGTTGGTTGTTGTAATGTATGGAAAATATGGAAATCCATGAAAAACATGTATATGGGGTGTTGGCCGAATGGTAGGTAGTGGTAGGGTGTGGTGAATTGATTTTGTTTAGAATGGCAATTGTTGTTATGGTAGGTTCTATGAAGTAAGAATAAGGATTTAATGGTTCGGAGGAGTGAAAATTGGGTTGTTGTGATTGAATTTGAAAGAAGGAACTATGTTGTTGTTGTTTCATAAAAATTAGAAGGTTATGAGTAAGTAGTATGTTGATGGAGTTGTTGGAATATCATGTGAATTCAATTGTATTGAATTATATTGAATTGAATTGAATAGTGTTGCTAGAATAATTGTTAGTGTTGTTGTTGGTTTGGCGGGTTGAATTCCGGATTGTTGTTGATTAAAATTTGTCGAGTTAGATTCTCGGGGATGGCGCATTTACGGGGGAAATCTTTGCCGAAATTTCGTAGACAAATGTTGATTCAAGATTTGGATTCTTAAAGCCTTACAAATTAACATTTGGTAATTGTGACCAAATTGTAGATTTTGGCGAATTTGAAGCTTAAGTTTGGAGGTGTGTGCGAAGCGGAAAAGGTATGTAAAGGCCACCTCTCCTTCTCTTGGCATGTCCTAGTTATTATAGGTCGAAATCCGACCCTCGGGAAAAGTCCTACTCCTCGGAAACGACACTTGAATTTATTCCTTTTTCATTCAGTAGAATTGAATCCATAATTTACGCTTTAAGGCAAAGTGATGTTCAAACGTCCGTAACCTTTGAAAACGAAATCGGAATGCCTTGAAATCTTCGTGGATGACCAATGGGACATGATGACCCAGTTTTTTTTTATGTCGTTACCCGAGTCTCGATGTATGTGCGTATTGGTTTCCATTACTTCTTCATAGAAACTTTATAATCTTATTTTATGTTTTCTCGTGGTGTTGCTATTCGTTGATGGTCTCGCCTTATAATGATTGTCCCTTCAAGGTGAGACGAAGCGACCGTGGTTATCCATAAGGTAATCAGGGGCTACCGACCTTACGTCACTCCGATAGACACATGACTTTCTTTGGGTTCTCATGCATGCTGCTTATATGATATGTATATGACATGTATATGATATGTATATGAAAATGGGGAAATGTGGGAAAGGGACACATGTTGCGCTATAGACGCGTTGCCACCTGGTCGGTGGCGTAATTCCATCCCGACGCGGGATGCCGGACGCGGGACATATGTGGGCGAGCCGACGTATTTCGGCGCTATGACATGTTCTATTTTCATATGTATATGACAAGAAATGTTTTGAAAAATATATAATAAGCAAGCATGACATCCGCCTGAGAGGCACTTACAGGTACAGGTTATCCTTTTATCTCGTTGTATGATCTATGGTTTCACATGTTGCTGTTCATATGTTACATGCTTCATTGTATTACTCTTCATGGCTTACATACTCGGTACACTTCTGTCCGACCCCTTTTCTTTGAAATTGCGTCTCATGCCACGCGGTGTAGACGGAGTTGACGGGTTCGACTCCTAGGGGCTCTTGCGGCGGTACATCGAAAAGGCGCTCCGGTTGTTCCGGAGCTTCTGTCTTGGGTACTACTTTTGTGTATATATATTTGGACACAGTAAAGTCAGCTACTTGTAATTACATGTATTTTGTTTAGAGGCTCGTAGACAGATATGTACAGTCAGATTTTTCATAGCCTACTTGTCCTTGTCGCCGTGCAATATGTCAGTACAGTTGATTACTACTACTTGTTTATAAGCATGCGATTATCGATATTGTTAAGAAAAAAAATGTTGGTGTTCATACGGCCCACTTAGTGAAAGGAATAAGACGTAAAACTAGGGGTGCTCGGTACGAGTATCGGGTACCCGTCGCGGCCCCTAGTTGGGTCGTGACAATGGAATGAAAAAAAAATAATACAAAAGGCCCAATTTTTTTTTAGGTGTTGGCCGGCCATGGGCAAAGGAAAGGGGCCCAAGCCCATAAGTATTAAGTGGGCATATATTTATTTGTGAAGATTAGTTATGAGATCATTCAAGAACCAACAATTGAGAGCAAAAGAAAAAAAAAAGGGTTCAGCCGAATAGAGAAAGAAGAGAAAAAAAAAATTTAGGCCATCAATCTTTGGTTCAAAATTCATTTCTTGTGAATTCCTACTAAGTCCGGAACCCTCTTCAACGTGGTATAAACTTTGAGGCAAGAAAGTACTTTTTTTTTTCAAGTGGAGAATTTGGAAAAGGTAAGAATTCTACTCTTTTCTTATGGAAAATCTATATTGTTATAGTGAGTAGAATTTAATGAAAAATATGGAGATGTTATGTGTGGTGTGGTGTGTGTGTGTGTGTGTGTATAGTGGTCGTGTGGTATTTTTTTTGTGAAAGAAGATGAATTGAATTGTTTAGTGTGTTAATTATGTTGTTGTGGCCTTGTGATGTAAATGGAAGATTAATGGTTCTAGTTGGCATGGAAAATTTGTTATTGGGTTGTTGTCGGAAAGTATGTGATGTTACTATAGATTATGAAATTATGGAAATGGAATTGTTAAAGTGTAATTATGGTTGTTGTTGGTGAAATGGGAAGATGGAAAAAAAATGTCTTGTGAATGTTGTGACGAAGGTTGGAGATTTCGGATGAATTCTAGTCTTGGTGGGATTTTTGTATACTTTGTAGAATTGTATGAAATGCTTTAAATTGTATTTGTCGCGGATCTGATTTGGAGGTTGTTGTACGGTTAATGTAACTGTATAATTATGAGAATGACATTGTTAGAATGTGAATTGTTGATGCAAATCATGGTTTGGAAATGTTGTATGAATTATTTAGAATGTTCTTGAATGTTGTTAGTATGGATTCGGGTTGGAATTTGAATGTATGAGCGATAATGTTGGCTTGGATGTAAGCCGTCGAATTGAAATAACGAAAGTTGTTGAATGTGGGAAAAAAAAGAGTTATTAATGTCGTATTGCTTTTCGGATTGCTTATTGATGTTGCTAGGTTGGTTGTTGTTGTTGTTGTTAGTTGATTTGGCCGAGTTAAATTCTCGGGGTGGCCTATTTACAGGGGAAATGCTGCCCAAATTTTTGGTAGAATTAAAGGCTAAATTGGAATTAAATGCCCAAAATGCCTATAGCTAATGTTTGACATATTATGACTTGTTTGTAGACCTTGGGCAGCCCGAAACGTAGGTTGGATTTAGCTTGAGTTTGGATCATATTGGAGAGCGTTTGAGGTATGTAAAGTAACCTTCCTTCTTCGGCATGCCTTAGTTAAAATAGGCTATGATATAAGCATCGAGGAAACTCTATTCTCGCAATCCGAGCATGTTTATGAATCGCATTTGTTCTTTGGCATTCTTGCCTTGTCATGACAAAACATTGATCCTTATGTTCTTGGAATTTATAATTTGTAAAGATTACATGAAAGCTGATTTTTGTTTTAAAGTTCATTCTTTAGCGATTCCAAAATTTCAAACGCTTATAACTTTCACAGAAAAGCTCGGATTGTTTTGAGATTTTCGTAGGAGATTGTATGATATAGAATGAGTATGTTTTTCATAGGCGGGCCCAGTTCGGGTCTACACCCGTCTATGGGTCCCGCGACGCCCTTTTATGTAATTTCGATAACTTTGGAAAGAAAATGTTGTAATTATTATTCCGATTTCAAATATGACTATTTTACTTATCTTTTGGATTATGACTATGATTTTATGCATATGATTCCTCATTACTCCGCTCGTGCCTACTATGATATCGTTCGCCGGTTCCCGGGCCGGCTCTGTTGTCGTGCGCATTATGATATACTCCGGTGTTATGCTGTGTTTATGGTTCACCGAGATCCTCGCTCGAGGGCCGGGTTCCACTTATATTTGGTGTGATGTCTTGTGTATGGAGATATGATGTGTATGATATGTGACGGAGATTCGGAGATCTGAAACTTTACGGTGTTATCTTGTGTTATGGCGCCATCGACGGGCGGGCGACCATATTTCCGTGCCCTATGCATGATTTATATTTTGAAGTAACATTTTGATATTTTGGAAATGCATTTACTTTACGTATCCCTATTTCGATTTGAACTCGGATTGTATACTACATTTTACGCTTTGCATACTCGGTACATATTTCGTCTGACCCCCTTTCTTCGGGGGCTGCGTTTCATGCCCGCAGGTACAGACGCACAGTTTGGTGATCCACCTGTTTAGGACACCCTCTTCTGCTATTTGGAGTGCTCCTCTCATTCCGGAGCTTATATTTTGGTATATATATTCGTTCGTTGCATTGTATATATTCGTTCAGGGGTACGGCGGGGCCCTGTCCCGTCATATGATTCTGTCTGTTTAGAGGTCTGTGGACATGTTTGTGGGTTGTGCCTACATGTACGGTTGTGTTTGTATATGTTGTGTTTGGGCGATTCCATTCGCGCGCGCCTTGTCGGCCCGCATATGTATACATGTTATTTTGTTGGCCCTGTGTGGCCTTTGTTGGTATTTTCTGTGTGCAGGGTTATTTTGGATAGTCAGTAAAACAAAGGAAACTCTGCCGAAATTTTTCTGGAAAATCATATAATTTGAAACACAGCCTTGTCGGCTTCTGTTATATACCTGGATGTGTTTGATATAAGGCAGCGTTTGATATTTGTATATATACGCTTTGTGCGTTTGATAGGTGTGTTTGAGTGCCCAAATCGGGCACTAGTCACGGCCTACGGGGTTGGGTCGTGACAGAAGTGGTATCCGAGCGGTTTGTCCTCGGAGTGTCCACAGACCGTGTCTAGTAGAGTCTTGTTTATCGGTGTGTTGTGCACCACATCTATAAACAGGAGGCTACAGGACAATTAGGATGTTGTCTTTCTTTCTGATCTTAGATCGTGCGATAGGGCCAGAGTCTAGGGAAGATCACTTCTGACCCTTTTTCCTGCAGACAGCTACAGATTGACAGGAGATGAAAAGACCGGCTTCGGATAGTGGGGGTACTAATAAGGCCCCCAGAGTATTCTCAGGATCTCAGACTCCGGGGCCCAGCAGGAGGAGCCCCAGTTACTCTATCGAGACTGATCCCTCGGAGGATCCTGCGACGATTCCTCCGGAGTCCGCGACCCCCAGCGAGGAGGACCCCCCAGAGAGTAGCTATGATACGGACCCGTCCGAGTATTCAGCGGGGGCACCGGGGGAGGAGCTTCCCGAGGTTGTGCCAGTTGCTCCGATGGTGGAGCACTATGTTAGGCCAGCTTCCTCAGTGAGCGTTACAGACTATTCTAGCCCCTTATCCTGGCCGTCGGTGAACCAAGAGCTGCCGGGCTACCTAGATTCCTCGGATTTAGACGCGGGGGATGACGAGGAGGAGTACACTTCGCCCTATAGCCCACCAGATCAGGCTGGAGACCGCTCGTCTACAGGTATATGAGTACTCAATGGGATTTGTTCTATGTATGTGTATTTATTGTATGATTGTTATTTAATAGCGGTAAGCGAAAATTTAAGGGCCGATAGTCGAATAATCGTAAGACATGGCGATCAAGGTGTGTTCATCACTATAGTGGATCGGGAAGTCGAGAACGGAAGGCGGTCGTGTCCATAGGCGAAAAGAGAACACGAAGGATCGAGAAGGGTAAAATAGTAATTGTGTCACGAGGGCGTTTTGAAATCTGTCAAGGCTTTAATTTACTCCAGGTTGTGTCTTTGAAGGTCATGCGGTGAGGTGGACGTGATTATACTAGCATTAGAGCATCGTACTCCAATGGAGTTCCGAGGTTAAGCGTGCAGGTTTTGGAATAGTAAGAAGTACAAAGGAACCTCTGCCCAAATTTTTCCAGAAATATAGAAAAGAGAATGAGATATAAGTTCTTGATATGTCTTAAAAGTCGATACCGATAGGGTAAATCTATTATGTTGGATTAAAGTTTAAGAGATACCTTCCATGTCATTCGTAAGAAGCATCATCCTTATTTGGGAAATTTTTATTTCGAGAAAGCATATATGAGCGGCGAATTCGTAATTCTTTTAAACGGACCAGAATACGTCCCAACCACATTTTGCTTTAGAAAAAGCCTATGTTGAAGGGCAAAATGTCCGGCGATTAGTTCCACCTTATTGGAAGAATACAAAGCGTATGACAAGCAGTTGGGAATTAAACGATCCGCTCATGACTCAAAAAAATATGGAGATAGACTATGTGAATTAAGTACTAAGAAGTTCTGCGGCGCTTGTCTGACTCTAGTTTCCTCTGCTGGTGGTTGGAGAATGCCTTATAGTAACATTTTATCCGTTCTCGTCGGCTAATTGGAGATGGGATTTGTGAAATGAAAACTTAAACTTGTGGGCTGTCTAGGATCATACATTTCATGTGTTGTTGGTGAAGTGTTAAAGATGATCTAAGAATAGATGAGCAACAAGACAGAACAAATACCAGAAATGACTGGTGTGATAAGAATAAAAAGAGATAAACAGAATATGATTTGAAAATGAGAAAGGACTTATGTAGAAGTTGTGTTTTCTGGAGGATACGGGAACAGCATGAGATTCCTCGTGCACGAAATAAAAGATGGACATAGACTGAAGAAATGAAGGAAATGCTAAAGGAAGTACCCAAGACGGACGTGACTAATTGAGTATGAGTATAGAAAAAAAAAGGGGGAAACATATAGTTATGGACTTAAAGATGTAGTGCGACGAAACGATAATAAGACAAGACCACTATTAAGACAAATTCGACATGATTTCGGGTAAGTTAGAAGTTAGCATTTGATATACAACAAGAGAGAAAGAGTATGAGGCATAAAAGAGTACTGCGTATATACGACTTCACCTCGGGAATAGTGAAATCTTTAAAGAACAAGGATTGTGGATTTGCGAAACAAGCGATGTATTGCGAATTTATCGAAGAAACGAGACGATATTCGTTGGGATAAAGATGGTGTTATAAGAAAGTTTGGGACATTTATCATTAGAATATAAGTGCTACCTAATGGAGACTTTGAAATGACTATGAGCACTAGCAAATTATTGATCGGAATAAATGGAACGTGGCTTCGAATAAATTGCTACGTTAATTACATTACTTGAGTCCAGTCATCAGATGAGATTTTGTCTATATAATCGAAAGTTCTCATTGCCTCGTGATTTTGTTAAGGTCTTGTACGAAGATAATCAAGTTATAGACTATAAAGAAAAGACATGGATATAGTATAAGTACAACCCTAAAGAGGGGAGTGGGTGAAAGTAAAGTAAGAATAAATGGAAACAATTGACACGCAGAAGATCGAAGCTGTAAAGAATTGGCCTAGGCCTACGACACCGAATGAGGTACGCAGTTTTCTGGGATTAGCCGGATACTACAGGAGATTTGTGGAGAATTTTGCTTCTATTGCGGCACCATTAACAAAGCTAACTCAAAAGGCAGCAAAAATTTCAGTGGACCGATGCTTGTGAACGTAGCTTCCAATTCTTTGAAGGAAAAATTAATTACGGTGATTCGACTCTTCCCGAAGGCCCGGACGGGTATGTTATTTATTGTGATGTTTACGGTATTGGGATAGGTTGTGTACTAATGCAACACGGTCGAGTTATAGCCTATGCTTCCGGCGGACTCCGGCCGTACGAGAGAAATTATCCTATTCATGATCTGGAATTAGCCGCGGTGATTCATGCTTTGAAGATATGGTGGCATTACTTATATGGGGTTCATGTCGATATCTATACGGATCATAAAAGCCTTCAGTATATTTTAAGCAAAGGAGCTGAATTTGTGGCAAAGAAGATGGCTGAAAATATTGAAAGATTATGACGTCGATATTTTGTATCATCCTAGAAAAGCTAATGTTTGGCGGATGCACTTAGTCGTAAATCTATGAGCGAGTTTGACCGACGTGCAGCCTAGAGAAGAAGGAATTTGTTCGTGAAATTCATCGATTAGCCTTGACTTTGGAGTTCGTTTGGCCGATTCTAGAAATATTGGGGTTTCCGTCCGAGAAGTTGCTGAATCACCGATTATGGAAGAGGTAAAACAGCGTTAGTTCGAGGATCCTATTCTGGTACATTACAGAGATATAGCCACTGATAAGGAAAAGACCCAATTCGAGATGTCACCTGATGGGATATTGCTATATAGTGGCAGGTTATGTGTACCTGACGTTGCAGGGCGCGGCGACAGTTATGGGAGAGGCACATTATGCTCGGTATTACTCGTTCATCCGGATCCACAAAAAAAAAAAAAAAAAAAATGTACCACGATCTCGGGTGCTTATATTGGTGGGATGGTATGAAAGGAGATATCGCAGAGTTCGTTGCTCAGTGCCCAAATTGTCAATAGGTTAAGATCGAGCATCAGAAGCCCGGTGGATTACTACAGGAAATGGAAATTCCAGCTTGGAAGTGGGAACTAATTAATATGGATTTCATTACAGGTTTACCGTGCACTCCGCGCAAGTATGATTCTATATGGGTTGTTGTTTGTAGGCTGACGAAATCAGCCCATTTTCTTCCGGTCAGGACGGGTTAGGGACTCAGGTGAGTCTTAGTACAGCATTTCACCCTCAGTCCGACGGACAGGCCAAGCGTACTATTCAGACACTGGAAGATATGTTGCGTGCCGGTGTTATTAGAGATAGGCGGGACGATCATTTGCCACTCTACCACTCTAGTATTCAGATGGCACCATATGAGGCTTTGTATGGAAGGAAATGCAGGTCGCCGATTGGTTGGTTTGGTGTTGGGGAGACTGAATTAATTGGCCCAGCTATAGTCCAGCAGGCAGTGGATAAAGTGAAACTTATTCGGGAGCGGTTGTTGGCAGCCCAGAGTCGACAAAAATCATATGCAGATAATCGTCGTCGCGTGATTGGGTTACGAAAGGTGATTTCGGCAAGAAAGGAAAGCTCAATCCGCGATATATTGGGACGATCATTTGCCACTAGACTTACCATGGATTCGATATTGCTTAAATGTATTGGTGATCCTTCCAGAGTATTCCCCCTAGAAGATATTCAGTTAACGGAGGAATTATCTTATGAAGAACAACTTGTAGCTATTCTGGATCGTCAGGTGAGGAGACTACGCACCAAAGATGTACCCTCTGTTAAGGTCTTGTGGCGAAACAATAATAGAGAAGAAGTACCCTCACTTGTTTCCTATGCCTTCAGGTAAATCTAAATTCCGAAATTGGTTATGTTGATTAATAAATGATTTATATGTGCTGCCCATATGAAGAGCCTCCCCCAAATGTTTATGAGACCTATAAGGCTAATTTAACATTCGAGGACGAATGTTCTAAAGGGGGGGAGGATGTTATATCCCGCATTTTCGCATATTCGGAAATTCGAAATAATTCTGACTTGTAAGAAATAAGACCCGCAACAATTTGGGCCTAAATGGAATGAAAAAAAAATAATACAAAAGGCCCATTTTTTTTTTTAGGTGTTGGCCGGCCATGGGCAAAGGAAAGGGGCCCAAGCCCATAAGTATTAAGTGGGCATATATTTATTTGTGAAGATTAGTTATGAGATCATTCAAGAACCAACAATTGAGAGCAAAAAAAAAAAGGGGGGGTTCAGCCGAATAGAGAAAGAAGAGAAAAAAAAAAAAAATTTAGGCCATCAATCTTTGGTTCAAAATTCATTTCTTGTGAATTCCTACTAAGCCCGGAACCCTCTTCAACGTGGTATAAACTTTGAGGCAAGAAAGTATTCTTTTTTTTTTTTCAAGTGGGGAATTTGGAAAAGGTAAGAATTCTACTCTTTTCTTATGGAAAATCTATATTGTTATAGTGAGTAGAATTTAATGAAAAATATGGAGATGTTATGTGTGGTGTGAGCCGTGTGTGTGTGTGTGTGTATAGTGGCCGTGTGGTATTCTTTTTTTTTTTTTTTGTGAAAGAAGATGAATTGAATTGTTTAGTATGTTAATTATGTTGTTGTGGCCTTGTGATGTAAATGGAAGATTAATGGTTCTAGTTGGCATGGAAAATTTGTTATTGGGTTGTTGTCGGAAAGTATGTGATGTTACTATAGATTATGAAATTATGGAAATGGAATTGTTAAAGTGTAATTATGGTTGTTGTTGGTGAAATGGGAAGATGGAAAAAAAATGTGTTGTGAATGTTGTGACGAAGGTTGGAGATTTCGGATGAATTCTAGTCTTGGTGGGATTTTTGTATACTTTGTAGAATTGTATGAAATGCTTTAAATTGTATTTGTCGCGGACTGATTTGGAGGTTGTTGTACAGTTAATGTAACTTGTATAATTATGAGAATGATATTGTTAGAATGTGAATTGTTGATGCAAATCATGGTTTGGAAATGTTGTATGAATTATTTAGAATGTTCTTGAATGTTGTTAGTATGGATTCGGGTTGGAATTTGAATGTATGAGCGATAATGTTGGCTTGGATGTAAGCCGTCGAATTGAAATAACGTAAGTTGTTGAATGTGGAAAAAAAGAGTTATTGTTGTTGTATTGCTTTTCGGATTGCTTATTGATGTTGCTAGGTTGGTTGTTGTTGTTGTTGTTGATTGATTTGGCCGAGTTAAATTCTCGGGGTGGCCTATTTACGGGGGGAAATGCTGCCCAAATTTTTCGTAGAATTAAAGGCTAAATTGGAATTTAATGCCCAAAAAGTCTTTAGCTAATGTTTGGCATTTTATGACTTGTTTATAGATCTTGGGCAGCCCGAATCATAGGTTGGATTTAGCTTGAGTTTGGATCATTTTGGAGAGCGTTTGAGGTATGTAAAGTAACCTTTTCTTTTGGCATGCCTTAGTTAAAATAGGCTATGATATAAGCCTCGAGGAAACTCTATTCTCGCAAATCCGAGCTTTTATGAATCGCATTTGTTCTTTGGCATTCTTGCCTTGTCATGCCAAAACATTGATCCTTATATTCTTGGAATTCATAATTTGTAAAGATTACATGAAAGCTGATTTTTGTTTTAAAGTTATTCTTTAGCGATTCCAAAATTTCAAACGCTTATAACTTTCTCTTTAAAAGCTCGGATTGTTTTGAAATTTTCGTAGGAGATTGTATGATATAGAATGAGTATGTTTTTCATAGGCGGGCTCGGTTCGGGTCTATACTCGTCCGTGGGTCCCGCGACGCCCTTTTATGTGAATTTCGATAACTTTGAAACAAAAAGTAATAATTATTCCGATTTCAAATATGACTATTTTACTTATCTTTTGGATTATGATAATGATTTTATGCATATGATTACTCACTACTCCGCTCGTGCCTACTATGATATCGTTCGCCGGTTCCGGGCCGGTTCGTTGTCGTGCGCATTATGATTATACTCCGGTGTTATCTTGTGTTTATGGTTCACCGAGATCCTCGCTCGAGGGCCGGGTTCCACTTATATTTGGTGTGATCTTGTGTATGGTGATATCTTGTGTATGATATGTGACGGAGATCGGAGATTTGAAACTTTCGGTGTTATGTTGTGTTATGGCGCCATCGATAGGCGGGCGACCATATTTCGTGCCCTATGCATGATTTATATTTTGAAGTAACATTTTGATATTTTGGAAATGCATTTACTTTACGTATCCCTATTTCGATTTGATCTCGCATTGTATACTACATTTTTACGCTTTGCATACTCGGTACATATTTCGTAACCGACCCCCCTTTCTTCGAATTTGCGTTTCATGCCCGCAGTACGACGCACGCTTTGGTGATCCACCTGTTTAGGACACCCTCTTTCGCTATTTGGAGTGCTCCTCTCATTCCGAGCTTATATTTTTGGTATATATTCGTTCGTTGCATTGTATATATATGTTCGGGGTACGGCGGGGCCCCGTCCCGTCATATGATTAAATACATTGTTTAGAGGTCTGTGGACATGTTTGTGGGTTGTGCCTACTTCTGTACGGTTGTGTTTGTATATGTTGTGTTTGGGCGATTCCATTCGCCGCGGCAGCCTTGTCGGCCCGCATATGTATATATGTTATTTTGTTGGCCCTGTGTGGCCTTTGTTGGTATTTTCTGTGTGCAGGGTTATTTTGGATAGTCAGTAAAACAAAGGAAACTCTGCCGAAATATTTTCTGGAAAATCATATAATTTGAAACACAGCCTTGTCGGCTTCTGTTATATACCTGGATGTGTTTGATATAATCTGAGGCAGCGTTTGATATTTTCATATATACGCCATCCGTTTGTGACTCTGTTTGATAGGTGCGTTTGAGTGCCCAAATCGGGCACTAGTCACGGCCTACGGGGTTGGGTCGTGACAGATTAGCTCTGCTTTCTATCAGTTATGTCGTCATGTTTGTAAGACCATCACGGAGAAACCCATGAAATTTCATTTGTTGAGCTTGTTCCGTTAGCCAAGATTGAATCGCTATCTCTTATTCTCGGAAGCTTTCTTCTTGCAGGAATCGCTCTTTTCTTCTGTTTGAGGGTCATCTTGGGTATTGGCTAATCCTGTAACTTGCAGATCATTACAAGTTTCAGCCTCAGCCTGCATCTCAGTGAGTTTGACATGAATCCTTTTCATAGCCTTCCCTAGTTCTGTAGTTTGCTCTCTTATTAATGTGTTGTGCTCCACCATTAGTTTTACCATATCGCTAACCCTAGCAAGATTTTCTGCATCCTCAACATCATTACTCCTGTTAACATCACAAACAACAGGAGAATCATAGTCGGGGCTCGGGGATGGGGAATAAGAGTTATGACAACCATTCTAATGGCCGTCTCGACCGTCACATATCCTACAAACATTCCACTCAAAGTATTGGGGAGGTTCACACAATCCATTCCCAAAAATATTATGACTGTGTTTCCATAGGTGGGGTCCTCCACAAATCTGACAAGGAT
Organism: Lycium ferocissimum; assembly: GCF_029784015.1. Taxonomy (NCBI): domain Eukaryota; kingdom Viridiplantae; phylum Streptophyta; class Magnoliopsida; order Solanales; family Solanaceae; genus Lycium; species Lycium ferocissimum. The sequence continues at coordinate 44,035,804 of NC_081347.1, read as the reverse complement.
CACCAAAATAGGAACAATAAACGTTCGACCACTTTTTATTTCAAGATATCATGTCAAGAAAGATAACAAAAACACTAAATTAAGAATAAAAACAAAAATAAACAAATAAAAAACTTGAATAGATAAAAAGAAAAGTCTAATCAAGATAAACAATTAATTTCTCAATCCTTGGTAACGGTGCCAAAAATTTGTTACTCCCAAACGCTCACTCAAGTATACATGGTCGTACAAGTAATATAGGATTGAAGTTCAGATATCGTACCCAAAGGGACTTATGATTAATTATTTACTAAATTAAACTAAAGCTAATTATCTAAAAAGGAAATAAAACTTACAGATATATTTTTCAACTAACTAAAAATAAAAGAAAGCAAATAATGAATGTCAAACAAGAAAGAGCGGATTTTTATCAGAAAAAAGAAAGATCTAGGGCTATGACCACTAATAATCCAGTTGAGTCATCTAATCATAAATCTATTGATTTTCTGGGTTACTAGTTGATAGGTTAATATTTAATTTATGAGGATCCCTCGAATTGCTTACAAGTGGGTTGTATTTGGCACAAATATCAATATTTAGCGTCACTTTACCTCTCGTTCTCAGTACTATAATCGCAATTTCTATGACGAAATCGTTGTATTCAAGCTTATGTTGGTATGTTTTAATGTGTTTAGGTACAACGAGGACAAATGATGGAAAACCGAGCAATTTTGGTTGATTTTAGAGGCATTTTCATTTGCACGAGGTGACGGGAGGATCGCGCGACACTTAAAGGATTTTCTAGTGACTGAAAAGCATTTCGCGTTGGACCTGTGTTGCGCCTCTAACGCTGGATGATCAGCTCTCTGAACTTTTCCAAATCGAAGTCTGCATAACACACCCGCATTGGACTCGCGATGCGGGTGTCGCCCAGTTTTTCATGTTTTGATCGGAATTTGGTCTACTTATTTTAGTTTTAATCCAAGACAATAAATAGACATTTTATTCATTGTAAAGGACATCTTTGGGATATTCTTAAGACTTGTAAGTCGTCGTCCTTGTTTTTCTCTCTTAGGCTTTACTTTATTTTTTCTTCATTCAACGCTAGATTACTCATGGATTCTTGTTCTTCATCTTGAATCATGAGTGGCTAAACTTCTTTATCCTAGGGTTGTGGCAAAGACATGATAGTTGGTTTGGCGATAATTTCTATCGATTAAATTTCCATATTTTGGGCTGCTTATTTATTCTTGTGCTTAATTGTTTAGTTCTTTGATCACTAATTAGACACTATATGTGGTGTGTGAATTGAACTAGGGATAGGAAATTTTCATGCGTAATAAGAATAAATAGGGCTTGTTCGATATAATAGTTTCTCTAATGAGGATAGGAATATACCCTTTAGCCTTGCTTAAATGAATACAGAGAAGTAAATGCGTTCTTGTTACTTTCTATCGACCATAGTGATATAGGCGTTAGAGTAGCATCTATAGGCTTGTGAGCTACTCGAATGATACTCATAAAGTTATAATTAACCCGACAACTAGTAACTCAGGAAATAAGATAGGTAGAATTGTCAAAAGACTAACTGGATTGTCGAAAGCCATGACCCTGGAACTTTCTCAGATCTGATAAACCTTACAATCTTCATCACAATTGTCTCTATCACAAAATAATCATATTTGTTTGTTTCTTTCAGTTAGTAGTTTAGTTACAACAAAAACCATTTATTTTACTCTCTTGAATAGTTATAACAAAGTTTGAACTAGTTGATCGTATAAACTCTCAGTCTCTATGGGTACGATATCTTGACTTAAAATCCTATATTACTTGTACAACCGCTTATACTTACGTGTGTGTTGGGAGCAACAAGTTTTTGGCACCGTTGCGAGGGACTTAGAAAAAAATTCTTTGTTTTTCTAGCTTGAATTTTTAATTTCTATTCAAGTTTTTACTTTGGTTATTTGGTTGACTTGTGCTCCTTAGGTGTATTCTCTCGTTTATGCCAAGCACTCGAAGTCAAGGAAAAGCATTAGCTAACTTTGACCCAGAAATTGAATGGACATTACACAAGCAGAAAAAGCTAGCGGACAACGAGCATAATCTCGAATTGGTTGAAAGTATCAAAGTCGAGAACAGGGAAGTTGCCCGAGTTGCTAAAAGGGTGGTTGAGATGGAACAACAAGACCAGGTTCCAGTGTCAACTTTTGCTAGACCTCGTCTAGCGAATACTGCTAAGTCTATTGTCAAGCCTGATATCAATGGAAACTTTAAGCTGAAAGAAGGAATAGTGCAGCTGGTGCAGAATACTTACTAGTATATGGGTAAGCCTCATTAAGACCCGTATAAGCACTTGATGCATTTCCTTTCACACAAGCATATCAAACAAAGTTATGACTGAACGCTCTCTTATCTCTCTATGAAAGTCAAACCCTAGTTTTCACCAATCTTAACCGGTCAGAATGGCCAATCACTCGGGCGGGCAGCCACCTACGGTGGCTGTTCAGCCTTCCCTTCTCACTAGCCCCTCTCTCACACATTTTCCATCTCTCAACTAACGTTTCAAAGGTTAATCCCTTTCAGATAACTCCAAATTATTTGAGGATACCACCCTTTCTACATCAACCAATCCTTTAGTGCCACAAAATGGGAATTTTGTGAGTTTATTGAAACCTACTGAGAAAAAGGAGACATGTATTGTGCCTCCCAAACCAGTAATATAAATTGATGGTGAACCACATGTTACTTGGAAATCCTCTAAAGTGAAGAAGTTAATTTTACATGAGAATCTACAATATGCAGTATTAAGGAAGTTCTCTTATGATATAATAGACATCAAGGAATTGAGGAATGTCATTCCTGATCAGTGTTCAATAAAAGGCCCTCATACAATTGGTTTAATAGAAGATAGACATATATTGATAAGGCTAGAACTACTAGAATATTATGTCAAACTATTATCCAGTCCATCACATTACATCAAGGTACACTCGAGATATTGCCAAATCAGACTATTGATATGGAATCCTTGGTTCAAGCCTTCTGAAGAAACTTCAATAGCTATTGCTTGGATAAGTTTTCTGGAACTACCACCCAATTTCTTTGCAAAAGATGTTGTCTTCCCTCTTGCATCAGCAGTGAGGAAGCCTTCGGTAGTTGACCTAACCACTGCAAACAAAATCATACCCAGTTTGTAACGACTCACTAGGTCGTTAGGAGAGTTTTCACCATTTTACCCCATATAGTCCATTTTTTAGGCTAGGAGCGAGTCTAGTGAAAACTTAAAGATTTAGAATTTCAAAGCAAAGGCTTGCGATAGTATTTTGCACACCAGTTTGAAAACTTGTTTTATTTTCGCTCAGGGCTGACGTAGTGAATTAGACCTCTGTTGGGGATTACAAGGCCAAGGGTGAGTCCGTAGTGGATTTTTACTTATGTGTGCATGTATGGTTTTGGTGTGTAGGGCCTCGGATTGATGTCAGAATTTTGGATGGAAAATTAGTAAAAAACGTAGTTTCTGGTTCTGATGTGACCGCTACAGCAGATGGGGTCTGCTACAGCGAGTCTTCCACAGCGGGGCACCAATTGCCGCCGAGAGGATTGGGAGTTAATGAGGTCTGCCATAGCGGTGGGTCAGATCGCTACAGCGAGACAGCGAAATGTACATATTGTGTAGAATTGATGGGAGAAAGCATGATTAGGTCTTCAGACATGATGTTTTTTGGATATTATCTAGGTTGGTACTATTTCTGGTTATGTGGGCTTGTCGCCATTACTTTATGTAATAAAATTGAGGTGTATTTGCTGTGATATGAAAAGGAAGGAGTCAATATATACTTTTCTTGTTGATTGAGATAGTTACATACCTTGCTGTTGTTAAGTGATTTATCCGAGTCTTGTTATGACTTGTGGCATGGTGCCTTGTATTTATTAACCTTGAAATTATTGGTTGATCATGTTTCATATTGACTGTTGAATTGGAAATACATTGAGATTCATATTGTGATCAGATAATGAGATTAGGCTTGAATTGGATGTGTTCTTGTGATAAGGGACGAATGAGATCTTGATTATGAATTGTTGATGGAAATGAAGTTATGCAAGAATTGATACAACTTTTAGTGGTTGTGATCTTCATAGCATATTAATTTCCATTCGTTGCACTGATTTCTCATTCCTACATTCATACATGATGGAAATGATTCGAAAATGATTGATTGAAGATTTATGGCAACTATGAAAGGAAATAGAACACTTTGGTGACACAAGACTTAGTGTGAGGTGTGCTTGCGATACTTGGAAGAAAGAGGTGACGTAGACTCTTTATGTTGACTGAGATGGTTTGTATGATTCATTCCATTGGTGAGCAGATTTATCTAAGTCATGATATGACTTATGGCATTGTAACCTGCATTTTCATTAGCATTTGATTTCATTGATTAATCATGCTTACTTTTGAGTTGATGTTTCAACTCGGGGTTCTAGACTTGAGCCATATTTGAATACTCATTCTTGCATACAGTATATGTTTAAAAGGCACATCTAACGGGGGTGAGGATATGTCCTATCTTTATATATATATATATATATATATATATATATATATATATATATATATATATATAAGGGTACATTTGATAGGGGGTAAGGATGTGGCCTAGTTATGGGCTCATGATCATATATATATATATATATATATATATATATATAAGGGCACATTTGACAGGGGATAAGGATGTGGCCTAGTTATTGGCTCATGATCCGAGGTCAGTTTCAGAGCGGGTAGTACATGGACACTATGAGTCCCCTCATGTGTCATGACTATTGGGTAAACAATACCATTCACGGGTGTGTACAAGTTTGAGGTATTTGGCCAGTGCATTGCATTGCACATCATTACATATTATTATGTATCATCATACGACACTTTATTTCTGATTTGGTATGGTCGGTTCATATTATTATGGTGGTATGGATCGAATTATGCACTGGTTTAGATCACTAGGTAATGACGCTGCCTAGGTCAGAATCTAGGTTGTGATTATCGATTGAGATTATTGTGATAAGACAGACTTGTGGTTTAGAAGCTTCCTCTTAGGTTGTGATTCAGTTATGGGATATTTTGTGACCTTGGATTGAGTATTATGTGCCTATCTGATTATCTTATTGATTTTATGCTTGTATTCATGAACTAATCTTAGTCGGCCTATGATTCTTGCTCAGTACGTATTGTTTGTACTGATGCTACTCCTGTTGTACTCTTCTTTTGAGTGCAGAGTTTATTACTAGTTCTAGCTCCTGTCGTCGAGAGTGATCCGAGTCTACTTGACAGAGATTCCAGGGTGAGCTTTGGCTGGATCTGCAACCCGGAGGCTCTTCCTTTTATTTAACTGTCTACTTTGTATTTCTGAGACAGTATTGATATTTCAGATTTGTACTTTCTATCAGACTTGTAGCTATGTAATAGTGGCTCTTGTACTAGTCCAGACCAGATTTTGGGCTTATTAATACCTCCACACTTATGATTTATATAATTTGAATATATTATCTTAATTATTGTTTATTATTTTTGCATAATTCTTATAAATGACTAAAATGACTTGGGAACGGTTCGTCTAGTTGGGGAGACAACATAGGTGCCATCACGATTCACAAATTGGGTCGTGACAACTTGTTATCAAAGCCCTAGGTTACCAGTCTTACAAGTAGAAGAGCATGTCTAGTGGAGTGTTACGGATCGGTACGATGAGCTCCGTACTTATCTGTGAGAGGCTACAGGACATTTACGAAACTTCCAATTCTTTCGTGCTACTTCATTCCAATTGGTGTATAGTCGATTCCAATTGATACGTGAATTTTCTTGTCTTATTCTCCCACGAATGGTGGAACCTCATTGTTTAAACCTTTAGGCGAACAGTTTGTATATGATGTGTTGTGGTAGGGTACGAGATGTGTTATCTTGATTTGGATGCGTGACCCAGTTCAGTTCCCAGTTATGATTGGAAGTTTTAGTATTGTGGATTGTGATTTAGACCCAGTTATTTTATGATACTCTTCGAAGGATGGGAGTGATAATGCAGGGGACCGTGTGATCCCCGTGTTTTTACGTGATTAGTTACTCGAAAGTCACAAAAGTGCATTTATGACTTAACAAGTATGATTCGTTAGAGATATGATTGGTGTTGGGAATCAAATTCAACTTTGTCAGGGTATTATGATGGCGTGCATGGCACGAATGTAAGTTCGATAAGGATCATAGGATTTGGGAAAAAGTGTACTGACCGCGAGTAATAAATAAGAGAAATTGGGAATAAGGACATGAAGGATGACTTTGTGTGAAACACATAGCAAGTGAGATTCATAGGGTATTGGGGTATGAGTACTTTCGTGTTAATGGGATGGAGGTGTAAGAAGAAGGATTTGGATAGATTAATCTCCTCCATTAAAAAGGGAACAATTGGTATTTAATGTGCTCGTCAGGTTAAGGTTGCAAGTTGTACGAGAGTGGATTGCGTATTCGGTTGTGAAAATTTAAGTTGGGTTTGGACATGTCTATATGGTAGTGGTTGTGGGTTCTTTCAGAAAGGTGGTTATCAGTTTTAGATCGGGAAGCAATGTTACTTGTGATGAGTGGAGACTTAGGATGTTGGGCAGCTGTGATCCTAGTCCTTCAGTAAAAAGTATGTTCACCGGTTCTTCGTGTTTAGAGGAATGATAAGGATATCGTGGAATCGATAACTAGTTGATTTGAGAGATTATGTTGTGGGCATACACGATAGAATAGGAATAAAGGTTCAGTCTTTGAGTTGATATGTTTGGTTATGCCGTGAGCCAGTGGTTGATTAATAAAATGACTCTAGTGTTGCTCAAGTATAAGCTTTAGTGCTCAAGGAGCTACGGGGTGCTGCATATAATATTGAATTTGAGTTGAGAGCCCTGTACCTATTGTGTAAGTTCGGCTAGTTCCTGCTACTACTGGTGTTACTACTCGGGTGACTTAATTGAATGAAAAGGATAATTGCACTAATGGTTAAGGGTGTTCCGATTCGATAAGTAAGGCATCGAAGTGGTGAATTAATGATGAGGTTTTAATTAATTCGAGTTGTAGAGAACATTTTATAATTTGAGTTAAGAGAGTTTGAGCAGAGGCATCTTGGTGGAGGTACGTGGGGACATTAGTAGGACGGTGTATGTGATAAGCTAGTTCTAGAGAGTATTCAATTTTTGATTTGATTGCGTTAAGGGAACTCTAGGGTGTAGAGTATGTGACATGCTGCTATCTCCAGGATTGACTCAGTTAGTTGGCAAGACTTATGATTTTGTGGTATTCTATTGATTGGGTTTGAGAATGGTTAGACGGTGATGATGATTGTTATTTGATTGGAATGGGGAATTGAAAAGTCAAGAAAAGGTATAGTTGATCAAGAATCGGTAAGGATGAGGCACATCTTCAGAATTACTTGGGTCAGTATGGATTGTGGTGCCGTTTTCTTGCATATTTCAGGTGGGTTGTGGTTGTTGAGTATGCTTAAGGAAAGGAGTCTACAAAAATGGACTAATTGATATGATATAGTTTCGTGAGGTTTTGTGATCAGTGATTAGTGAGAAGCAAATTTTGAGTAACCAGTATGTTAAGGCTTATGGGAAATGGCTTGTGAGGTACCCAGTTAGGCAATTTCGTAGAACTCTTCCATGGAGGAGTTAGTGTGATTTAAAGGAAAGAAAATCAGGAAAATCCTTATAACGTGAAGACTAGAGTTATACTGTAGGGATAAGACCGTATTCGTGGTAGTGTATTATGTTGTGGGTGTTACTAAACGGATGGCTTGAGTGGGCATTTTCAAAATATTAAAGGACTAGAATTAGTCACCCCAGATGGGTGATAGAACTGTGATTGGTTTCGGAAAGTTTGGGTCGGTTCGAGTGATTATTAGTGGTATTCGGGAAGATGTGCATTTACTTTTAAAGGTCAGTTATTCGGAGAGTTCTAATGGTTTATGTCGGGCTTAGTAATGATTGAGGAGGTACTATGGTTGTAAGAAGTCTTTAGAGTGTTCATGTGGTTCTTTAAGGGTTTGGCTCGATGAGGTATTCAGTGATACGTACTTTGTAGTGTGATTTGAAGGTTTAAGAAGACTTGGAACTAGCCAAGTCAGCTGGGAGTAAGATCAGTTTTGACAGAATCGCGTAGAGTTCTCAGATGGGGCAAGGATTCTTTTCTGGCAAGAGTAAGTCATGGTTTCGGGCTTGTGGTGTGTGCTTATGTGTTCTAGGAAATCGTGGTGCGAAGAACGACTTTAGAGGTGTGAAAGAAGGGTTAGCAGAATCAGAGTATGCTACTGGTTCCGAGTGGGCTATGATTGTGTCTATATCTAAAGGTTTGTGTTGTTTTGAGAAATGTTTGTGGGACCTATTGATCGCGTTCAGAGGTATGGTTTATAGAATCAGAGAATTCCAGCAGAAACCGTTCTTATATTTAGGGATTAGTTGTGAAAGAATTCGAATATGGGAATTATGGAAAACTTGACCTTTGAGCTAAATTAAAGAAGCTTGAGTGATAAGGTGAACCCACTTATTACCGTAGAGGCTTCCGGGTGGTTACAATACAGGTTCTTGGGTTATCGTCAGCCTTCGTACTCCCCTTCTTCATTCGAGGACGAATGATTGTTTAATTGATATTTAATGTAACGACCCACTAGGTCGTTAGGAGCGTTTAGACCAATTTACCCCTGCCAGTTCATTTACGAGACTAGGAGTGAGTCTAGTGAGAACTTAATGATTTCGAATTTCAAAGCAAAGGCTTGCGATAGTATTTTGGGCACTTGTTTGAAAACTTGTTTTATTTCCGTTGGGAGTTGACTTAGTGAATTAGACCTCCGTTGGGGATTCCAAGGCCACAGGTGAGTCTGTAGCGGATTTTTATTTATGTGTGAATGTGTGGTTTACTACAAGAAAAATGGCCTTTAACGAGGGGAAATTTGGTCGCTAAAAGGCTTAATCTTGTCGTTAAAAGTCAATTACGACCGGATTAGCGGTCATTAAAAGCTTCGTCGTTAAAAGTTGATGACCGATTTTCAATCCGGTCATTAAAAAATATTTAGCGATAGTGAAAAATCCGGTCAATATACATCCTTTAGTGACCAAAGTTTCCCTTCGCTAATAGTTATTCATGTCGTTAAAAACCTTTTAGGCGACAGCAAAACCGGTCATTACCTCACACATTTCCCTTGGCTAAAGATATATAACTTTCAACATCAACTATTTTAGGGGTGTGATTTTTATTTGGTAATGCCCTTTTCTTTTCACTATAGTCTTACGAGCGGCATTACCATTAGTTGTGAAATTGAGTAAAAATTACTAAATAATAAACTGATGGTCCCAAGAATAACTAGAAGAGTTATAGATATATATAAAGAATTCTTTGGTGTATTTAAACCAGGTAATTTTACAACATAATTTACTTAAAAGAAGTTTTACAGCACTAAGTCTAGGTTAGTACGTAATACCAGTAACAAAAATAAATCTAGCATAAAGAAACTTCACACCAATAAGGCATCATTTCATCTTTCCCAAAGAAATCAAACATTACAATAGGAAGCTTCACTTCACATGACAACATAAGCATTTCACTTTATCTTCTGGTAAACAGCATCAACTCTGTGACCGGCCGCTCTTTACCTTTTCATCGAAAAAATCTGATACCAACCATAAGCATCATCCAACAAAAGAAGCACCACCTGAGAGCAGAATATTATGCACCATAACTATAGTTATTTTAGCATCCAACACCAAAGAAAAGCAGCAACAACATAAAAATAAAGCCAAAAGCAACAGTACCTGACAAGAGACTATGGACAAGAGCAACAACAACATCTAAATCACAAAAGAATGGCTGCTGCATAAACAAAAAGAGAAGTTCACTAAAAGGAAACTGAAAATTTCTAATTATATTTCTGGAATGATTTGTAAAACGCAAAAGGGCTGCTTTTTAACACAATCATATATTAAGCATGTAAGAATTCATTTTGTCCATAATTAAGCAATATTTTGACTCCAGCAACTTAAGTTACATCAAATGTTCTAGGAAGACATTGATATATTTATTTGAAAAGAATCAAGAAAGTAGGTTAACCTAGCGACATTGACACCAAATGATAGAAGAATAAACTGTTGGTTGCAATATTTTCCAGAAAGTAAAGGATTAAGTGACATGAAGATATATTCATTGTGGCACTACCACTGCTGTAACTTGTCATTACAACATTCTATTGTCGCTCCTTATTTTCTCTCAAAAGCGGGTTTCAACATGTGATAACTTTTTTAATGGGTAAAAGAGAGGAGTAGCCACCTAACGGGTTGAGGTGCATTAGGGCACCTATTTTCTACAACTAATTGCAGATGACTTCATATTTACTAGTCTGCATAACTTGAGATCGGGTAAGGGTTCAAATTACCCGAAGAAAGGTGTTAGCCACCTTTCGAGGTCCACAATCGTATGTTCCCCCGAATTTAAAACTAGTTGAGATTAAGTGTTTGGAAGCAAGAAAGATATTGAAAAAGCTAAGTTGCTAATTTTAAAACTTTAAACTAGATGTGAAATCCTAAGGGTTCAGACAAATTAATTTAAACTAGATGTCTTAGTTCCTATATATTCAGACAAAGGTCAAATAATGATAATTAAGCAGTAACTAAATGACAAGAGGCAAACTTTTAGGGCGTAAGAGAAGCGAGTAACGCATGCCGCCGACGAACAACTAATCACATAAGCTAGTATAGAGAAAAGAAAATAATCTAAATTGAACAACTAACCATCATCCTAGCACAAAAAAAGTACTTCACTATTTACTGACATTCCTTTTGACAAGCTTGTGAATTGAAGTGAAAGCTGGGTATGTGGAATAATCTTCTTTCTCCAAATGAACGCAGACCTCCATGGTTGACAAGATCTCACACAAAAAAAAAAAAAAAAGCAAAGAAACTGATTAGTTTAATGTATCCCACCTTAGAGGAATGACATGGTGACAATGTTAGTCACACAGTGCTAACCACGGTGGCAAATTAATGCGAGATCAACCACATAAACTTTACCTTTTACGCTTAACTAGATGATTTATAACCACACAAATATCTTTGGCTTATTTTAGACCACAATATTCAAAAGTATTCATTTATTTCTTAAATTCCGTGCCCAATCAAACTACATCATATAAATTGAGACGGAGGGAGTACATATTTGACTAGCCGATCATGAACAAATATCAAAAGCAAGTAATAAGTAAAAAAAGGAAAAGATACGAGCACTTTACAAACATTACAACGAAATTCACATAATAAGCAAATATTTTTACAGTGAAAAGATTTGATTTAATAGTAAGAATTTGAAAAGAGAGACCAGATTGTTTGCTCAAATATTAAAATTTTATGTTGGTTTTAGGACTTGACTTCAAAGCCCTTAATCTCCCACTTGACTTCAAAGCCCTTAATCTCCCACGAGTTATTGATTAACCTGGAGAGCGTTCAAACACAATTAATACATAATTAAACACATGAAGAGACTGAAATGGAAGAACACAACTCTGATACAAAATAATTCTTCCAGGCATGCTTTTAAACTAATAAACTGATATGATTACAGAGGTGTGGTGAATAAACTTTGAAAGGTTTCTTTGATTTTATGTAAATGCAATCATATATTGTGAAAAGATACTTATTAATGATACTTTTTTAGGAAATACAATATCCTTAGCCAAATACATTCTCATGGATTCAATCTACATTATCCAATCACCAAATAAAGTGATTGTCTATCTTGCAACTTAAAGGACATTCTTTATACTCTACAGAATCTAAATCAACTTAAACACAAAGGTAATATGATACGGGTCTTGGTTCAAACAAAATACATACCTCTGAAGATGGATTTCGAAAAGGAAAAAAAATAAATACATGAGTCTAGAATGTTAAACCTGTACCAAATAGATTTGAAGGGCATTTTCCATGAAGAGTAAGCAGTTATCAATTAAAAATAGAATTCAAGAGGTCCTAAAGGGTGACTGCTAGGTCGAAACAATGGAGAATATTCCCATTTATGAAAATATATACCGATACAAAAATCATAATAACATCGTCGTGTCACATGAAATACTAACCAAAGAGTAGAGGAACAAATTACTCAGGCACAAATCTTATTAAGATTCCCCAATTTACAGTGAAATATTAGAATAAAACAACAAGGATCACTCTCGACTCTAACTATGCGAATGAAAACACAAAGACACATGTGTATTCCTGACGAATAGAATATCATGAGCACGTTTTTTATAAAATGGGCCAGCGACTTTTTAACAGCAAATGGAGAAAGAACTTTCAACCAAACCAAATGACGATGCGCAGAAACAATAGTAACACTAACACATAACTTCTAGTATAAGAGGGTACAAAACTTACCTTTGGAGTGGAACAACAAATATAGAATACCAAGAATCCGAGTTCAAGAGCATTTCTGAAATCCCGCGCACTGAGACAACAGTGACGACCAAAAAATAATGATAGAAGATTGCGGCTTAGATTTACAATATTGCGAATATAGCAAAGAAGATGGAGATATTGCCATGGCTGCAAACTCCGATTTATTGAGTAAATTTAGCTGTCTGTAACAAAAGCTTATGTAGAAACATGAGTCCTAATCAAAATCTTGAAGGAAAGGGATGCAATTAGGTGATTTTCTGTATAATAAAGAACAGTTAATCAAACTCAGATGCTCATATATCTAGATGAACATAGTACTATAAATGAAATACATTATATTTGTAGCTGTTAATCTAAGCATCACTATACCACGAGAAAATATCAACAGGCTTTGCACTGACCAATCACCATTTTTTTTTTTGTTGTAACAGTAATATTATTCTTCTATTATTTTGCGTGTACTTTATTTTTTCTTCATTAGAGTCAAGAGCAAGGCGAGACTTATCCAAATAAGGCTTCTAACAATTTTGAGTGATTTTCAAGCATTCATAAATCAACTTTACCTTCTCTAAGTCTTCTTGTACTAACTCTGGCCGAGTAGCTAGGTCTGGCTAACCTCGAACCTACCAAATCAACCACAAAATGCTTCAAATGATTCCATTGGTAAGTTGGTCTGGTGAGTGTTACTAAATGCTAACTCGACAAATGACATACAGCCGTTCCAACTCCTTCAAAAATAAATGAAATCACCTCTAACATATTTGTAAGAACTAATTGCAACTATTTGTTACCCTTATGTGGTTGTTTGGTATGACAAGTTGTACATTTGTAGTTCTAATGCTTGTATAGGCATTGCAAGTTTAATATTTGTAGCTCTTGACCAACAACGGGCAAAAACTGAACCAAAACAGCTAGCAACAAAAGTTGGATCAAAACTAGAGAAAAACTATACCAAAAATGCACCAAAAACAGGACCAAAGCTCCACCAAAACTATAACAAAAACTGGAGCAAAACAGCAGCAAAAACTGGACAATAAGCTGGAACTCTTAGTTATTCAAATCATCCCCATAAGCAGTACCTTGATTGGTCCATTCTAAACAACAGACCATAACTTTGTGACTTCTAAACCTCCTCTAACTACAAATCGAATAAATAAATGCAATCAACCACACAACAATAAAATAAGAAATAGATCTAACATATGGGTTGATAAGGGGACAATACACGAAGGTGGAGGTAGATAAAATATTTCTAATTAAATATTGTTTCTACTGATTCTCGTCCTCTCTTTTTCTTGAATTAAGAAAATGAGTTTGGGTATAGCACTGCAAATATTTCAGTTATTTCCAAATGAACAGAGAATACCACCACCCCCCCCCCCCCCCCGCTTCTCTTAATTCACGATCTTGTTTTGGAAGATGCAGCACTTTAAAAATCCAAATAGCTACATGCAGTAAACTCCAACTCTACAACCCACCTATAAGCCCATAACTCTTGTCTATTCCAAAAACGTATACCCACGGGAACCCGTATAGCAAAAACCCAAATTACAAACACAATAACTATAGGACATCAATACTCAAATTTTACGCCATTGAACCTTCGGAAAACAAATCACATATACACACATGACATAAGAACGGAAATAGATAAAAGAACAAAAACATTATAAGGGCCCAACTAACCAAAAAATTGTAGTTGCTTGGTCTCAAAATAGCAATGGACTCTGAAATTCCTAACAAAGAGCGATGCTTTTGAATGAGTTGATATTTCTCGCTGAAATTAGTTGTGGTGGATATGGTGATGTAATAACCATTTTGTGTTCGTGTTTAGGGTTTTCTTTGTTTTATTTGGAGGGGGGTGGCTAGAGGGAGGGTGAAAAAAGTTGCGGGAATAATCTGGCGCTTCTTTTTTCATTAAATTTAGCTTTAACGACTACATATTACAATTTTTGAAGACCGGATTTTATTCTTTCGTTACTTGTGAGTTAAAAAGTTAATATTAATGCCAAAAAAAAGTGTAGTCGCTATAAGTCTACTTACAATGACCGGCTTAATACCCCGTCGTTAAACAATGGTCGCTAAAATTGAAAATTCTTGTAGTGTTGTGTGTAGGGCCTCGAATTGATGTTGGGATTTTGGGTGGAAACTTGGTGAAAAACTAGAGTTTTTGGTTCTAATGCGACCGCTACAACGAGTCTGTCACAGTGGGGCGCCAGTCGCCGCCGTATGGATTGGGAGTTAATGAGATCCGTAGAGGTGGGTCGGTCACTTAAAATGAGACTGATGCGTACGCAAACATAGTGGCCGCCTTAAAGTCGACGGGAGGCAGAAACCCATTTTTATATTGATAATTTTGAGTCATGGGTCCCATAACTCCAAAAACAGTTTCCAAGAGAGAGAGAGAGGCAAATATTCTATAGCTTTGGTGGATTCTCCTTGAGGGTAAGTCTTAACCATTACTTGTTCCTTTACCTTCATTCTTTAAGTTTCCATGGTTAGTTTTAAGGCCCATTAATGGTGGGTGAAAGCTCTAGAACCCTAAATTCATGAAACCCTTTATTAGAAATTATGGATTATATTACTATTTATATCATCTAGAAGTGTAGGTTATCACCTTCTAGAATGGGAATTTTGTAATCATTGTAAAATTATATATTGAGACTTAAGGTTTCACCCCAATTGGGCGTTTTTCCTGAAATCTAATTTGGAGGGTCTAAAGTGATTAGAAACCTTTAAATTGGAGGATTATGATTGTTGGGATTGAGAGTAAGATAAATTCAACCTTAAATTCTGGTTTCGCTCATTCGAATGGTTAGGGGTATTTTGGGCACTATTGTCCTAAATGTGGATTTTGTTTGATTAGATGGTATGTTGTGTACTTAGCATTGCGGTTTGTTGTTATTTACTAGACTACCATCGTTTTGGGGTATTTCAGAAAACAGAAGGCTCATGTGGAGTAGTTCGTGGCTCTTGTTCTGCATTCGAGGTAGGTTACGACTTACTTTAATTAGACTTTGATTAGCGAAACGTATATATTATGTAGAATTGATGAGAGAAAGAATGATTAGGTCTTCGAACATGGTGTTTGGTTGGATATTATCTAGGTTGGTATGATTTCTGATTATGTGGGCTTGTCGCCATTAATTTATGTCTTTGAACTTGAGGTGTCTTTGCTGGGATATGAGAAGGAAGGAGTCAATATATACTTTTCTTGTTGATTGAGATAGTTACATACCTTGCTATTGTTGAGTGATTTATCTGAGTCTTATTATGACTTGTGGCATGGTGCCTTGTATTCATTGACCTTGATATTATTGGCTGATTATGTTTCATATTGACGGTTGAATTGGAAATACGTTGAGATCTATATTGTGATCAGATAATGAGATTAGGCTTGAATTGGATGTGTTCTTGTGATAAGGCATGAATGAGATCTTGATAATGAATTGTTGATGGTAACGAAGTTATCCAAGATTTGATACAACTTATGGTGGTTGTGATCTGCATAGCATATTCATTACATTCGTTGCACTAATTCCTCCTTCCTGCATTCATACATGATGAAAATGGTTCGAAAATGATTGATGGAAACTATGAAAGGAAATGGAACACTTTGGTGACACAAGACTTAGTATGAGGTGTGCTTGCGATACTTGGAAGAAAGAGGTGGCATAGACTCTTTATATTGACCGAGATGGTTTGTATGATTCATTCCATAGTTGAGCAGATTTATCTAAGTCCTGATATGGCTTATGGCATTGTGACCTGCATTTTCATTGGCATTTGATTTCATTGATTGATTATGCTTACTTTTGAGTTGATATTTCATCTTGGGGTTCTAGACTTGAATCATATTTGAGTACTCATTCTTGCATACAGTATATGTTTAAAAGGCACATCTGACTCGCTCTGGAACTGACCTCGGATCACGAGCCCATAACTAGTCCACACCTCACCCCGTCAAACGTGCTTATATATATATATATATATATATATATATATATATATATATATGGACATCATGGGTCCTCTACAGGTCATGACTATTGGGTAAACAATATCATTAGCATGTGTGTACAGGTTTTGGCCAGTGCATTACATTGCACATCATTACATATTATTATGCATCATCATACGACTCTTTATTTCTGATTTGGTATGGCCGGTTCGTATTATGATAGTGGTATGGGTCAGATTATGGTCTGGGTTAGATCGCTGGGTAATGACGCTGCCTAGGTCAGAGTCTAGGTTGTGATTATCGATTAAGATTATTGTGATAAGACAGACTTGTGGTTCAGAAGCTTCCTCTTAGGTTGTGATTCAGTTATGGGATATTTTGTGACTTTGGATTGAGTATTATGTGCCTATCTGATTATATTGTTGATTTTATGCTTGTATCCGTGAACTAATCTTAGTTGACCTATGATGCTTACTCAGTGCGTGTTGCTTGTACGGATGCTACTTTTGTTGTGCTTTTCTTTTGAGTCTAGAGTTTGTTACTAGTTCCAGCTCCTGTCATCGAGAGTGATCTGAGTCTACTTGAAAGAGATTCCAGGGTGAGCTTTGGCTAGATCCACAACCCAGAGCCTCTTTCTTGTATTTAACTACTTCTTTGTATTTCTGAGACAGTATTGATATTTTTGATTTGTACTTTCTATCAGATTTGTATCTATGTAATAGTGGCTCTTGTACTAGTCCGGACTGGATTTTGGGGTTAATAATACCTCCGCACTTATCATTCATATAAATTGAATTTGTTAGCTTAATTATTGCTTATTATTTCTGCATAATTCTTATAAATGACTAAAATGATTTGGGAGTGGTTCGCCTACTTGGAGGGATAGTGTAGGTGCCATCACGATTCATGAATTGGATCGTGACATAGCTGTGCCAAAGTCAAGGTTGAAATGGAATTTTTAGTAGAGCATCCAAAGAGATTACATGTAGCAAAAGAGGATGATGAAACGGGAAAGATAAAATCAAAATGGATTACAATAAACTATGATTTCGTGCCAAAGTACTGCAAGCATTGCAAATTACAAAGACATGAGGAGTTAGAGTGCATATCCCTACACCCAGGACTGGACACATAATATTGGGAAGATCTGAAAAAGGAGAATACTGAGAAGAAACAAGTCATGGAAAATAGTGCAAATAGGGAAGGCAAGGAAATAATACAAGAATGGGGAACAGTAATCAAGCCAATCAAGAGCGGATGCAAAGAAGGTGAAATAGATACATGAGAGATAAAAATGGCATCATTTTAGGTGAGGTGGGTGATAACAACATTCAACAAGAAGGAGAAATAGTCCAAACTCAAAATACCTTTGATGTCTTGGGAGAACCAGAGCACGTAACAACTGAAGAGGATGATAAGAAGATAAGCAACCCTACAAAACCACAAGTCAGTGATGAGAAACTAAACAATCATGAGGAATAGCTAAACAATCATGAGGAACAGCAAAAAGAGACAAAGAGTAGCATGAAAGAAAACATGAGTGATAGTAAAAAAGACTCTGCCAACAAAGAGATAGTTTCTCCAAATAAAGAAAGGGAATCTAACGGTAGAACCACAACAAAAATGATGTCTCATCATAGCAAGGGTCATGGAGCAGGGATGAGTGTAGGGAAAAGGGAATCATCTACCAAGTGAAAAGTAAACAGTCCAGTTAACTTCAGTGAAGAATTTGAATTGACAAATAGTCCAGTTCCAGTAGCTTCAATACAAGGTACAGACGAGGAAGCACAAGCTAGTAATGGAAAGGACCAACACGAAGAGAAAACTCAAGATGAGGTGTAGAGTAAAGGTATTGGTGAAGATGATAATGCAGTGTTTGATAAAAGCACAATTCAAGAAGATCAATTTGAAGTAATGGAGCAAGGTAACATAGAACAAAAGCTGGGTCATGAGCAAAAACAACAAATCAAGGCAGAATTGTTAACAATGCAAAAACCCGAGGAAAACCTGCAAAATAAAGAGAACATACATAGTAATCTAAAAAAGGGATCCACAATGCCAACTGGAATAGGTACTAAAGATAAAGGGATGAAGAAGTCAGATGAAAAGGACATAGATGCTCATAATATGGATTAGAATCTTAAGGCAGCAATTAGGGTAGGTGATTTGTCACCAAAATATTTGGAGAAAAGCCAAGGAAGGGGAAAGAAAAAGCACACAAGGGATCAAAGCTTACCCCCAAGTAGTGGGGTTCAAACTAGAAAGACTAAGAGTAAGACTAATGTTTCATTGTTAATGCTCTCATTTGGAACATAAGGTCTGTGAATATAATGGAGGCCTTTATAAGGCTCATACAAATGAAAAATAAATACCATTTTAGTTTTGTGGGGTTGATAAAACCTTTTCAAGAAGCAGACAAGATTGATATGTACAGAAGGAGAATTAGAATGCAGCATGCTGTGGTAAATTGTTCAGGAAAAATTTGGGCATTCATCGATGAATTATTTGAGATTCAGATATTTTCAGATCATGTACAATAGTTAAGTATCTTCTTGAAAGCCATTGGTACTCAGGATGAAATGGTCATTACTTTAGTATATGCAAAGTGTTCTCAAAGAGAGATGATGGAATTGTGGGAAACTCTGGAAGATATGGCCAACACATCTTGGTTAACAGGAGGGGATTTCAATAATATTGTCACAGATTCAAAGAAATATGGAGGCTTACCTGTTACAATTAATGAAATTCAAGACTTCAAAGCTTGTATTCAAAATTGTGATGTAGTAGATATGGGCTTTAAAGGCAGCACTTATACTTGGTGGAACAGGCAAAGTAGGGATGAATGCATTTTCAAAAGGCTGGATAGATGTTTGGTAAATCAGGCCTTAATGAACAAATTTACATGTATTGATATCACTCATTTAATCAGATCTGGATTTGATCATGCTCCCTTGTTGATTACTTATGCAGGAAATCTTTGAACCACTTGAGAAACCTTTTAAATTTCTGAATTTTTGGGTTAAATAGGATAGTTTCTTGAAAATAGTGGAAAATTTATGGAAAGTAGAATTTATGGCAAATCCTTTACTTTTTTTCACCATAAAATGAAAAAAGTAAAGTTGGTTTGACCCAGTGGAGTAGAGAGACTTTTGGTAATATTTTTAAGGAGATAGAAGCTTTGGAGGATGTGTTCAAAGTATATGAAGAACAATTTTAATTGCAACCAACTCTAGGGAATAGGGAAAATCTCCACAAGTTCCAAGCGAAACTGAATAGATTCCTACATTTAGAGGAGGAATTTTGGAAATAAAAAGCTGGGATGCAATGGATTCAATGTTACACCTTGGGGGAAATTCATGTTATTCCATGATGAGTGGATTAACGTGAGTCGAGGGTGCACATGAATACCCTACAAGTAAGAAAGGATACTTAATAGATCTAATTAAGATTCCAAAGACATTTGAGGCAAGAGAAGAAAGCTCGTCGGGAAAAGTTAAGGTAGAGCCTTGGTTGGGAGAATTTCACATCATTTGAGTTAATCCTTGCTTGACATCACTTTGAGGAATAGATATAGGGCCCCTTGGATGGTTAATGAAGTGTTATATAAGTGCCAAGAAGGTTTCATAAGGATTGGAGGTCAAACGAATCAAAGAGAGCACGATTGCACAAAACTGGGCAAAATAGGGCAGTATGCGCCCGCACACTGAGTGTGCTGAGCCGGACTGTCACGACCCGACTAGGGGGCTATGACAGGCACCCGGAGCTGACTACCGAGCATCACTCATTATGATAATCATCATACCCAACCTGAACATACACAATCTCGAAGGCAACACATACATATATATAAGCCCTCACGGCTGTAAAATGATATACAAAAATATACACTGATGTATCCATGAGATAACTACTACCCACGCATCCGTATCTATGAGCCTCTACTGGAGTACTGAGACCTAAGGATGGTACAAGACCCCGTCGTGCCCAAATATATATACAAAAGAATACATCAATAGCGCACCTATACGAATAATGGATTGCTCTCCGTACCGCCGATGACTCCATGAAATGCGGGCCGCCACCCGTTCACCGTGGGCATGAACACAGCGTCCAAAAAGAAAGGACGTCAGTACGAATCATGCTAGCTTACATTATAAACAACATCATATCAAGTATGCATATATAAGCTGCCCGACCATATAGGTACGGTGTGATTATCATTAGCCCGCGTCCGGGGTAAACGTCTCATGCCGCCCACTAGTGGTGTCTGCCCATGCTATCTAGACATGGTGAAATCATCATCATAGCTGCCCAGTACGCCTATCATAGTGGTGTCTGCCCAGCCAACTAGGCACGGTGTAGTCTTACATATACATAATCTAAGGCGTGCATGAGAGCTCAAGTAAAACTGTAACTTCTGTCGGGTAACGTAAGGTCGGGAACCTTCGATTACATTATGGAATAATCCTCATCACTATGCCTCACCTTGAAGGAACTAATAACATGAGGTGAGATAACAACAAGAAGTACCGTCAATGAAATCATAAAGATAAGAATACGGGCTCATCATAGCATCATTATCAACATCATTATCATGGAGCGTATCTCATCTCTATCTCATAAGAGCCCTTAAGAATCTTTAGCTTTCATTCTTTGGGATGTAAGAAGGTCATGGAAATATAGAAAAAAAAAATCACAACATAGGGGTCATGCCTTTGAAAGAAGGGGACTAGCCTTACATACCTTTACGTCTCTTAACCTTGTCGACTAAACGCTTCCCTCCAAGTTCACGGTTCTACATTCAAGAAAATTCGTACTAAGGTTAGATAACCAAAATATACTTAAAGCTAAGCTAAGGCGACTAAGGGCTAACGAAAATTGGGCAGCACTTCCCTTTTTCCTTCAACTTTCTCCATATGATACAACAACTCCCAAACATCAATAACAACATCCATAATATCACAATCAATAACTTTCTTCAAGTTAAACATTTTTTACTTCTTAAATCCAACTTCAGAATCATCCATAACCATACCTATCTTACAACTTCATATTCATCCTCATATAATACTCCCTTAACATCATTTGTATTATTCAACACAAGATTGTACTCATAACATGTCAAGAACTATTATTCAAGCTAAGTCATCATTCAAGAATATCACTATCTCCATATTGCACTCCATATTCTCCTCCCTTCCATAATCCAAGTCTTTTTGTTACACCTCGAAAAATTTCATGTCGTTGCACAATGAATAGAATAACGCGGGGTATGAAGTGTATGATGTTTCTACGAGTAAGAAAGGTTTATTAATGGTTCTAATTAAGATTCTAAAGACGTTTTATGCAAGAGAGGAAAGTTCATTAAGAAAGGCGAAGTACACGTTGTGTTTCAGAAAAGTTTTACAAAGTACTGAGCTAATGTTGATTTGATAATGTCTTGAGGAAAAGTTATAACGACCCTTAGATTGTAAAAGAAGTGTTGAACAAGTTTTAAGAAGGTTCCATAAGGATTGGAGGTCAAATGAAACGATGAGAACAACTTCGAAAAACTGGGAGTTATACGGCCAACTTATACAGCCCGTATAATTTATACGGTCCATATAAGGAACTGTATAACCTGTCCAGAGAAGGGTCCTCCACTGGAAGCATTATACGGTCACATATACGGACCGTATAAGTTATACAGACCGTATGTGTGTCCGTATAATACCGTCGTGACAGATTTTAAGTTTTATATAAGGAGGCCCAAGTTTAATTCTTTCATTTCCCATTTTCTCTCCACATATCAAGAAACCTCTAGAACTCTCTCCACACCATACCAACACATATCCAAGGAAATCAAGTGTAAGGGAGTCTCTAGGGTTGCTTAGAGTCAAGAAATCTCTTTGGATTGGAGCTAGGGTTTTTCTTCAAGTGAAGCATTTCCATCCAAAACTTATTTCTACACAATCAAAGGTGAGTTTATGATCATTTCATGTTATTTAGAATATTGAGAGGTTGAAAGACTTGGATTATGGAAGAAAATAAAATATGGAGCTCAAATGTGAATATAATGGTAATCTTGAATAGTAGTTGACATGAATCATGATTCTCGATGTATTATGAGTAAAAATCTTATCGTAAATGATACAAATGACGTTAAGGAAGTACAATATGAGAACGAATATGATGTTGTGCGATAATTTTGGTTATAGGTGATTTGAAATGGAATTAGGAGAATTGAATAAGGTATAGTTTGATAAGGATTGTTGATCATGATATTGTGGGCGTGTTGTTGACGCTTGGAAGTTATTATATTTTATGGAGAAAGTTATAGAAACAAAGGAAATGCTGCCCAATTTTCGTTAGCTTTAGCTTAATCTTATGTATGTTTCCGACTATCTAATTCTAGTATGAATTCTCTTGAAGGTAGAATTGCGAACATTGGAGGAAAGCACTTAAATTGATAAGTTAGAGCGACGTCAAGGTATGTGAGGCTAGTCTTTCTTTTCTAAGGCATGATTCCTATGACATGATTCCCTTTATCTTTCCATGACCTTCTTACATTTCAGAAACTATGAGTCTATGTTTATAAAGAGCTCCTCATGAGATAAAGATGAGAGACATGTTATAAATACAATAATGATGATGATGAGTCTATGTCTAAAGATTCCAAAGCCTATGATATGATATTCTTATGAAGTCAATGATTCTTTGATGATATTCATTGTTGTTACACTCACCTTATGATGCTAGTTCCTTCAAGGTGAGTATGACTATGACTACTCCAAATGGAATCGGGGTTTAAGACCTTACGTCACCCCCGATAGAGTTATAGCTTATCCTTGAGTTCTTATGCATGCATTATGATAAGTACATGATGATGAGATTACACCGTGCCTAGATGGCCGGGCAGACATCGCTAAGGCAGGCGGCATATGCAGCATTTCTAGAGGGCATGGGCAGACACCACTAGTAGGTGGCATGAGATGTTTACCTCGAACGCGGGAGGCCTGGACGCGGGCTAATGATGATTACACCATACCTATAACGTCGGGCAGCTTATATATGCATACATGATATGATGATGTTTATGATGTAAGTTAGCATGCATTATTCAGTCTAAGTGACATTCAGTTACAGGTTGTTCCTTATTTGATGTTCCCTCGTTTCTTCGATATGTTATTATTGTTCATGCCTTACATACTCAGTACAATATTCATACTGATGTCCTTTTTTTTTGGACGTTGTGTTCATGCCCACAGGTAGACAGGGAGGTGGCCCACATTCATAGGATCTATCAGCGGATTTACAGGAGCACTTCAATACTCCGGATGTGCCATTTTGATGCATTATTTTTTGTATATACATATAGGCATGACAGGATCCTGTCCCGTCCATATGTCTAGTATTCTATTAAAGGCTCGTAGATACGTATATGTGGGTAGTAGATGCCCCATAATGACTTCATTGTACATTTTTGTATATCATTTTTGCAGCCGGGAGGGCCTATGTATATCTATATATGCATGTGTTGTCTTAGAGATTATACGTGTTCAGGATGAGTATGATGACTGACATAATGAGTGGTGCTCGGTAGTCAGCTCCGGGTACCCGTCATGGCCCCCTAGTTGGGTCGTGACACTTTTAACCTCTCAACATTCTTAACAACATGAATTGAACATAAAACTTACCTTCGATGATGTAGGAATGGACTTTGGATGTAAATACTTCACTTGGAGAACCCCCACTTCAACACCAAAGAGATTCTTGGTTTCCACAAACCCTAGGGAGTACTCTTGCATAAGATTCTACTAATTTTTGGTGTTTACTCCTTGATTTTCCTTGGATATATGTTAAAATGGTATGGAGAAGGTTCTACAGGTTTAGAGAGAGTTGGAGAATGAGTGAAATGAAAAATGAGGACTTCGGGCCTCTTCTTATAAAAAATCAAAAGCTGCCTGACGAGGATTATATGGTATGAATGACGAAGCGTCGCTCTGTCGATCTGACCGTCGAAGTCGTGAAATTTCCAGTGAGCAACCTCTCGTTTCCTTTCATTCTACGGTGAGAAGGACGGTCCGTCGAACTGATCGACGGAGCGTCGATCTTCTCCATCGAATGGTCTTTGTGCTAAATCAATTCTACATCACAATCGACGAGGCGTCGACCCGTCTGACGGTACAAAGAACGACCGTTGAATCCCCCTTTCGGAGAACTGCAGTGAAGTTTCATTTGACGAACTTTCCTCCCTTGCCTCAAACGTCTTTGGAATCTTAATTAGAGCATCCCTTCTTACTTGTATGGACGTCATGTACACCTTAACTTACGTTAGTCCATTCACCGCTCAGCAACCCAAAATTTTGAGGTGTAACACTCTTCCCCCCTTAGGAGCATTCTTCCTCGAATGTTAAGTTCTCGGGAATCCTACGAAAATTTCGCCAGAGTTTCCCCTGTAATATGGTACTACCATCCTGTCACAGCAACCTAAAATAACATTGCCACACAGGGCTACAATATCACAGCAAGAAACATGGCCCCACACGACCTGAAAATGAATAAAGAAAGCATCTCATACCTGCTCATCTTGAGCCTCTTCTGGGGGTGGAAACAAATGTGGATACTTGGACTTTATGTCTCCTTCTGCATCCCAAGTCATTTCCTCTCGGTTATTATTTCTCCACAAGACCGTAACCGAGCCTACCTCATTATTTCTAAGTTTCCGTACATGCCTATCTAGTATGGCAATGGGTACCTATTTATAAGCCAACTTCTCTGTAACTTGAACCTCATTCACTGGCACGATTCTAGATGGATCTCCAACACATTTGCGTAGCATGGACACATGAAAAATTGAGTGGACTGATTCAAGTTCTGGAGGTAGGTCCAGTTCATAAGCTACTTGGTCCACTTTACGGATAATTTTATAAGGTCCTATATATTGGGGACTAAGCTTGCCCTTCTTGCCAAATCTCATTGCGTTTTTCATCGGAGACACTTTCAAGAACACCCAATCATTGATTTGAAATTTCAATTTCAAGTTTCGTCGATGATTATCTGCATAAGATTTTTGGCGACTTTGGGCTGTCAACAATCGGTCTCGGATAAGCTTGATCTTTTCTACCGCTTTCTGAATCAATTCTGGACCTATCAGTTGTGTCTCCCCGAGTTCAAACCATCCAATTGGCGACCTACATTTTCTTCCATATAGAGCTTCGTACGGGGCCATCTGAATACTAGAATGATAGCTGTTATTGTACGCAAACTCAATAAGAGGTAAGTGATCATCCCAACTACCTCCGAAATCTAACACACATGCCCGTAACATAGCTTCCAAGGTCTAAATGGTGCGTTCAGCTTGTCCATCGATCTGAGGATGAAATGCTGTGCTAAGTCTCACTTGAGTACCCAAACCTTCTCTAAAGGACTTCCAGAATTTGGCAGTAAATTGTGCTCCTCGGTCTATGATAGTAGACACTGGGACCCCATGAAGTCGCACTATTTCCTTAAGATACAACCTTGCATAATCTTCTGCTGAATATGTGGTTTTGACTGGAAGAAAATGAGCTGATTTCGTGAGTCTGTCAACAATCACCCATATGGAGTCATACTTGCACCGGGAACGAGGCAAACCGACAACGAAATCCATGTTGATCACTTCCCATTTCCAAGTTGGAATTTCCATCGCTTGCAACAATCCTCCTAGCTTCTAATGTTCAATCTTCACTTGTTGGCTGCTGGGACACTGGGCCACAAATTTTGCTATATCTTTCTTCATTCCATCCCACCAATACATTAACTTGAGATCATGATACATCTTTGTTTTCCCTGGATGAATAGAATAACGGGAGTAATGAGCTTCTTCTAGAATCTGACGATGCAGTCCTGCCACACCTGGCACACATAGCCTGCCTCGATACCTGAGAACTCCATCTGCAGAAACTTCAAACGGCGACTTCTCTTTCTCAGGGAATGTATCTCTATAGTGACTCAACTGAGGGTCTTCATATTGGCGCTCTCTCACCTCCATATCTAAGGACGAAATAGCTGGGTTGCGAATACCATTTCTTGCATAGCCTGAATCAATTAGACGAACTCCGAGGCTGGCTACTTGGTGAAGCTCACGGATTAATTCTTGGTGAAGCTCACGGATTAATTCTTTCTTCTCCGGGGGGACCTCACATAGACTACCCATTGATTTGCGACTAAGCGCATCAGCTACTACATTCGCTTTTCCAGGATGATATAAAATACTCACATCATAATCTTTTAATAACTCTAACCACCGCCTCTGTCGTAGATTTAACTCCTTCTGTTTGAAAATATATTGGAGACTCTTGTGATCTGTATAAATATCAACATGTACACCGTACAAGTAATGTCTCCACATTTTAGTGCATGAATAACCGCGGCCAATTCAAGATCATGGGTCGGATAGTTCTTTTCGTGTTTCCACAACTGCCGGGAAGTATAGGCAATGACTTTACTTTGCTGCATCAACACACAGCCTAACCGAACACCAGAGGCATCACAATACACAACATACCCATCGGGTCCTTCTGGGAGTGTCAGGACTGGGGCTGAAGTTAATCTGTCTTTTAATTCTTGAAAACTACGTTCACAGGCATCAGTCCACTGAAATCTTGCTGATTTCTGAGTTAGCTTCGTTAATGGTGCTGAAATAGAAGAAAACCCTTTCACAAATCTTTTGTAATAGGCTGCTAAACCCAGAAAGCTTTGAACCTCTGTAGGGGTTGTAGGCCTTGGCCAAGTCTTCACAGCCTCGATCTTTTGAGTATCTATGCGAATACCATCAGCTGAGATAATATGGCCCAGAAAAGTCACATAATTTAGCCAAAACTCACATTTCGAGAATTTAGCATACAATTCACGAGCCCGAAGAATCCCAAGGACAGTACGCAAATGGTCTGCATGCTCCGCTTTGGACCGAGAATATACTAGAATATCATCGATAAACACGATAAAAAATAGATCTAGAAAAGGCCTGAATACATTATTCATCAAATTCATGAACACTGCCGGTGCGTTAGTTAACCCAAATGACATCACCCGAAATTCATAATGGCCATATCTAGTTCTGAAAGCCGTTTTGGGAATATCTTCTTCTCTAACTCTCACTTGATGATACCCCGATCTCAGATCAATTTTGGAAAACCACTTGGCACCCTGTAATTGATCGAACAAATCATCGATTCTCGGGAGCGGATATTTGTTCTTTATTGTCACCTTGTTCAGCTGCCTATAGTCGATGCACATTCGCAAAGATCCATCTTTCTTTCTTACAAACAAGACAGGTGCTCCCCATGGCGATGAACTGGGTCTAATGAATCCCTTCTCAAGCAAATCCTTCAGTTGTGCCTTTAACTCTTTCAATTCCGCAGGAGCCATTCTGTATGGAGGAATAGATATAGGTTATGTATCCGGCAGCATATCAATAGCAAAATCAATCTCCTGCTCCGATGGAAGGCCTGGAAGTTCATCTGAAAATACATCCGAAAATTCATTTACTACCGAGACAGATTGAAAAGTCGGTGGTTTCGCTTCAGTGTCATGAACTCGGACTAAGTGATAAATATAGCCTTTAGCGATCATTTTCCTCGCTTTGAGGTTGGAAATAAACCTACCCCTTGGAGATGCTGTGTTACCTTTCCATTCGAGTACTGGTCCTCCGGGAAATTGGAATCGAACCATCTTTGTTC
This sequence comes from Lycium ferocissimum, assembly GCF_029784015.1. Classification (NCBI taxonomy): domain Eukaryota; kingdom Viridiplantae; phylum Streptophyta; class Magnoliopsida; order Solanales; family Solanaceae; genus Lycium; species Lycium ferocissimum. The sequence goes on along the minus strand of NC_081347.1, from coordinate 44,007,694 downwards.
TGCAATCCACATTAGCATAACAAGAGGCCAACCAATCCATGCCCATGATCACATCAAAATCTAGCATTTCCAGATCAATCAAATCAGCTATAGTCTGATGATTACATACCACAATCACACAATTTCTGTATACTTGCCTAGCTATTACTAGGTCACCAACAGGAGTGGATACCTCAAAAGGCTTTATTGGCTCGGGTTTCACCCCAATACGATCAGCGATATACGGAGTAATATACGATAAGGTAGAACCCAGATCAATCAATGCATAAACATCATGGGAGAATATGGATAGTGTACCTGTAACCACATCTGGGGAGGACTCAAGATCCTGACGTCCGGCTAAAGCATAAATACGGGGCTGGGTGCCGCCTGAACTGGATGCTCCTCCTCGGTCCCTACCACGGCCCGTCGAAGTTTGGGGAGTCTACGCCGACAGGCGCACGGACGAAGAAGAACTATTGTCGATCCGGGCCGAGCCCCAACTCTCCGCCGGCCGACGGACAATCACGCATCACATGCCCAACTCCCGACCACAGGCATAACAAGCATCCGAACCTCGGCGACATTGACCCGAATGTAATTTATCGCACCGACTCGCATCGCGGCACCGGTGGTCTCTCCGACTAGGATCACCTCCAAACCGAGGCCCGAGACCCTCAAACTCGACCGACTGAATAAATGGGGCGATCAAATTCCCGCAAACAAACGTATAAAAGGTGGTGCACTCGTCGCTGACCGGCCCGAATATCTAGAATATCGTGCCGGCCGACCCCTCTATACTCACTACTAGCACCGAAAAGATGCTAGCCGTCTTGCTCGCCCTCTATCAATGTCGCGCTCACCCCCTACTATTCTTTCTTCTAAATTTTAGACGTGGGCCTGAATACGGGTGATGTCCATCCCCTCCTGTAGTAAAGCTGTCAAGCAATTCTTGAACAAATGTGGCCCTAAGCCACTCACATATCGATGTACTCCATCTCCCATATCCGCTACCATTATCGGGGCATACCTAGCCAATGAATTAAAATGAAGGCTATACTCTCTGCACTCATACTCCCTTGCTTAAGATTCAAGAATTTATCTGACGTTACTCACGTCCGACGGACCTCGGGTGGCGATAATGACGGATAAAAGCATTTATGAACTCTTGCCAAACCAGGGGAGGCACATTTTCCCCTCTTGAAGAAATCCAATTGTTATACCATAGAACCGCCACATCCCGCAACCTATAAGATGCCAGCTCCACTGACTCGGTATCCGAAGCATGGATGATCCTCAACGTCCTCAATATCTCATCTATAAAGCCTTGCGGGTCTTCATCCAGCTTTGACCCAAAAAATTCTAGAGGATTTAAACTCATAAAATCACGAGCCCTTGCACTAACCGCCCGATCACCTGGGCCCGTACTCTGTCGTTGAGCCTGCGCGGTAACTAATTGTGTCAATAGCTGAATAGCCTCAGTCATCTGTTAACCCGAAGCATCCGGTGGAGGAACTAGAGGCATAAGAGCTGGAGCTGGAGCTAAAGTCCCTTCATGCTTCTCCGAAACAGGCGGAGTGCGAGAGGTATGAGATGGAGCCTCATTATGGGATTCACCTTCCTCTATATTCGTTGGTGGCTCCCTTTCCATCCGCCTTGCTGTCGTGGCCTTGCCCTTCTGGGCGGCTGTGGCTTTCCTCTTTACCGGCATCGCTGAAATCATAACGCACCATTAGGGAAAAGAAAATCTTATAACATAGCTCTATCGCACGATCTAATAAGGAAGAAGACGGTCATTTTTCCTAAATGCCCCGCAGCCTCTTGTTTATAAGTGTGGCGCGCTTCACACCCATAAACAAGACTCTACTGGACACGGCTCGTAGACACACCCTAGGACGTAGCGGCTCTGATACTACTTTTGTCACGACCCGACTAGGGGGCCATGACGTGTACCGGAGTCGACTACTGAGCACCACTCACTATGCTAATCATCATACCGACCCTGAACGTACACAATCTCGAAGGCAACATATGCATATATATAAGCCCTCACGATTTTAAAATGATATACAAAAATATACACTGATGTATCCATGAGACAACTACTACCCACGCATTCGTATCTACGAGCCTCTACTAGAGTACTGAGACCTAAGGACGGGATAGAACCCTGTCGTGCCCAAATATATATATATCTATATATATATATATATATATATACACAAAAGAATACATCAATAATGCGGCACCCTAGAATAATGGAGTGCTCCCGTAAGCCGCCGATAGACTCCTATGAATCGGGTCGCCTCCCTATCTACCTATGGGCATGAACACAGCGTCCAAAAAGAAAGGATGTCAGTACGAATAATGTACTGAGTATGTAAGGCATGTACAATAATAACATGTCGAAAAGATAAGAGAACATTAAGTAAGGAAACAACCTGCAACTGAACGTCACTTAAGAGAGGATAATGCATGCTAGCTTACATTATAAAAAACATCATATCGTGTATGCATATATAAGCTACCCGACCATATAGGTACGGTGTGATCATCATTAGCCCGGGCCTCCGGGGTAAACGTCCTGCCGCCCACTCGGTGGTTTGCCCATGCTATCTAGACATGGTGTAATCATCATCATAGCCGCACACTACGCCTATCGTAGTGGTGTTTACCCGGCCAACTAGGCACGGTGTAATCTTACATATACATAATCTAAAGCATGCATGAGAGCTCAAGTAAAACGGTAATTCTATTGGAGTGACCTAAGGTCGGAAACCTTCGATTACATTATGGAATAATCCTCATCACTATGTCTCACCTTGAAGGAACTAATATCATGAGATGAGATAACAACAAGAAATAACATCAATAAAATTATAAAGATAAGAATATCGGGCTCATCATAGCATCATTATCAACATCATTATCATGGAGCATATCTCATCTCTATCTCATAAGAGCCCTTAAGAATCTTTAGCTTTCATTCTTTGGGATGTAAGAAGGTCATGGAAATATAGAAAAAGAAATCACAACATAGGGGTCATGCCTTTGAAAGAAGGGGACTAGCCTTACATACCTTTACGTCTCTTAACCTTGCCGACTAAACGCTTCCCTCCAAGTTCACGATTCTACATTCAAGAAAATTCGTACTAAGGTTAGATAACCGGAACATACTTAAAGCTAAGCTAAGGCGACTAAGGGCTAACGAAAATTGGGCAGCACTTCCCTTGTTTCTTCAACTTTCTCCATATGATACAACAACTCCCAAACATCAATAACAACATCCATAATATCACAATCAATAACTTTCTTCAAGTTAAACATTGTTTACTTCTTAAATCCACCTTCAAAATCATCCATAACCATACCTATTTTACAACTTCATATTCATCCTCATATAATACTCCCTTAACATCATTTGTATTATTCAACACAAGATTGTACTCATAACATGTCAAGAACTATTATTCAAGTTAAGTCATCATTCAAGAATATCACTATCTCCATATTGCACTCCATATTCTCCTCCCTTCCATAATCCAAGTCTTTTAACCTCTCAATATTCTTAATAACATGAATTGAACATAAAACTTACCTTTGATGATGTAGGAATGGACTTTGGATCTAAATACTCCACTTGGAGAACCCCTACTTCAACACCAAAGAGATTCTTGGTTTCCACAAACCCTAGGGAGTACTCTTGCACTAGATTCTACTAATTCTTGGTGTTTACTCCTTGATTTCCCTTGGATATATGTTAAAATGGTATGGAGAAGGTTCTAGAGGTTTGGAGAGAGTTGGAGAATGAGTGAAATGAAAAATGAGGACTTGGGGCCTCTTCTTATAAAAAAAATCAAAAATTGCCCGACGAGGATTATACGGTACGAACGATGAAGCATCGATCAGATCGACGGAGCATCGATCTTACCATCGAAGTCGTAAAATTTCTAGTGAGCAGCCTCTTGTTTCCTTTCATTCCATTGTGGGAAGGACGGTCCGTCAAACTGATTGTCAGTGCGTCGATCTTCTCCGTCGAATGGTCTTTGCACTAAATCAATTCTACGGCACAATCGATGAGGCGTCGACCCGTCCGACGGTGCGAAGAACGACCCTCGAACCCCCTTTCATAGAACTACATTGAAGTTTTATTTGATGAACTTTCCTCTCTTGCCTCAAACGTCTTTAGAATCTTAATAGAATCATTGAGCATCCCTTCTTACTTGTAGGGACATCATGTACACCTTAACTTACGTTAGTCCATTCACCGCTCAGCAACCCAAAATTCCGAGGTGTAACTCGCACACTGTGCCCTAACTCCCCAAATTGGGAGGGATCACTGCCTAGAACCTCCCCTAAGTGGTGGGGAGAGTGTGTGACCGCACACTCAGTGTGCAAGGTCGCATACTCTCCACCAACTTGGTCGGGGGGTAAAAATGCCACTTTTTGAAATCCCAAACGACCCTAAGTTCGTTTCTAACTTCTCCGAATTATTACCCCACCTCTATAGACAGTTCAAGGAGTTATTGAAGGTTCCATACAACTCCACACCTTTCCATAACCATATCAAGAGAGAATCATCATTTACACCCCAAGGTAATCCAAGAAAAGTGATTGTTATGGATTCCATGCAAAGTTGGAGTGAACTTGATCTTGAAGGGAGTTGAGCTAGGCGAGACTCCTTGAAAATAAGGTATGTTTCTCATATTATTTACATGGTTGGATGGATGTAAAGGTTTAGTGATCCCTTCGAAAGGAAAAGAATTAAAGAGGAGAATCCATTGATGTTGTAATGAGGAAGATGACTATGGTGCAACCTGAAAAGGGGATTTTGATGTTAAATTGGATATAATTACTTGAATATGATATTATGGATGTTGATAGTATGCTTTGGGAGTTGTTTTATGATATGGTGAAAGTTAGAGAAATAGGGAAAATGCTGCCCAAATTCCGTTAGCCCTTTAGTTGCTCTAAATTGAACTTAAGCGTATTTTCCATAAATTAACCTTAGAACGAATTCTCTTGAATGTAGAATTTGCGAGATTGGAGGATAGCGTTTAATCGCTAAGGAGACATAAAGGTATGTAAGGCTATTCCCTTTCTTTCAAAGGCATGACTCCTATATTTCGATTTCCTCTCTATGTTTCCATGACCTTCTTACATCCCAATAATGAAAGTTAAAGGTTCTTAAGAGCTTTTTATGAGAAAGAGAAAAGATGAGTTCTATGATAATGATGATGATTCTAATTCTAGAGATTCCAAAGCTTATGAATTGATACTATTATGAGATGGATGATCTTATTTTTATGATCCTTTGATGTTATTCATTGTTGGCCATCTCACCTCATGATACTAGTTCCTTCAAGGTGAGACATAGTGATGATGATTGTTCCATAATGTAATCGGAGGTTACCGACCTTATGTCACTCCGATGGAGACGTATCTTTCACTTGTGCTCTCATGCATGCTTCATGTTATGTATATGTAATAGTACACCGTGCCTAGTTGGACTGGCAAACACCACTACGATGGGTGTAGTGGGCAGCTTATGAATACACCGAGCCTAGTTAGCCGGACAGACACCACTAGTAGGCGGCATGAGACGGTTACCCCGGACGCGGGCTACTGATGATCATACCGTACCTATATGGTCGGGTAGTTTATGTATGTATATATATGATATGATGTTGTTTTAATATGAAAGTTAGCATGTATGGCTCTGCCTTAAGAGGCAATTAGTTACAGGTTACTCCTTCATCTTATGCTCTTTTATTTCTTATTTGTGTTGCTATACATGCCTTACCTACTTAGTACATTGATCGTACTGACGTCTTTTCTTTTATGGACGCTGCGTCCATGGCCGCAAGTAGACAGGGAGATGGCACAGACGTCTAGGAGCTTTATCAGCAGCTATACAGGAGCACTCAACTACTCCGGAGTTATCGCTTATTGGTATATTCTTTTGTGTACATATTTGGGGCATGGCGGGGTCCTGTCCCATCCTTACGATTTCAGTACTCCTGTTAGAGGCTCGTAGATACATATATGTGTGGGTAGTAGATGTTATGTGATTTCTTAGTGTCCATCTTGTACATCATTTTGTAGCCTCCTGGGCTTGTATACATATATGTTTATCTTGAGGAGTAGCTGAAGATCATTTCATGATAAGCTTGTGTTAGGAATGGTATATGTTGTGTTGAGTTAGATGATAAATCTGAAGGGTGGTGCTAGGTGGGCTAGCTCCGGGTACCCGTCATGGCTCTCTATTTGGGTCGTGACAAAAGTGGTATCAGAATAGTTTGTCCTAGGGTATGTCTACGAGCCGTGACCAGTAGAGTCCTGTTTATGGGCGTAAAGCGTGCCACACTTATAAACAAGAGGCTGCAGAGCATTTAGGAATAATGACCTTCTTTCGTCTTCATAGATCGTGCGATAGAGTTATAATGTAATATTTCTCTTTTCTCTAATTGTGCGTTATGATTTCAGCGATGCTAATGAAGAGGAAAGCAACAGCTGCCCAGAAAGGCAAGACTGCGACAGGAAGACGGATTGAACAGGAGCCACTGGTAAATATAGAAGAGGGTGAATCCCATAATGAGGCTCTATTTCATACCTCTCACACTCCACCCATTGTAGAGGAGCATGAAGTGGTCTCCACTCCAGCTCCAATGCCTCCAGTTCCTCCACTGGGTGCTTCGGGCCAACAGATGACCGAGGCTAGTTATTGACCTAGCTAGTTGCTGCTCAAGCTTAGCGGCAGAGTGCAGGTCCAGATGATAGAGCGACTAGTGCAAAGGTCCCTGATTTTATGAGTTTGAATCCTCCAGAATTTTTCGGGTCAAAGTCGGATAAAGACCCGCAGGGCTTTATAGATGAGATGCTGAGGACGCTGAGAATGATACATGCATCTGATACCAAGTCAGTGGAGTTAGCATCTTATAGATTGCGGGATGTAGCCGTTCTATGATATAATAATTGGATATCTTCGAGAAAGGAGAATGCACGTCCCCCGATATGGCAGGAATTCGCAGATGCTTTCATCCGCCATTATTTGCCACCTGAGCTCCATTGGGCCCGAGCTAATAGGTTTTTGAATTTAAAGCAAGGGAATATGAGTGCTCGGGAGTATAGTCTCTATTTTAATTCATTGGCTAGATATGCTTCGGCCATGGTAGCCGATATGGGAGATCGGGTGCATCGATTCGTGAGTAGCTTAGGGCCACACTTGATCAAAGATTGCTTGACAGCTTCACTCCCAACAGGGATGTACATTTCCCGTATTCAGGCCCATGCTCAAAATTTGGAAGAGAAACAGCAACCGTAAAGGGGTGACCGTGATATTGACAACAGGCATAGTAAGAGGGCTAGATCTGCCGGTGCTAGTAATGAGTACAGAGGGGGCCAGAGGAAACCGCATTCCAAATATTCAGGCCAGTCTATAGCTAGTGCACCTCCTCGATTTGCGGGCAGGAGATTTTACCACCCCATTTATTCTGGTCCGGGTCAGAGCTCGAGAGTTTCGAATTTCTAGTTTAGAGGTGATCCTAATCAGAGGAGACCACCGGTAGCGCGATGCATCCAGTGCGGTAGATTACATTTGAGTCAGTGTTGCCGAGGCTCATATGCTTGTTATGCCTGCGGTCAGACCGGACATATGGTGCGTGATTGCCCCTCGATGAGGGTGCAGAGGGAGGACCCAGCCTATCAGATCATTAGCTGGTTCTTTCTTGTCCGTGCACCCCGTGCGTACTCCCAGACTTCAGCCTCGCAGGCGTAGTGGGAGCATCTAGCTAAAGTGTCCCTCCCCCCCATGTCTAAGCACTAGCAGGGCGACAGGATCTTGAGTCCTCCCCAGACGTGGTTACAGGTACATTATCTGTATTCTCTCATGATGTTTATGCATTGATTGATCCGAGGTCTACTTTGTTGTATATTACTCCTTATATTGCTGATCGTTACGGGGTGAAACCCGAGCCAATCAAACCCTTTGAGGTGTCTACTCCTATCGGTGATCCTGTAATAGCTAGACAAGTATATAGAAACAGTGAGATTGTGATTAGTGGTCATCATAGTATAGTTAATTTGATCGAGTTGAGGATGTTAGACTTTGATATTATTATGGGAATGGATTGGTTGGCATCCTGTTATGCCAATGTTGATTGCAGAACAAAAGTGGTTCGATTTCAATTTCCGGCAGAACCAATACTTGAATGGGAAGGTAATACAGCGTCGCCGAGAGGTAGGTTTATTCCCTATCTCAAAGCGAGGAAGATGATTGTTAAAGGCTATATTTATCATCTAGTTCGGGTTCATGACACCGAAGAAAAACCGCAGTAAATGAATTTTCGGATGTATTTCCAGATGAGCTCCCAGGTCTTCCATCAGAACGGGAGATTGATTTTGCTATTGACGTTTTACCGGATACAAAGCCTATATCGATTCCTCCTTATAGAATGGCTCCTGCAGAATTGAAAGACCTGTAAGCACAATTGAAGGATTTGCTCGAGAAGGGATTTATTGGACCCAGTTCATCGCCATGGGGAGCACCTTTGTTGTTCATGAGATAGAAAGATGGTTCCTTGCGAATGTGCATCGACTATAGGCAGTTGAACAAAGTGACAATAAAGAATAAATATCCGCTTCCCAGGATCGATGATTTGTTCGACCAGTTGTAGGGTGCCAAATGGTTTTCAAAGATAGATTTGAGATCAAGATACCATCAAGTGAGAATCAAAGAAGAAGACATTCCAAAAACAGCTTTTCGAACTAGATATGGTCATTATGAATTTCAGGTAATGTCATTTGGGTTGACTAACGCCCCGACAGTATTCACGAACTTGATGAATAATGTGTTCAGGCCTTTCTTAGATCTATTTGTGATTGTGTTCATCGATGACATTCTGGTGTATTCTCTATCAGAGGCAGAGCATACAGATCATTAACGTACAGTCCTTGGAATTCTTCGGACCTAAGAACTGTATGCTATGTTTTCAAAATGCGAGTTCTGGTTGAATTCTGTAACTTTTCTGGGCCATGTGATCTCAGCTTATGGCATCCGAGTGGATACTCAAAAAATTGAGGCTGTGAAGACGTGGCCAAGGCCGCCGATACATACGGAGGTCCGTAGCTTTTTGGGATTGTGCTATTATAGAAGGTTTGTGGAAGGATTTTCTTCTATTTCAGCATCATTGACGAAGCTAACTCGTAAATCAAGCAAAATTTTAATGGACCGATGTTCGTGAGCGCAGTTTCCAGGAGTTGAAAGATAGATTTACTTCGGCGCAGCTTGTGACACTTCCGTTGATTAGAAGGCTATGTTGTTTATGCAACGTCCCAAAATATATACAAACGCAAGCCGACAAGGTCGCCAAGGCTATCATATGGCGCGAATGGGACCGCCCAAAACATAACCATACGAACACACCGAACGTAAATATCACAACCCACATATATGTCTACGTACCTCTAAACAGAACAAAGTAATCATATGACGGGGGATGTGGCCCCGCCGTACCCCTGAATAAACAAATACATATGCAACGGAAGAGTATATACCAAAATATAGGCTCTAGAACAAAGGGAGCACTCCAAACAGCAGAATAGGTGTCCTAGGCTGGCGGATCACCGAAATGGGCGTCTGTACTTGCGGGCATGAAACGCAGCCCCCGAAGAAAGGGGGGTTAAGACGGAATATGTACCGAGTATGCAAAGCAAGAAATACAAGAAATGTAATCATAATCGAAACAAGAAGTACGTAAAATAAGTATAATATCTAAAATACCAAAACGTTTACTTTTGAAACACAAATCATGCATAGGGCTCGGGGAATATAGTCACCCGCCCGTCATTGGCGCCATAACACAGTATAACTCCAGAAGGTTTCATATCTCTGTAACCCGACATATCTCCATAACACATCATAACGCCATAACACAGCATAACACCAAATATATAGGGTCCCCGCCCCTAGCGAGGGACTCGGTGAACCATAACACGCATAACACCGAATATAGCATAGTGCGCACGATAACATAACCGGCCCGGGACTCGACGAAAGATACAACAGGATGCACGAGCAGAGTCGTGAGTAACCATATGCATAGAAATCATTATTACAGACTCAATAGATAAGTAGACTAACCATACTCGGGGGTCGGGATGATAGCCATACTAAGTTCTGTCACAAAGTCGTTGGAACTATACAAAGGAAAGTCGCGGGACCCACGGACGAGCATCAACCCAATCCGAGCCCGCCTATGGAAGACATAGTCATTATACGCTACAGAACCTCCTACGAGCATATCGAGGCGATCCGGTTCTGTCTACGAAAGTTACGGCCCTTTTTCGACGTAGAATCCTTTAAAGACAAAATCCTTATGCAATATTTGAAATCCAATCTTACCAAAGACATAGGGACCATAATATTACTACATTAAGAATGCCGACGTTAAGAGGTGAATAAGAATCGTAGACATGCTCGGATCGTAAGAGTGGAGTTTCCTCGAGGCTCGTGTCATAGCCTATTTACAACTAAGACATGCCAAAAGAAAGAAAGGTTAGGCTTTACATACCTCGTCCGCTCTCAAAGCTAATCCAAACCTAAGTCTCGGACTCCCCAAGATCTACAACAACATCATAATACCAAACATTAGCTATAGGCATTTAGGAATTCAATTCCAAACTAGCACTTAATTCTACGTAAATTTGGGCAAAGATTTCCCCCTATAAATACAACAACCCCGAGAATTCAACTCGGCCAAATCATCAACAACAATACCAACAACCACACTAACAACATCAATAATCAATTCAAAACGCATTCTAACATTAGTAACTCTTTTCTACATAATTCAACAACATTCCATTATATTCAATTCAACTACTTACATTCAAACCAACATCAACGCTCATACGTTCAATTACTAATCCGAGACCATTCAAACAATATTCAAGAACACTTTAAACAGTTCACACAATATTTCAAACAACCCAACCAATGTACCACTTCACCCGAAACCATCCCCAAACCCGAGAACACAACACCAACACATTCCACTCTCCAAAATTCATGAATTACACCAACAATCCACACTTTAACAATGTCATTCTCACAAATATAAAAATTACATCAAAAGCACATTAACTACCAAATCGGCCCGCAACAATTACAACATCAACTTGAATAGTTAAACTCTCATTTTCATCATAGAATTCATAATGACAACAACCAAAATACTAAATAAAATTAATTCATTCTTTGCCATACAAGGGAGGCTATATTCGGCCACCACCACCACACACAAGTTTCATGATTTTCATCCATTTCAACACACTACAACAACCAAACATGCTAAATAGAATTAATTCATCACTCCTACACACACACACATATACACGGCTACAAGCCATGCACACGGCTCAACTTCAATCATGCAATATTTCATGAGTTTCATCCATTTTTACATAATAAAACATACACAAATCATCCATAACATATAAAAACAAGATTAAACCTTACCCTTTTTTCTTAACTTCACAACTTGGCTAGGGTTGCAAATGATGAAAACAAATGTTTTGTTGATCCAAACAATAACTCCACGTTAACAAGGACCCTTCAATTAGTTGATTTGCTAGAAAATATTTTTTTGATGAAGATTTTTGGACTTCAATTTTTCTTGCACCATGGCCGAATGGCCTTTTCTTTTTTTCTCCAAGTTTCTTGATTTTTCTAAGTAATGAAGATGGATGAATATGATGACTTAGTCATCTTTTAGTAGCATATATTAGGTTTCCATGTGGCCTTGGCCCACACCCATGTGGCCGGCCACATGCCCCTTAATTCATGAAATATAATTTTTCCTTAATTCATTTTTAACCCCAAATTTCCTTAATATTCCATGCCACAAAATCATAAGCAACTTATGTCTTAAAACAAGATCGTGGTTAAAAGTCTCGACTTCGTATCCCGGAATAGTCTTGTCCCTAACTTATCGTGGTTAACTCGGATTGTCCCAATGTACAAAATACGGGATATAACATCCTCCCCCCCCCCCTTTAGAACATTCGTCCTCGAATGTTAAACTAGCCCTACGGGGTCTTATAAGCATTTTCGGGGGAGTTTCTTTTATAGCTATCACATACAATTCATTCATCAATCAACATAACCAATTAAGGAATTTAGATTACCTGTAGGCACCGGAAATAAGTGGGGATACTTCTTCTTCATCTCCTCCTCAGCTTCCCAGGTCATTTCCTCCCTGTTATTGTTCCGCCATAACACCTTAACGGAAGCCACATCTTTATTACGCAACCTTCTTACCTGACGATCCAATATGGCTATAGGTTGCTCTTCGTAGGATAGCTCCTCTGTGACCTGGATATCATCTATGGGAAATATTCTGGAAGGGTCACCAATGCATTTGCGAAGCATAGACACATGGAATACCGGATGCATTGCTCCCAAATCAACTGGTAGATCTAATTCATAGGCAACCTTGCCTATTTTACGATAATCTGATAAGGCCCAATATATCTCGGACTGAGCTTTCCCTTTTTGCCGAATCTCATAACACCTTTCATGGGTGACACTTTCAGGAATACCCAATCACCAACCTGAAACTCTAAGTGTCGACGTCGATTATCTGCATATGATTTCTGTCGACTCTGGGCTGCTAATAACCGCTCCCGAATGAGTTTCACCTTATCAACTGCTTGCTGGATCATATCTGGGCCAATTAACTTAGTTTCACCAACATCGAACCAGCCAATCGGTGACCTGCATTTCCTGCCATACAGAGCCTCATATGGTGCCATCTGGATACTGGAGTGGTAGCTATTATTATAAGCAAATTCAACGAGCGGCAAATGATCATCCCAGCTACCTCTGAAATCAATAACACAGGCCCGCAACATATCTTCCAGCGTCTGAATAGTACGCTCGGCCTGTCCGTCAGACTGAGGATGAAATGCTGTACTAAGACTCACCTGGGTCCCCAATCCTTCCTGAAATGATCTCCAAAAGTTAGCTGTAAACTGGGCACCTCTGTCGGAGATAATAGATATGGGAACTCCGTGAAGTCTTACTATCTCCTTAATATATAACCTGGCATAGTCCTCAGCGAATAAGTAGTCCTGACTGGAAGGAAATGGGCTGATTTTGTCACCTATCAACGATAACCCATATGGAGTCATACTTCCGTGGAGTACGAGGTAAGCCTGTAATGAAGTCCATATTAATTATCTCCCACTTCCAAGTCGGAATCTCCATCTCCTGTAGCAATCCACCCGGCTTCTGATGCTCGATCTTAACCTGCTGACAATTTGGGCACTGAGCAACGAACTCTGCTATGTCCTTTTTCATACCATCCCACCAGTACAAGCATCGGAGGTCATGATACATCTTTGTCGACCCTGGATGAATAGAATAACGGGCATAATGTGCCTCGCCCATAACCCCGCCGCCACCCCGCAACATCGGTACACATAATCGCCCCTATGTAGTAATACTCCATCGTGTGTAATCTCGAACGGGGTCTTCTCCTTTTCAGGGCTGCATCTCCGTACCGTGCCGTAATAGGTCCTCATACTGACGCCGCTTTACCTCTTCCATAATAGAGGATTCAGCAATTCCTCGAACAGAAACCCCAATATCTCCAGAATCAGCCAAGCGGACTCCAAGACTAGCTAACTGATGAATCTCACGAACCATTTCCTTCTTCTCTGATGGCACGTCCGTCAAGCTACCCATAGACTTACGGCTGAGTGCATCTGCTACGACATTAGCTTTCCCAGGATGATATAAAATATCGACATCGTAGTCTTTCAGCAACTCTAACCACCTCCTCTGCCGCAAATTCAGCTCCTTCTGCTTAAAGATATATTGGAGGCTCTTGTGATCCGTATAAATATCAACATGAACGCCATATAGATAGTGTCTCCATATCTTCAAAGCATGAATTACCGCGGCTAGCTCCAGATCGTGAGTAGGATAATTTCTCTCGTGCTTTCTGAGCTGCCGGGAGGCATAGGCTATAACTCGCCGTGCCGCATTAATACACAACCTAATCCAACACCGAAGCATCACAATAAATAACATAACCATCCGGTCCCTCAGAAGAGTCGAACCGGAGCCGTAGTCAACTTCTCTTTCAAAGAATCGGAAGCTTCGTTCGCAAGCATCGGTCCACCGGAACTTGGCTCCCTTTCCGAGTTAGCCTTGTTAAAGGCGCCGAAATCGAAGCAAATTTCTCCACAAATCTCCCGTAATACCTCGCTAGTCCCGTAAAAGCTACGTACCTCGCAGGTGTCGTAGGTCTAGGCCAATTCTTTACGGCCTCAATCTTCCGGGTATCAACCCGAATGCCATCGCTCCAATAATATGCCCCAAGAATGCCACCGAAGTTAACCGTAATTCACATTTAGAGAACTTAGCATATAATTTCTGGTGCTGGAGCACCCCAAGTACCGTCCTCAAGTGATCTGCATGCTCCTCTTCTGATCGGGAATAAACCAGAATATTATCAATAAATATAATCACGAACATATCCAGGAACGGCTTGAATACCCGGTTCATCGTATCCATAAACACGCCGGAGCATTGGTCAGCCCAAAAGACATCACTCGAATTCATAATGCCCATATCGGGTCCCGAATGCGTCTTTGGAATATCCGACTCTCGTACCCGCACCTGGTGGTAGCCTCGACCGCAGTCTATCTTCGAGAAACACCTAGCACCCCGCAACCGGTCAAACAAATCATCAATCCCGGGGGGGGTATTTATTCTTTATGGTTACCTTATTCACCCTCGTAATCAATACACATCCGCAGCCGACCCATCTTTCTTTCTCACGAACAATACCGGCGCTCCCCAAGGTGATGTGCCGGGCCTAATAAAGCCCTTCTCTAATAAATCCTCACCGCTCCTTCAATTCTTTTAATTTCGCCGGTGCCATTTCGTACGGAGGAATAGATATAGGCCGAGTGTCCGGGCAAAGACATCTATAGTGAACTCTATCTCCCGTTCAGGAGGAAGACCTGGAAGCTCATCTGGGAATACATCTGGAAATTCATTAACCACTGGGACTGACTGAATAGTCGGTGCTTCAGCTTTTAAGTCATGTACACGAACCAGATGATAAATATAGCCCTTTCTGATCATTTTTCTTGCCTTGAGGTATGAAATAAACTTACCCCTCGGCGATGCTGTATTTCCCCGTCCACTCTATAACCGGTTCCCCCGGAAATTGGAAGTGAACTACCTTCTTTTCGACAATCAACATTAGCATAACAAGAAGCTAGCCAATCCATACCCATAATAACATCAAACTCGGTCATATCTAGCTCTATCGATCCGCTTTAGTGCAACGGCCACGATAATTACCGAACAATCTCTATATAAACCCGCTCGGCTATAACAATCTCCTACCCGGTGTAGCTACCTCGAATGGTTCTATCGGTTCAGGTTTTATCCCAATTTTATTAGCAACGAGGGGAGAAATATATGATAAAGTGGAGCCTGGATCTATCAATGCATATACAGCTCGAGAGAAGATCAATAATATACCTGTAACCACATTAGGCGACGCCTCCTGATCCTGTCGGCTGGCCAAGGCATATATGCGGTTCGAAGGACCGCTAGAACTGGAAGCTCCGCCACGACCTCTACCGCGGCCTGCTGGTGTCGGCGTACCCCGCCCCATAGGGCGCATAGCTACCGAGGAAGAAGATGAACCGGCAGCCGACCCAGTAGGCTGAGCTGCACCACCTGCACCACCCCCACGCGGACAATCTCTCATAAGATGGCCCTGACGGCCACAAGTAAAACAAGCGCCCGTAGCGCGATAACACTCTCCAGGGTGATACCTCCCACAGTGGGAACACGGAGGTCTGGGTGGTCTCGACTGACTGGAACCTCTGTCCACCTGTGAGCCCGAAGCCCTGGAGCTCTGACCTGCCCCTGAATACCCTGCACCATCTGATCTCCTGCCGGTGAACTGTGGGGGTGTGCTCCGTGCTGGCTGGGGAGGATATCTGCTATGCCCTGCCTCGAGACTCTCCAGAATACCCAGCGGATCTAGCCCTCTTGGGCTGGCCCCTGTCATAACCCCTGTCGGGCTGACGCCCTCTGTGTCGATCCTCCATACCCTGGGCATGTGCCTGTACCCGTGCAATATCCATCCCTGACTGGGCCGCCATCACCAAACAGCTGTCAACCAAGTAATGATCCAGCCCCATCACATACCGGTGCATCCGATCAGTCATATCGCCTACCATAAGCGGGTGCATATCGGCCAAGGAGTCAAACTCTAAACTGTACTCTCGAACACTCCTGCCACTCTGCCTCAATACGCAGGAATCTATCAACCTGGCCCGCCTCATCTCCGGAGGTAGAAAATGGCCAAGAAAGGCCTCTGTAAACTCGTCCCACACTGCTGGAGGAGCACCCTCGCCCCTAGACAGCTCCCAAGACTCATACCAATTAGCCGCTACATCATACAACCGATATGACGCCAACTCGACAGACTCGGTCTCAGAAGCCTTAATGAGCCGCAACGTACGCTGCATCTGTCTAATAAACTCCTGAGGATCCTCCGCGGGCTTTGACCCGAAAAACTCTGGGGGACCACAAGTCAGGAAATCACGGGCCCTCTGACTGTCATGCCTGTCCGCATGATCACCTCCTGATCCATGCCTGTGAACCTGCCCCGCCATCAATCTGGTCAATAACTGGACCGCATCTCGCATAGCCCGATCCTCCGCCCCTGGCTGGGGAGCTGGAGGCTGGGGTACTGGAACCGCGGGAGCTGGCGGTGGAGCCGCCCCCTGACTCCGCACCGCGCCGCTCCAAGTCCCTCTCGATATCGGCGGTGTAGCGAACCGGGCCGTCGGGGGCACAACCTCGTGCATGGCTCGCACGGGCCCTAGTAACTCTCCGGCTCGGCTGGTCTCTCCACCGCCGTGTCGACTTGCCCTTCGGGCGCTGTCGCCTTTCTCGGAGGCATCGCTCGAAAACATAACAATTCGTTAGGGAGGAGTCATCCCGATAATACGGCTCTATCGCACGATCTAAGATCGAAGGAAGGATAACATCCTAAATGTCCCGTAGCCTCCCCGTTTATAGATGTGGTGCACAACACACCGATAAACAAGACTCTACTAGACACGGTCCGTAGACATTCCGAGGACGAACCGCTTCCGATACCACTTTTGTCACGACCCAACCCCGTAGGCCGTGACTAGTGCCCGAGCCGGGCACCCAACACATTCATTAACCGTAATCGCATACGATAACTTATACATATACAAATATCGTACGCCGTCTCAAACTCGTCGCAAACACAATATATATATCACGTAAGCCGCAAGGCTATCATATGGCGCAACGTCCCAAAATATATACAAACGCAAGCCGACAAGGTCGCCACGGCGAACGGGACCGCCCAAAACATATACCATACGAACACAACCGAACGTAAATATTCACAACCCACATATATGTCTACGTACCTCTAAACGTAACAACATGTAATCATATGACGGGACGTGGCCCCGCCGTACCCCCGAATAAACATATACATATGCAACGGAAGAATATATACCAAAATATAGGCTCCGAACAAAGGGAGCACTCCAAAATGCAGTAATAGGTGTCCTAGGCCGGCGGATCACCGAAATGGGCGTCCGTACCGGGGCATGAAACGCAGCCCCCGAAGAAAGGGGGTCAGTACAGAATATGTACTGAGTATGCAAAGCAAAAAATACAGTAAACAGAATCGTAATCGAAACAGAAGTACATAAAATAAGTATAATATCCAAAATACCAAAACGTTTACTTTTAAAACACAAATCATGCATAGGGCTCAGGGAATATGGTCGCCCGCCCGTCATTGGCGCCATAACACAGCATAACACCAGAAGGTTTCATATCTCCGTAACCCGACATATCTCCATAACACATCATAACGCCATAACACAACATAACACCAAAATATATAAGGTCCCCGGCCCTCTAGCGAGGGACTCGGTGAACCATAACACAAGATAACACCGGAATATAACATAGTGCGCACGACAACATAACCGGCCCGGGACTCGGCGAAAGATACAATGTAATGCACGAGCGTAGTCGTGAGTAACCATATGCATAAAAATCATTATTACGTACTCAAAATAAGTGGACTAACCATACTCGGGGTCGGGACGATAGCCATACTAAGTTCTTTCACAAAGTCATGGAACTATACAAAGGAAAGTCGCGGGACCCACGGACGAGCATCAACCCAATCCGAGCCCGCCTATGGAAGACATAGTCATTATACGCTACAGAATCTCCTACGAGCATATCGAGGCGATCCGGTTCTGTCTACGAAAGTTACGGCCATTTTTAGACGTAGAACTCTTTTAAAGACAAAATCCTTATGCAATATTTGAAATCCAATCTTACCAAAGACATAGGGACCATAATATTACTACATTAAGAATGCCGACGTTAAGAGGTGAATAAGAATCGTAGACATGCTCGGATCGTAAGAGTGGAGTTTCCTCGAGGCTCGTGTCATAGCCTATTTACAACTAAGACATGCCAAAAGAAAGAAAGGTTAGGCTTTACATACCTCGTCCGCTCTCAAAGCTAATCCAAACCTAAGTCTCGGACTCCCCAAGATCTACAACAACATCATTAAATACCAAACATTAGCTATGGGCATTAAGGACTTCAATTCCAAACTAGCACTTAATTCTACAGAAATTTGGGCAAGATTTCCCCTATAAATACAACAACCCCGAGAATTCAACTGGCCAAATCATCAACAACAATACCAACAACCACACTAACAACATCAACAATCAATTCAAAACGCATTCTAACATTAGTAACTCTTTTCTACATAATTCAACAACATTCCATTATATTCAATTCAACTACTTACATTCAAACCAACATCAACGCTCATACGTTCAATTACTAATCCGAGACCATTCAAACAATATTCAAGAACACTTTAACCAATTCACACAATATTTCAAACAACCCAACCAAGGTACCATTTCACCCGAAACCACCCCAAACCCGAGAACAACACAACAACAACATTTCTCTCTTCCAAATTCATGAATTACACCAACAATCCACGCTTTAACAATGTCATTCTCATAAATATAAAAATTACATAAGAATCACGTTAACCACTAAAAAAACAGCCCACAACAATTACAACTTCAATTTGAATCATTAAACTCTCATTATCAACATAGAATCCATACAACAACAACAACCAAAACATTAAATAAAATTAATTCATTCCTTGCCATACATGGGAGGCTATATTCGGCCACAACATCAACACCCAAGTTTCATGATTTTCATCCATTTCAACACACTACAACAACCAAACATGCTAAATGGAATTAATCCATCACTCCTACACAACATCACATACACGGCTACAAGCCATGCACACGGCCCAACTTCAACATGCAATATTTCATAAGTTCATCCATTTTGACATACCACAACATACACAAACCATCCATAACATATAAAAACAAGATTAAACCTTACCTTTTCTTCTTAACTTCACCACTTGGCTAGGGTTACAATTGATAAAAACGAGTGGTTTGTTGATCCAAACAATAACTCCACGTTAACAAGGACCCTTCAATTAGTTGATTTGCTAGAAGAAACTATTTTTTTGATGAAGATTTTTGGTCTTCACTTTTTCTTCCACCATGGCCGAATGGCCTTTCTTTTTTTCTCCAAGTTTCTTGATTTTTCTAAGTAATGAAGATGAATATGATGACTTAGTCATCTTTTAGTAGCATATATTAGGCTTCCATGTGGCCTTGGCCCACACCCATGTGGCCGGCCACATGGCCCAAATGTCCTTAAATTCATGAAATAATAATTTTTCCTTAAATTCATTTTTTACCCCAAATTTCCTTAATATTCCATGGCACAAAATCATAAGCAACTTATGCCTTAAAACAAGATCGTGGTTAAAAGTCTCGACTCTAATTTATTACAAAGACACACTTCCTCAGAAGGAGAAGTCACCATTTGAGATTTCTACAGATGGAGTTCTTACATATCGAGGTAGACTATGTGTTCCTGATGTTGCAGAGCTCCGTCAACAAATTCTAGAAGAAGCACATTATTCCCATTATTCTGTTCATCCAGGAGCGACAAAGATGAACCATGATCTTAAGTCAATGTATTGGTGGGACGAAATGATGAAGGATATAGCAGAGTTTTTAGCTCAGTGCCCAAATTGTCAACAAGTGAAAATTGAGCATCAAAAGCCAGGAGGATTGTTGCAAACTATGAAAATTCCAACTTGGAAATGGGAAGTGATCAACATGGACTTTATTGTAGGCTTGCCCCATTCTCGGCGTAAGTATGACTCCATATGGGTGATTGTTGACAGACTCACAAAGTAAGCTCATTTTCTACCAGTCAAGACTACATACTCAGCAGAAGATTATGCAAAGCTGTATCTTAAGGAAATAGTGTGACTTCATGGTGTCCCAGTATCCATTATTACCGATAGAGGGGCGCAATTCACAGCTAATTTCTGGAAGTCCTTTTAAGAAGGTTTGGGAACTCAAGTGAGACTTAGCACCGTATTTCATCCACAGACTGATGGACAAGCTGAACACACTATTCAAACCTTGGAAGATATGTTGCGGGCATGTGTATCAGATTTTAAAGGTAATTGGGATGATCATTTGCCACTTATTGAATTTGCATATAACAACAGTTATAATTCCAACATCCAGATGGCCCCGTATGAGGCCCTATACGGAAGAAGGTGTAGATCACCAATTGGATGGTTTGAAGTAGAAGAGACACAACTCCTAGGTCCAGAATTGATTCGTCAAGCGGTGGAAAATATCAAAGCTTATTCGAGATCGGTTGTTAACAGCACAGAGTCGTCAGAAATCTTATGCGAACAATCATTGATTGAACTTGGAATTTCAATTTAACAATTAGGTATTCCTGAAAGTGTCGCCGATGAAGGGCGTAATGAGATTCGGTAAGAAGGGTAAGCTTAGTCCCCTGTATATTGGACCTTACAAGATTGTGTGCAAAGTAGGCTAAGTGGCTTATGAACTAGATCTACCTCCAGAGCTTGACTCAGTTCATTCGGTTTTTCATGTGTCGATGCTCTGCAAGTGTGTTGGAGATCCTTCCAGAATTGTGCCTATAGATGATGTTCAAATTACCGAGAAATTGTCTTATGAGTAAGTACCCATTGACATCTTAGATAGGCAAGTTCGGAAACTCAGAACCAAAGATGTAGCTTCGGTAAAAGTTTTGTAGAGAAACAGTAACAGAGAGGAAATGACGTGGGAAGTAGAAGAAAATATGAAGTTCAGGTATTCGTATCTATTTCCACCCCCAGAAGAGGTTTAGACAGAGACATCATTGTCCCCAGGTATGTAATGCATCTTTTGATGATTTCTTGGTTGTGTGTGGCCAATATTGTTATTGTGTTGAAGGCCTGTGAGGCACTGTATATTTTGGGTTCTTTGTGACAGGATAGTAGTGGTACGATTCTGAGAGGAAACTGCGGCGAAATTTTGCGGAATTCTTAGAGTTTAACATTCGGGGATGAATGTTCTTAAGGGGGGGGAGGAATGCTACACCTTGGGGGAAATTCATGGTATTCGCACGATGAGTGGATTAACATGAGTCAAGGGTGCACATGAATACCCTACAAGTAATAAAGGATGCTTAATAGATCTAATTAAGATTCCAAAGACATTTGAGGCAAGAGAAGAAAACTCGTCGGGGAAAGTTAAGGTAGAATCTTGGTAGGGAGAATTTCACATCGTTTGAGTTAAGCCTTTCTTGACATCACTTTGAGAAAGAGATATAGGGCACCTTGAATGGTTAATGAATTATTATAGAAGTGCCAAGAAGGTTTCGTAAGGATTGGAGGTCAAACGAATCAAATAGAGTACGATTGCGCAACATTGGGCAAAATGGGGCAGTGTGCGCCCGTACACTGAGTGTGCTGAGCCGCACACTGTGCGCCAACTCCCAAAATTGGGAGGGATCACTGCCCAGAACCTCCCCTAAGTGGTAGGGAGAGTGTACGATCGCACACTCAGTGTGCAAGGTCGCATACTCTCCGCCAACTTGGTCGAGGGGCGAAAATGCCAACCTTTTAAATTGCAAACAACCCTAAGTTCATTTCTAACTTCTCCCACTTATTTCTCCACCTCTATAGACACTTCCAAGGAGTTATTTAAGGTTCCATACCACTCCACACCTTTCTATAACCATCTAAAGAGAGAATCATCATTTACACCCAAGGTAATCCAAGAAAAGTGATTGTTCTGGATTCCTTGCAAAGTTGGAGTGAACTTGATCTTGAAGGGAGTTGAGCTAGGTGAGACTCCTTGAAAATAAGGTATGTTTCTCATCTTATTTACATGGTTGGATGGATGTAAAGGTTTAGTGATCCCTTCAAAAGGAAAAGAATTAAAGAGGAGAATCCATGGATGTTGTAATAAGGAAGATGACTATCGTGCAACCTGAAAAGGGAATTTTGATATTAAATTGAATATAATTACTTGAATATGATATTATGGATATTGATAGTATGCTCTGGGAGTTGTTTTATGATATGGTGAAAGTTAGAGAAATAGGGGAAATGCTGCCCAAATTTCGTTAGCCCTTTAGTTGCTCTAAATTGAACTTAAGCGTATTTTCCATAACCTAACCTTAGTACGAATTCTCTTGAATGTAGAATTCGTGAGCTTGAGGATAGCGTTTAGTCGCTAAGGAGACATAAAGATATGTAAGGCTATTCCTTTTTTTTCAAAGGCATGACTCCTATATTACGATTTCCTCTCTATGTTTCCATGACCTTCTTACATCCTAAGAATAAAAGCTAAAGGTTCGTAAGAGCTTCTTATGAGAAAGAGAAAAGATAAGTTCTATGATAATGATGATGATGATGATTCTAATTCTAAAGATTCCAAAGCTTATGAATTGATACTATTATGAGATGGATGATCTTATTTTTATGATCCTCTGATGTTATTCATTGTTGGCTATCTCACCTCATGATACTAGTTCCTTCAAGGTGAGACATAGTGATGATGATTGTTCCAAAATGTAATCGGAGGTTACAGACCTTATGTCACTCCAATGGAGACATATATTTTAATTGAGCTCTCATGCATGCTTCATGTTTTGTATATATAAGAGTACACCGTGCCTAATTGGCCGGGCAGACACCACTATGATGGGTGTAGTGGGCAGCTTATGCTTACACCGAGCCTAGTTGGCCGGACAGACACCACTAGTGGGTGGCATGAGATGGTTACACCAGACGCACAGGCCCGGACGCGGGCTAATGATGATCACACCGTACCTATATGGTCGGGTAGTTTATATATATGTATATATATGATATGATGTTGTTTTAATATGAAAGTTAGCATGCATGGCTCTTCCTTAAGAGGCAATTAGTTACAGGTTACTCCTTCATCTTATGCTCTCTTATTTCATGTTTATGTTGATATACATGCCTTACATACTCAGTACATTATTCGTACCGACATCTTTTCTTTTATGGACCCTGGGTTCATGCCCGCAGGTAGACAAGGAGATGGCACAGATGCCTAGGAGCTTTATCAGCAGCTATATAGGAGCACTCCACTACTCCAGAGTTGCCGCCTATTGGTATATTCTTTTGTGTACATATTTGGGGCATGGCGGGGTCCTGTCCCGTCCTTATGATTTCAGTACTCCTGTTAGAGGCTCGTAGATACATATGTGTGGGTAGCAGATGATATGTGATTTCTTAGTGTCCATCTTGTACATCATTTTGTAGCCTCGTGGGCTAGTATACATATATGTTTATCTTGAGGAGTAGTTGAAGATCATTTCATGATAATCTTGTGTTGGGAATGGTATATGTTCAGGTTGAGTTGGATGATAAGTCTGAAGGGTGGTGCTCGGTGGGCTAGCTCCGGGTACCCATCATGGCCCTCTAGTTGGGTTGTGACATTCAAGATGGGGATAGAAACACTAAGTTCTTCCATGCTTATGTAAAGGGAAGAAGGATAATATTTCAATTGAAAAGAATACAAGATCAGTAAGAAAATTGGCTTGAACAAAAAGAAGTTATTGTTAAGGAGGCACAGAGATTCTATCCAGCACATTTTACAAAGGAAAAGGAACCTATTGACTTTGAGATGCTAGATCATGTACCACTGATGGTTGATGAAACAATGAATTCTCCTATTGTTGACATTCCTAATGAAAAGGAGTTTAAAAAGTGGTTTTTAGTCTCAATGGGGAGAGTGCAGGAGGTCCTAATCGTTTTCTTTGGGTTATTTTATTTGACATGTTGGGAAATTATCAAGGAAGATATTGTCAATATGGTGATTTCTTTTTTTTTTTTTTTGTGGGGCAAAGTTACCTAGATTCATTACACATACTAATTTGGTTCTTTTTTCCAAAAAAGGATATCATTTAAACCTTTTCTGACATGAGACCAATTAGTCTGAGTAATTTTGTAAATAATTTTTTCAAGATTGATTCCTGAAAGATTGGTTGATAGACTGGAGGATACTAGTTCTCTTAATCAGGCAGGCTTTGTAAAGGAGAGAAGTATCATTGAAAATATTTTGCTTACACAAGAAATAGTGGTTGATATGAAATTGAGGAATAAAGATGTCAATGTGGTGATGAAGTTAGACATGGCCAAGGCTTATGACAGGGTATCTTGGTTATTTCTAACCAAAGTATTAAGGAAGCTGCATTTTCATGAGCGGTTGATAGATATGGTTTTCAGAATTGTCAATAATAATTGGTACTTTGTTTTAACTAATAGGCAGAAAAATTGTTTCTTTCAATCTTACAGGGGGATTAAGTAAGGGGATCTTTTGTCTCCAACTTTGTTTATACTCACTCTGAAGTATTTACAAGAAATTTGAATGCCCTACATCATATACCACAGTTTAGAGGATTTGGGATGCCTAAATGGAGTCCAAGGATTAATCATCTTGCTTATGCTGATGATATGATTATTTTCTCATCGTACTGATATGTTATCTCTTTAGTTGATTATGGAGATATTGAGGAAGCATGAGAAGGTATCTAGGCAGAAGATTAATAGAGCAAAGAGTTCTGTTTATATGCATCAGAATGTTCCTGGGGACATCAATATTATTGTTGAGATTGTTGCAGGTTATGAAAGGAAAGATTTTCCTTTTATTTATCAGGGTTGTCCAATATTTCATAGCAGGAGAAGAAAGAAAATTTTCAATGGAATTTTGTTAAAGATTATGAACAGATTACAGGGCTGGAAAGGTAACTCTTATCTTTTTGTGGTAGAGCTATTTTGATTAAACGTGTCCTTCATATTTTGCCTATAAATCTATTATCAGCAGTCAATCCCCCAGACTGTGTGACTAATCAAATGCATAAGATGTTTGCCCAATTGTTTTTGGAGTAATGCCATTGGAGGCAGAAGTAGACCTTTGGGTTTCGTGGCATAATTTGTGTTTACCTATCAAAGAGGGATGAATGGGTTTTAGATCTTTTCATGATGTTTCAATGGCTTTATACTGTAAACTATGGTGGAATTTTAGAACTAAACCATCTTTGTGGAGTGCTTTTATGTGCAATAAATATTGTAAGAAGGAAAACTTAGTGGTGGTTCAATGGAAATATGGGTCACAAAGTTGGAAGAAGATGCTAAGAGCTAGGGATTTAGTGGAACATCAAATTTGGTGGCAAACCAATTTGGGCAACTCTCAATTCTAGTTTGGTAATTGGACAGGAATGGGGGCTTCGTACTATGCAATTTCTGGAGATATATATGATGCAACAGTGTAGAATGTGTATGAAATGGTGGAAGGGAGAGAGTGGAATGTTGTCAAATTAGCAACCCCGGTACCTGAAGACATGGTACAACATATTACTAGTACAATAGCACCTCCAAGAGAAGACAAGGGAATTGACAAGCCTTGGTGGTTGCTGAGTACTAAAGGGGAGTTCCGTCAAGTCTTCTTGGGACTATGTGAGATTAAGATACCAAGAAAGTGAAATTTACAAGAATATGTGGGTGAAAGGATTACCTTTTAAAATATCTCTGTTTTTATGGAGATGCTGGAAGTTTAGGGTGCCAACTGATGATGTGCTAAAGAGAATGCATTATAGCATAGTGTCCAAATATTGGTGTTGCTCAACTCCAAAAGAGGAGACAATACACCACCTATTAACTACCTCTTATGTAGCAAACAGAACTTAGGTCTATTTTTGTTCAAGGGCAGGGATAACTGTGGAAGGGCTACAATTGCAACAGATTATACTTAAATGGTGGCAAGCACAAGTGATTGGGAGGCTTAAGCATATCTTTAGAGCAGTTCCTTCTACAATTATATGGGAATTATGGAAAAGGAGGAATAGCATAAAGCATGGTGAGAATAAATCTCTGGGAAGAGTAATTTTTCAAGTTTTTAGTACTATATAGAGATTGGTACTAATAAGAAATCCTTCAGCTAAGGTAGTACCAAATAAATGGGAAGATCTGATCAAGATGATGGAAGGAGGAAGTGCAGCTTTGAAAGTTACTAAGGTTATCTTGAATTTTCCTTCAATGGAGTGGATGATGTGTAATATTGATGGAGCCTCAAGAGGCAATCCTGGAAGGAGCTCTTATGGATTTTGCTTGAGGAATTCTGAAGGAAATCTGATTTATGCATAAGCAAAGGAGATTGGCATAACAACAAACATTGATGCTGAGGTGATGTCCATTCTAGAAGCTATGAGATATTACAAATCTAGAGGCTTGGATAAGATCATAATTCAAACAAATTCTGAGATGATCTACAAAATTCTAGAGGAAGGTTGGAAGCCACCATGGGGAATTACTATATGGATTGAAGGGATAAGAGAATTGATGAATAATATGACTGTCTCTTTCAATCATATTTTGAGGGAAGGAAATAAATTGGCAGATCATTGGCTAATCAGGCAGTTGATGAAAGAGCCTTTCAGTGTCAGGATTTTCAAGGGTTAAAGACAATGTGTAGGAAAATTCTTAAAAGTGATAAGTCCCAAGTCCCATACTTGAGAATAAGGTGTAAAAGATGAATAGAAGGAAGGAGGAGGATAAAGAGAATTAGGAATTTTTCCTAGCAAAGTTTTCTTTTCTGTAGGTATTCATACTATACAATCCAAATCACACAAAAAGGGGAAAAACAAAGAAGCACAAGTGCATCAAATTGTAAGATTTTCAACAGAAGCAGAAGCAGGAATAAAATAACAGCTGAACAGCAAACCATGGTCTTTGGGTATCGATTTCATAGATTTTACACAAAAAGGCATCAATCTAGAACCAAAGCAGTAGAAGATGGAAAGGATTAAGTAAGACACGCAAGAGAAGAAGGAGATTGGCATACCAGTGGTGAAGTTGAACAGTTCCAAGCTCCAAGTACATAGTTTGAGCAGGTCCAAGCTCCAAGTGCATGATTCAATGTATACAACAACAAAGATGCACAAGTTAGAATGGATTTGAAAGCTAAAAAGAGGAAAAACAACCAAACCAATGGAGAAATTTTACCGCAGCAGCTCAAAGAATGCAAGAACAGGTCACAAGGAAGAAAATCATCATCAGGAAGAGATAGGAACATCGGAGACAAATTACCGACAAAATCGACAGAGGCGCAGCTGAGGCAACGTAAAGATAGGGTTTCAAAGTTACTTTCGTAATTTATTTTAGGACAAGCTGTAGATTTTCTATTTTCTTTTGTTTCTTTTATTTTTGGGTTGGGCCTGGTTTTGGGCTCAACTCATTTTCTTTTGGGTTTTAATTTTCTGAATATATAAAAAGCCCGATTGGGCATAATTTTTTTGAAAAAAAAAAACACTTAATGCAATTCGTGGAGTGTCTCCGACGATTGTGTGTTGCTAACCTTGTTTCCATTCTCATTGATTGGTGAAGCGAAGGATTGGTTGAAGAATCTTTTTGCTAGCTCGATTACTTCATGGCAGATATTATCAAGCAAATTCATCGAGAAATTCTTCTCATCCAGGAAAACAAAGGAGCTAAGAGGAAAAGTTGTCAACTTCACATACAAAGACTCTAAATCTCTACCACAAGCATGGGAGAGAAACAAGGGTGGTTATTTGCGAGATTTTCCACAGCACATGCCAAATGAGATCATTGGGCACTATTTTGTGGAAGGGCTAATGTAATGACCCGTTTGGTCATTACGGCTATTTTAACCCCATTGACCCTTTCTCGAGCTATATCAGCGTAATGGGTGGTATGATTTTTGAGCTCATCAAATGCAAAATAGATTGGGGTTTGTTAAATTAGACTTGAAGTGAAAAATGTTTGACTCGAAGTTGCTTTTTGGGTAAACGGGCCTTTATCAGAAATTCATCTATTTCGAGAGGTCCGGATGGTCATTTCAAATTTGTGTGTCTATTCGGTTTGGTTCAAAATGCATTCGGGTGCATTTTGGGACTTCGAGTGGAAAGTTAGTTTTGAGGCAACGGGGGTTAACTCGGACAGTGAGACCTCCGTTAGGAATTTCGAGGCCGCAAGTGCATTTGTAAAGTGTTTTTATGTATATCTGCATCTTTGGGTTGTGTGTATTGGGCCTCAGGTAATAAGTTTCTGAAACTTGAATTATTTTTACGGTTTCTGGTGTACCGCAATGGCGGCGCCAGTACCACAAGAGTGGCACCCCTATAGTGGTGGCCACACCGCAAAAGCGGCTGAGTTCATTTTCTGGGTAACCGCTGTAGTGGTGGGGTGAGCTCTGAAGCGGGACCGTTATAGTGGGACCGTGATCACAGAAGCGGTTGACGGGCAGTGATATCATTTAATGACTTGTTAAGACCCCAAACCCTTATGCCATTATTCTATTCTCATAACCTTATGCTTGGGAGGCGAATTTAGGAGTTTTGGGGAAGATTCTCCATTGAGGTACTTCTCTTGGCCTCAAATTTCATCAATCACTATTCCTAATCATGAATCTAATGCTAGTGTCACACCCTAATCTTGATCAGGGTGTGATGGGCACCCGGCCCCACATACGGAGCCGAGCGAACCCTCAGACTCCGATTTCCTACATATTCCTTTCAAATTTCCAGATCAAACCACATGAAGCGTACAGAAGGACTTTCAAAGGAACTGATAACAGACATCGTCTTAGGCGGCCATGCGTATCAAACATAACAAACATATCAGATCAAATCCGTAGGCAGGCGGAATGTACATCGCCTGAACATACATACATGTACAAACATATAGGCCGTTCAGGCCACCATAGCTTCGAGTCCGCTCAAGACAGATCTCAGACCCACGACTCTGTCTGCAAAGTCTCTAACACAAATCAGAAATCACAACTCGGGTATGCTCTGACTCGGCGACACTCCGGAGGGAAATGGAGCTCGCCAATCTCGCTGAAACTCCTCCTAGCAAAGTCTTCTGATCATCTGGGTGTACCTGCGTGGCATGAAACGCAGCCCCGAAGAGAGGGGGTCAGTACGGAATATGTACTGAGTATGAAAGGCAGGAAATACAGTAAACAGAATCATGATCGAGAATCAAATGTACGGAAGTATAGCGGACGAAATCATAACCGATCCGGATGTACGTAACATATATACGATATGCGAGTAACGGAGACAAATACGAAGTGACGGATCAAACCCGCGCGAAATACAAATGTACAGAATGCAAACAAAAAAATCATGCATGGGCTCGGAACGTGGTCACCCCCCGACGCCGGTGCCACAACACATCATACTCCGAAGATTTCAAATCCCCGTACAAACTCCGAACACATCGTAACATCATACACATCATATCCTCGAATATATCGAAGCCATATCACATCATAACACCATAGACAGAATCGGCCCTATGGCGAGGTCTCGGAAACCGTAACACATCATCTGCCGAATATGTCATAATGCGCACGAAATAAACCGGCCGGGACTCGGCGAAGGAAATCGTAACATATGCACGAACGAGTAGTGAGAAACTAAATGCACATAAACCAAGACCGATGAAATAATCGGACGTTCGTAATGGATTATTCATAACGAATACTTATATCGAATCTTCTTATCGAATATTTATATCGAATACTTATATCGAAGCACTTATGTCGGAATATTTATATCAAGGTTAGGAATACTCATACTTATATCAGAATACTCAAATCAGAATACCTATTCCAAATTTCTTGTATCAGAATTTCTCATGTCAGAACGCTTGTGTCAAATATTTACATCAGAATATCTATATCCGGATGCTTAGACCAGAATGTTTATATCAGGATACGTATACCAGAATGCTTAAATCAGAATTCGTCTGTCAGAATTATTAGATACTTAAATTAGGGGGGGGGGGGGGGGAACATACGACTCCTAAACAGATTCGGAATCACAGAATAGAATAACCCGAATATACATATCAATATCACACCTTACTTGGCTCTAAGACATGCCAACAGAAAGAAAGAGTAAGCCTTACATACCTGTACCACGACCAACTAGTTATGCTTATTTGTCCAAACTTGTCAATCTACATACAAAAGAATTCACATAATCATTTAATCCATTGTTATTCACTTGTCCCAACTTTTCAAATAAATTCACTTATATTCTGCCGAAATTTCGGCAGCATCTCCCCTGAAAATACACCGTCCCGAGAATATGGCTCGGCCCAAACCAACATCAACAAACCCGAGAATTTAACTCGGCCAATCCAATAACATTACTAGCAGTTATCCCAGCAACACTTCTATATTCAATTCAATTCAATTCAATTTAATTCAATTCGATTCAATTCAATTCAATTCACATAATCTTCCAACAATTCAATCAACGTACTACTTTATCCGAAACCTTTCAGTTCAACAACGACCATTCATTTTATCATTCTTCATGTACGCTCACTTTAACAACAACCTTCATTCTTCATCACATAATTCATAATGACAACAACTAGAATTCCAAATAATCTCAATTTACACTAACTTACCAAAACACCTACTATTCGACCACAACCACTCCTTTACATATTTTCATACATCTTCATCCATTCCTTTACATTACAACCACAAACAACATTCTACATAGAATCAATCCATTCTTTCCATGCACCCAACACCACACCACAC
This sequence comes from Lycium ferocissimum, assembly GCF_029784015.1. Lineage (NCBI taxonomy): Eukaryota > Viridiplantae > Streptophyta > Magnoliopsida > Solanales > Solanaceae > Lycium > Lycium ferocissimum. Next base: position 43,976,551 of record NC_081347.1, on the reverse strand, counting down.
ACATAATCATCTATAACAATCAAAACACTAAATAAAACTAATTCATCACATTTATACAATACAACATATATTGGCCATACTACAACATCCATATTTTCCATGAATTTTTTTCCATGTTTTCTATACATTACCACAACAAGCACACATTACATGAAATGAACTCAATCTTCCACACAACACAACACATACACACACGGCTCAACCATGCATGTACACGGCCACACACCTTCACGTCTACAACACATGAATTTCATTCACTTTTCCATACTTCAACATACACAAACATCCATAACATATAAAAGAGGATGAATTCTTACTTCTTCCTTAACTCCCCACTTGGCTAAGGTTGTGAGTTTGCAACAAAGAGTGATTTTCTTCTTTCAACAATTATACCATGTTGAAGAGGGCCTCCAAATTAGTGGAAATACATAAAGAAAATATTTTTTTTTGGATCAAAATTGAAGGTTCCATTTTTTTTCCTCTTGGCCGAAGGCCTTATTCTTTCTCTTCCTCTCTTTTGTTTTCTTTCTTTCTCCAACTCTTGAATTAAAAGATGAACTCCCTCATATATATATATATATATATAATATAATTCTCATAGTCATGTGAGGGGCACATGCCCCTCTCTCCATTTTCTAGATTTTTCCATCTTTTTCTTGAAATTTTCTTAACATAAAAGATGACTTATTTTTCCTTGCCATGTACACTTTGGTCCTCCTATTTCTATCACATGGCCATATAAGAGTGGGGCCCACATGTCCACACACACACACTTGCACGGCCAAATGGCCCCTTAATAAATTTTCTTGAACACTCTAGTCCTTTAAGAACTTTCTTGAACACCTTGCAAAATTACCGTTTTGCCCCTAGTCTTTCCACAAAATTACCATGATGCCATTTGCAAATTTCCCTTTTTGCCTTAACCTTTCCCAATATTTCCATACTAATAATAGTCATAAATAATATTTATAACAACTCGTCCATTAAAATAATTTTTGAAAATGGTCTCGCCCTTAACTTTCCACGACGACCCGGGAATTTCCAAACGTACAAGATACGGGCTATAACATCCTCCCCCCCTTTAAAACATTCGTCCTCGTATGTTCAACTGACCTTATGAGGTCTTGTCGCACTTCGGGAGGGGGTCTCATTTTATGGCCGTTCTTTTTTTCATGCCCATTCCTTACCCTCTACCTTATTTTCTCTCTATAGTCGAACTCATTAAATTTTCCCTTTACTTCTTGTCTATATCATCGTTTTGTCCACATTTCCATATCCTTTCATCCCTACTTACTGAAATTGATTCTCGAATCTCACACTTCTCTCTTGTTCCTCATTACCAAGCCCCTAAATCCTTACACGAATCCTCATTCGTATTTATGGGTTTCCTTTCTGGTACTTGAGAATATGGTGATCCCCTTGCCTATAATAGGGTCTCCCCCCCCCCTTTTTAAGGGGCTCCGCATATGCCAACAGTTCCTCTTTTCAACTCCGTGCACAACATAGCAAAATTTCTTACCGTAAGTGTTCCTTTCATTTCCGTCGATACCATCATTCTTGTCGGCATTCCCATATCTTTCCATCCACTATTGGTCCTTTCGTACATCTAGTTTGCTTGCTTACTTGCAATTTTTCTTAACCGTGCACCTGCGTTGCAACGGCATAGCCGTACTTTTGAGCATTTCGCCACTCTTGTTCTTAGCACAAAATCCTTACGATTGGTACCTTCTCCTTTCTTTTTGTTTGCAGCATCGACTTGAAGTCCCCAAAATATTCGCTCTAGTGTACAAATTTGTCCTATCCTTAATTCACCTTTTAAGAGAGTTCCTCCACGAGGCAGCCATGTTAGTGTAACTACCCATTTATTCCCTTATATACTTTTCAAAAAACCGGGATCTCCTAACATCATTACAAGACCTAATCGTCCTTTTCTCTTACTTCACGTTCCTTGTCATGGTCGCTATTCTGTTAGCTCCACTTATTTAAATCGGTTTTCAATCCTTACATATGAGATATCATACAGGTTCATATACATATACACGTATAATTAGTATCAACCAACCCACAAAATACTTCCAGACGCTATTCAAGCCTATCCAAATTCCAGAACCGTGACATACTTTCTGTCTCTTCTCTAGTCTGGCCTGTCGCGTGTTACGTGGCCTTTTATGGCCTCCAACCATCTCGTATATCCTAATTTCACTTAGGCCACTCTAATTTCTCATGTGTCCCCTTAAATTCCAATTTTGCGAAATTTCCCAATTACTTCCCAGAGGGTCACCCATCCTGAAATTGCTCTCACCTGAGCACGCTTAACCTCGAAACTTTGGTGGAATTTAGGGCCTTAATGTTCCTGTAATCGCGTCTGCTTCCGCGTATGACCTTTACTACATGAGTTAGGGTTAGTCGAGGCTCTACAAGTTCCAGGACACCCTCGTAACGTGTCTTTTCTTCCACAATTACCATTTTCCCCTTTTCGGCCCTTAGTGTCCACCTTTCCCTTCCGTACGTAACTACCTTTCATCCTAGGTTCCCAGATTCCCGATGATAACAGATACACCTTTGTTGCCATTACTTCATAAATGCCCAGATATCAGTCCGTTCGAATTCCTACTTACCGCTTTTTCATAATAATCTGTAGCAAAGTTAATTGTCACCTTTCCGAATCCTTCACCAACCCTTGTTCTTCTCATGCCATTCTTCCCTACACAGCGAATACCAATAACGCCTTATAAGGCATATATATATAACATATCCCAGCCTCCCAGAACTTCCAACTTCAGATAACAGAACAATTATGTCAGTACTTACCCCTGTGGCCTTCCATGTCGCCACTTACCTTTTCCGTCGTATGTAACGCTTACGTAAGAGATTTCATTTCCTATAGCTTGGCTCTATCGCACGATCTAGGACGAAAGAAGGTCACAATCCCTAGATGCCACGTAGCCTCCGTTTATAAATGTGGCCGGCTTCACACCATAAACGGGACTCTACCGGACACGACTTTGCGGACAACCCCACGGACAGACCTCGCTCTGATACCACTTTGTCACACCCTAATCTTGATCAGGGTGTGATGGGCACCCGGCCTCACATACGGAGCCGAGCGAACCCTCAGACTCCGATTTCCTACATATTCCTTTCAAATTTCCAGATCAAACCACATGAAGCGTACAGAAGGACTTTCAAGGCCGATAACGGACATCGTCTTAGGCGGCCATGCGTATCAAACATAACAAACATATCGAGATCAAATCCGTGGCGGGCGGAATGTACATCGCCCGAACATACATACGTGTACAAACATATAGGCCGTTCGAGGGCCACCATAGCAAACGAGGTCCGCTCAAGACACGGATCTCGGACCCGACTGCGCTACGCAAAGTCTCTAACACAAATACGAAATCACAATTCGGGTATGCTCGACTCGGCGACACTCGGAGGGAAATGGAGCTCGCCAATCTCGCCGAAACTCCTCCTAGCAAAGTCTTCGATCATCTGGGTGTACTGCGTTGCATGAAACGCGACTTCCGAAGAGGGGTCGATGCGGAATATGTGCGAGTATGAAAGGCGGGAAATACGAAGTGAGAATCATGATCGAATCAAATGTACGAAGTATAGCGGATGAAATCATAACCGGATCCGGATGTACGAACATGTACGATATGCGAGTAACGAGACAAATACGAGTGACGGATCAAACTGCGCGCGGAATGCAAATGTACGGAATGCAAACAAAAATCATGCATGGGCTCGGAACGTGGTCACCCCCCGGTTGGTGCCACAACACATCATACTCCAGAAGATTTCAAATCCCCGTACAAACTCCGAACACATCGTAACATCATACACATCATATCCTCAGAATATATCAGAAGCCATATCACATCATAACACCATAGACGGTAACCGGCCCTATGGCGAGGTCTCGGAAACCGTAACACATCATACTGCCGAATATGTCATAATGCGCACGAAATAAACGGCCGGGACTCGGCAAGGAAATCGTAACATATGCACGAACAGAGTAGTGAGAAACTAAATGCACATAAACCAAGACCCGATGAAATAATCAGACGTTCATAATGGATTATTCATAACAGAATACTTATATCAGAATCTTCTTATCAGAATATTTATATCAGAATACTTATATCGAAACACTTATGTCGGAATATTTATATCAAGGTTAGGAATACTCATACTTATATCAGAATACTCAAATCAGAATACCTATTCCAAATTTCTTGTATCAGAATTTCTCATGTCAGAACGCTTGTGTCAAATATTTACATCAGAATATCTATATCCGGATGCTTAGACCGAATGTTTATATCGGGATACGTATGCCGAATGCTTAAATCGGGAATTCGTGCATCGGAATTATTAGATACTTAAATTAGGGGGGGGGGGGAACATACGACTCCTAAGCAGATTCGGAATCACGAATAGAATAACCCGAATATACATATCAATATCACACCTTACTTGGCTCTAAGACATGCCAACAGAAAGAAAGAGTAAGCCTTACATACCTGTACCACGACCAACTAGTTATGCTTATTTGTCCAAACTTGTCAATCTACATACAAAAGAATTCACATAATCATTTAATCCCTTGTTATTCACTTGTCCCAACTTTTCAAATAAATTCACTTATATTTTGTCGAAATTTCGGTAGCATCTCCCCTGAAAATATACCGTCCCGAGAATATGGCTCGGCCCAAACCAACATCAACAAACCCGAGAATTTAACTCGGCCAATCCAATAACATTACTAGCAGTTATCCCAGCAACACTTCTATATTCAATTCAATTCAATTCAATTTAATTCAATTCGATTCAATTCAATTCAATTCACATAATCTTCCAACAATTCAATCAACGTACTACTTTATCCGAAACCTTTCAGTTCAACAACGACCATTCATTTTATCATTCTTCATGTACGCTCACTTCAACAACAACCTTCCATCTTTATTACATAATTCATAACGACGACCACTAGAATATCAAATAATATCAATTTACACTAACTTACCAAAACACCTACTATTCGACCACAACCACTCCTTTACATATTTTCATACATCTTCATCCATTCCTTTACATTACAACCACAAACAACATTCTACATAGAATCAATCCATTCTTTCCATGCACCCAACACCACACCACACACATAATCATCTATAACAATCAAAACACTAAATAAAACTAATTCATCACATTTATACAATACAACATATATTCGGCCATACTACAACATCCATATTTTCCATGAATTTTTTTCCATGTTTTCTATACATTACCACAACAAGCACACATTACATGAAATGAACTCAATCTTCCACACAACACAACACATACACACACGGCTCAACCATGCATGTACACGGCCACACACCTTCACGTCTACAACACATGAATTTCATTCACTTTTCCATACTTCAACATACACAAACATCCATAACATATAAAAGAGGATGAATTCTTACCTTTTTCCTTAACTCCCCACTTGGCTAAGGTTGTGAGTTTGCAACAAAGAGTGATTTTCTTCTTTCAACAATTATACCATGTTGAAGAGGGCCTCCAAATTAGTGGAAATACATAAAGAAAATATTTTTTTTGGATCAAAATTGAAGGTTCCATTTTTTTTCCTCTTGGCCGAAGGCCTTGTTCTTTCTCTTCCTCTCTTTTGTTTTCTTTCTTTCTCCAACTCTTGAATTAAAAGATGAACTCCCTCATATATATATATATATATATATAATTCTCATAGTCATGTGAGGGGCACATGCCCCTCTCTCCATTTTTCTAGATTTTTCCATCTTTTTCTTGAAATTTTCTTAACATAAAAGATGACTTATTTTTCCTTGCCATGTACACTTTGGTCCTCCTATTTCTATCACATGGCCATAAAGAGTGGGGCCCACATGTCCACACACACACACACTTGCACGGCCAAATGGCCCCTTAATAAATTTTCTTGAACACTCTAGTCCTTTAAGAACTTTCTTGAACACCTTGCAAAATTACCGTTTTGCCCCTAGTCTTTCCGCAAAATTACCATGATGCCATTTGCAAATTTCCCTTTTTGACCTTAACCTTTCCCAATATTTCCATACTAATAATAGTCATAAATAATATTTATAACAACTCGTCCATTAAAATAATTTTTGAAAATGGTCTCGCCCTTAACTTTCCACGACGACCCCGGGAATTTCCAAACGTACAAGATACGGGCTATAACAGCTAGAAGTCTATAGAATCAAAGAGAGATTAAATGGGTTCTTATGAAAGTTTCTTAAAAAGGGTTGAGACTTCCTAAGTTGATTATGTTGATGAAATTGGTTAAGTTAGTCATGGAATCTGATCTATCTAATGTTGTTTAGCTTATATCTACCATTGTTAGAGATTAATTCTTGAATTGAAAAGCTAGTGTTTATACCCAAAATTTGGGGTTTTGCCTAGAATCTGAATTAGAGTAATTCATGAGTTCTTCTAGCTTATAATTGATGGGAATTGATCACCTAGAACATTAATTTCATGTTGAGACCTATAGATTCCTAATTTCATCTTTCTAGTTCATAAAACCCATTCCATAGGTTGGGATTTGGGTCTTGAATAGAAGTAAGGATTGAATGATGTTTCTTCTTGATTCTAATTCGATATTCAGATATGGCTATAATTTCATTACTTTGAGGCACAATGAAAGGGAAAGGAGTACGATTGACACTTCGAGTTTGTTGTTCGGCCTTCCAGGTAGGTTACGGCTTACCTTTTGGTTATACTTCGGTTAGCGAAGCATATGTATAGTTAGTTTGCGTTAGAGACAACCTATGGACCTTCGGGTATGAAGTCAGGTTGGATATTGACTTAGGTTAGGCCTTGTTGTGTGATTTGGAGGCTAGCCACCCCGTCGCGTTGTTCACTTATCTTATCCTATTTACTTATTGGCTCATTACCACGTTGAGACATCGAATATTAGTGATTAGTGAAATATCTTGGCTATGATATTGGGGTACTTTACTTGATTGATATAGAGATGAGAATTGTGATTCCATTGTGGATTATTGTGTAGCCTTATTATTGACATTACTTGTGTGCCATGAGTGGTACTTTTTGGGATTGAATTGGTTGTCGATATTACATTGCATCACTTTCATACTCATTTCCATGATACATTGATATTGCATGGTTGTGGTATTGATGATGACAAGTGAGAGAGTGTAGCCTCCGAGGTCTTACCCGGAGAGCGTACAATTGAGATGAGATTGATATTATGAGGTGTCCATGTGGGGCACGTTGCAAATTGATATGTGGTTGATATGAGATATTGTTGTTGTCATTTTCTGCTTAAATCATACATTGAACACTCATATATATATATATATATATATATATATATATATATATATATATATATATATATATATGTATGTATGTATATATAAGGCACATTTGACGGGGGTGACGATGTGGCCTATGTGTTTCTTGGAAACACTTGGGAGGTATTATACTGATTACGTGACCATTCTAGGCTGTGTGATATGGGATGGTCGGCAGGTGTGAAGGGTGGAAAGGACTTCTCTAGGCTGTGTGTTACGGAGCGACATAATACATGGACTTCGTGAGTCCTCTATAGGTCATGACCGTCGAGACGTGATGTTCTGCTCGAGGCATGTATGTACACGGTATTGATATATGGACATTGCATTCATGTCATTCATATCATTGTATTGCACTTATTATCATCATTGTGATTGGTTTGTTACTGTGTTGGGGATACTTGACCGGATACGTGATTGAATATTTTATCAGTTTTGATGAGTACTTGGAACACTTGAGATTAGATGCTTTAATAATAGGCTTCATTTGATATGATGAGAATGGGAACACTCAGGTTTAGATACTTCACTATAGACTTGATCGGTTATGAAACCTTGTTTATAGCTGATGGTTTGAATACTGATGTGAATTGTTGATACCTGAGGACTTGTTATGTATTGATGAGACTGTGTTATACTTGTAATTGATTGTGAGCATGCCTATCTTTCATTTACTTTGTGTATATATGTTAGCTAACTAAGGACGACCTATGATACCTACCAGTACTTGTTGTTTGTACTGACCTGCGCTTCTTTGCATTTTTGTATGAATGCAGAGTACCTGGATAGATCTAATTCTACCCCTCGTGGCTGCTATTCGAGGATTGCTAATTCGAGTCTCTTCAGGATGAGCATGAGGACGTTCGCTGCCTGAAGACTCTTCCTATTATTATATCTTGTATTCCATTCTGAGACATGATTTTGAGACTATTATGTATTGTTATTCAGACTTGTAGTAATTAGTTTAGATGCTCTCGAATGACGGACAGATCTTGAAATTTGATTTCTATTATCGCACCTATGTATATTATATTTGTGAGACTTACGTTATTTTTCTTTGTTTCGCTATTTTCTATAAATTGTGAATGTTGAGTTAAAGGTTTGCCTACCGAGGTGGGAAAGGTAGGTGCCCGCACGGCTTAGTGAAATTGTGTCGTGAAAAATTAGTATTAGAGCCCTAGGTTACCCGGTCTATAATACAAAAGCGTGTCTAGTAGAGTCTTATGGATCGGTACGACGAGCTTCGTACTTATCTGCGAGAGGCTATAGGACATTTAGGAAACTTTCAATTTTTCCATTCTCTCATGCGACTTCATTCAAATTTGTATCTAGTCAATTCCAAATGGTATCTGGACCTCTTCAATTAATCACCCACGGAGGGTGGAAACTCGTCCTCGAATTCTTTTGCGAATGGTTGAACTATGACATGTTGTGGTATGATATGAGATGTGTTATTCTGATTCGGACACGTGATCAAGTTCAGTCTCTAGTTATGGCCTAATGATTTGATAGTGTGAAGTAGCAATTAGACTCGTTTATTGTGGGAGTTCGTGAGAAATGGGAAAGATAGTTCAGAGAGTTCAGGGTCTCCATGTTTCAGAACTGGGTTGCTCAAAAGTGACGAAGTGTTCTAATGGGTTAACAATAGTGGTTTGCTCGATGATATGTTTGGTTTCAGAAAAACTTTAGCTTCGTCAAGGCTTGATGATGGTGTGCGTGACACTGGTGTACCAATGACAGGTCAACGATACAACAACAGTAGAGTCTTAGACGTCGGTATGTGAGGATAAGTGTAACTTCGGTAATGACCATCGAATTTGGGCAAACGTATTGTGATCACGGGTAATAAAGAAAAGAAGTTGACAATAAAGACATGAAGGGAGACTTTTGTGAAAAGCATGTAGCGAAGTGAGACTTCATAGAATATCATAGGCATGACTACTTTTCATGAGATTGGGAAGGGAAAAATTGGTACCTGACATGGTTGTCAGGATAAGGTTGCGACTGGTGCTAAGGGTCATTCTTGTTATGGGCGAATGCGATGAGTTAATGACTTGAGGAGTTGCTGGTTGTTTCACATAGATTTGAGGAGGAATATTGATGTTATTTTGTGGTTCTGTCACGACCCAATTTAGCTAAGTCGTGCGGGCACTTACCTTTCCCACCTCGGTAAGTGAACCCTCAACCCAATGATAGTAAAAACGTAAATAAACAACTAAATATGCAAAAGAGAATAAATCATGTAAGTTTGACGATAATAATATAGAACAAGTGCGGAAACAAGAAAATACACCCCAGAGTCTGGTCTAATCCATACAAGAGCATCTAACTAAAATCTACAAATCTGAATATCAATAATATGTCAAGTCTGAGCATGTCTTGGAATAGAAAATAAGACATAAATAAAGAAGAATCTTCAAGGTAACGGACATCTCGTGCTCACCCTTTAGACTCTAAGCAAATATCGGAGCGACTATCAGCCACGAGAAACAGAACTAGATTCTACCTGAAATTCTGCATTCATAAAAGAATGCAGCAAGTGCAGGTCAGTACAAAACCATAGTACTGGAGGTATCATAGGCCGACTAAGTATAGCTAACATAATTCAGATAATAAAGCAAGACAAGCAAATAAATCAACAAGTATAAGTCAAACATAAGTCAGAGCCAAGTACACGTCATCACCTAGGTTGAAGCATCTAAACCCAAGTGTGCCAAGTCTCAATATATCTATTCCGAAACTATACAACATAAGTAAATCACTAGGTCATCACAATATAAGCCATAATGCAATGCAATGCAATGATGTATAACTACAAATGCAATGCAATGCTGTGTACACATGTACTCCGGACGGGAACCTCCACATGTTGGTAGCACAACCCAGGGTGACTCGCGAAGTCTAAGTGCTACTTGTCCCGGATCTTTTCCCAACAGACAGACGAGACTCCGAATCTTTCTCCATGGAGGATTTTCATCAGCACCACCCCGGGGGACCTGTGGAGTCCATGCACTTACTCAATCCACGATTTCAGGACAAACATTGGATATCAGATTCTCACGTCACTCTTATCCAAACCAAGCCCAGCTCATCATAGTGTTTCATCAAGTATCAACAATATATCAACAGTATATCATGAAGGATGAGAATGCGTGCAATGTATGTGTCAACATCAATAATTGATCAATATCACAAGTACCAAACATAGGTATGCCAACAATATTATGGAAGACTACATAAGCCATATAGAACACTATCCTCGCATCAACATTAATAAGTAAGGTACTACCATATCACAATCAAGATGTAACAACAGTCCCCCAATATCTACTATCATCACATGGCATCAAGCCAACAACAATAGAACAATCAAGTCACAACACAACGGGGTGACTAGCCCCAATCAAACAACAGGGTCCAACCTAAGACATTATCCAACCCAACTTCATACCCGAAGGTTTACATGTTGTCTCTGAAAATAACATCTAAATATATGCTTCGCTACACGAAGTCTCACCAAGGATATGCCATAACCTAATTGGAAGACCGAACATCAATATCACCAACAATCACACCTTAGCCTTTCCTTTCCTTGAGCCTCGATATCAAGAAAGTCTATTCATATACGAAATCAAGATTAGAAATCATGAAGATCGATACGTATATTGCTATCATTCAAATTGGGTCAAAACCAACCCTAGAATTCGGGAAAACGGGGCCCACAAGGGTGAAACGGGAAATTCGGGGGCAAATTATCCAATTAAACACTAGGTGATCAAAACCCATCAACTAATTACTAAATTAAATCAAGGATTCATCCAATTTCAAAATTCACGCAGAACTCCCAGTTTTGGATATAGACCCTATGTCACACCCCGATCCTACTAGGGTGTGATGGGCACCCGACCCCATAATCGGAGCCGAGCGAACCCGCTGGCTCTTATTGCACATATGAGCTACGCCGTTTTTTTTTTCAACTAGCAATAACATAAATAGCACAAATATGAACATAGACTAATAAGCTTCGCGATCATACTATACAGCGACGGGGACAATCAGGAGTACAATAGCTACTGTACATATCTGTCTACGAGCCTCTAAACATAGTACTCATATACATAGGAAGGGTCGAGTACTGCCGTGCCCGAATATACACACAAAAGTAATACCAAGGGACTGGGGCTCCGAAACAAGCGGAGCGCAAAAATGTGGCGAGGAACTCCTAGGAACCAGATCCGGCCCGTCCTGGCACCTGCGCGGCATGAAACGCAGCGCCCACAAAAAGGGGCGTCAGTACGAATAATGTACCGAGTATGTAAGACATGGAAAATAACATATACAGGAGTATAGATTATAAATAACAATATCGTGGAGTCATGGATATATATACCGAGGTAAGAAAGTAACCTGTGCATAGGAACACCTTTTTCAGGCCGAATACCGTGCATGCTTATTGTCTCCTTTTTTTTAAGAAACATTTCTTTTCATAGACATAGAAATAGAATTTATGTCATATCGTAGTATCATAGCATAGCATAGTGTATCGTAGTATCATAGCATAGCATAGTATATCGTAGTATCATAGCATAGCATAGTAAATCATAGCACCGAACAGTGTCGGCTCGCCCACATAGTATAATTCCCGCGTCCGGGATGATATCAAGTCAAGTACGGATACATGCACCGTGAGTAACCCAGCGCTCATAGCGCTCTGCCCTTTTTCCCAGTTTTTTTTCCCCAAATACATTTCTATACATACATATATATATATATATATCATAGCATGCGGGGAGCCAAGAAAATCGTGTATCCATCGGAGTGACGTAAGGTCGGGAACCTCCGATTATATTATAGAGTAATTAAGGGCGCTTATCTCGCTTGAAGGGATGATTAATATAAGGTGAGACTATTAGTGGAGAGCAATATTATGAGAAAGTATAACATAGGATCATAGGGCATCGTTCGTGTACTTAGAATCTTTAAAGGAAAACACTATTCATGAGTAGAGCCGGGGATTCAAGAAATGGTTTAACGTTCTCATCTCGGCACTGGAATCATAGACTTGGAACCTTTAATCATAGAATTATCATTTTTTTCATCATAGAGTCATAGTCGTCGTCTTAGTCATTAAGGCTTGCAATATTGTAAAACTTAGTTTTTGGAGAAAAACAAGTATCTTGGAAAACATTTGTAAACTTTTAGGAAGGAAAATCATGTTTTGGAATCGAGGGATTAGTTAAAACAACTATGATTTAGTAGTTAAAATAATAACCAAAAACTTTTCTTAACTATAGAATGAAAATAAGTCAATGGGGACAATAGGAAAGAATTCGAGAATAGTGGGCCCTCCTCGAGTCAAATGAGGCGGCATATCAAATTTACGTATATTACAATTCATGGCGTCACTTGGGAGGGTCTTAGGGTGATCGAGTCCTATTTGTGTAAGTTCGGATGTCCCGAAGTTTTTCCAACATCTTATGCAACTTCTAATTCAATTCTAATGAATAGTAACTATTTTCAATCTTAGATTAGAAAAGGAATGGTCCTCGGGACACGTAGTCGACTTAGTACGTCTAAGACATGCCATAGAAAGAAGGGTGAAGCCTTACATACCTCGTTTCGCTCCTTATGGCACTCCAATTCAAGCTCCGACTTCGCGAGAATCTACAATTTAGTCATGTTTACCAAATGTTAGTTCGGTTGTCTAAAAGTAGAATCTCAAAGTGACACTTGTCTACCGAAATTTCGTGAAGCACTTCTCGTAAATACATCATTCCCCAAGAATCATCTTGGCCAATTTTCACCAACAACAATCGGGAATTCAACTTGACCAAACTAATCATAATATCGCAACTATAATAACAATTTCCAATTTCAATCCAAAATACATTCTAGCAACTTAATCAATATACTACTTCCTTCAAAGCCTTCCAACTTCAATAAAAACATTATAATTCATATGCCAACCACACCATACTAACAACATTATCTCTCATACATACAAGAACATAATATTCAATTTAAATACTTCAATCACAAGTCTCAACTTACAACTTTACAAGATTGTTATGCATTCATTAGCAACATAGTATCCACAACACCACAACAACCAAAACACTAAATAAAATGCTCATCTTCTTTCATCATTCTACACATATACACGGCTACACATACATCATGCCATTCACGGCCAACATCATATGTATATGACTACAACTTCTCAAAATTTATTCAACTTCATTTATCAACATGGCTTCCAAAACAATAACAACCAAATACTAGATAGAATGCTTAAGACATAATTCAACACACACCTAGACACACACGGCCACCCTACTATATTCATGTTCTTCATGGATTCCATTCATTTTCATACATCATGACATGCACAAGCATCCATAACATGAAAAGGAGGTAAATTCTTACCTTTTTCCTTCAACTCTTCCCTTGGCTTGGGTTGTGACTTTGTGCCAACTAGTAGTTTTCTCTCTCTAACAACTATACCACGTTAATCTGTGGACCCTTGAATTAGTAAGAATACTATGAGAAACAATTTTTTTGAAGCAAGATTTTGGTCTTCTTTTCTCCCCCTTGGCCGAACTTGCTTGTCTTTCTCCTTCAAGTTTTCTTTCTTGAACTTTTCTTGAATTATGAAGAAGAATAAGGATAGACACCTTATTTAATCACATGAAATTTTAATTTCACATGGGCTATAGCCATAACCGGTTGAGCCTCTGAATTTCCTTGAAATTTTTAAGCCCAATTAATTCATAGCTAGTTCTCATAATTATGAAGATTGTTCTCCCATTTCCAAATTTGCCCTTCGTCTTTCCTTACGTTCCACGAGTCATATTGCGAATTTTTCCTTTATACCTCTGACCTTTCTTAATAATTCCACTTCTAAATTCCTCATAAGCCATTCATACGCTTAACAAGATAAAGATATGGCCTTGCTTGTTGTCCTCCCGCGATTGCCTTAAATTATCCGATTGCACAAAATGCGGGATATAACACCCTAACTCTTAAATTCAAGAATTCAACAGTAACAATAGAAGGTATATGATTAACAATGTTAGATACATCATAATCTAGCATAAACCCAATCAATTTCATCATTTAAAGCAACTTAGGGAGTCTAACCAATTTTATGAACATCTCAAGAAAGACCCATTAAACCTTCTTCATGAAAAACCCCAATTTTCTACTTTAGAAATCATGGATTAAAGCTTAAACCAAGGGATGAATCAAAGGAAAATACTTCGATTATGATTTAGACCTTACCCCATGGAAGAAACTTGAATAACGTCCTTGAATTCTCTCAAACCTAAGATTTCAAGATGAGAGAAACCCAAACAACATTAAATAGCAAAAATACCCAGCTTTTCTGCCTCGTTTCTAGTGCCAAGCGATCCCAAAACTAGCTTTTGATACCTCCAATGAATTCTTTGTGAATTCCAGTCAAGTTAGGCTTTTGAATCACTCCATTTGACCTTATAATGAAAGAGATATGTTGGTTTCAATATTTAGAATAGTGCAGATTTTTAAATACGAATTTAGTAGCAATTTCGTAATTAATCTAAAAAATCTGGCAACACAATTCTTAGTAAAATGATCGTAAATCCCTCATATGATGTCGAAACTTGATATTTCAGTTGCTATGGTTCCAAAATTACAATACGGATATAATGGTTTGGTCGAAACACAAATCAAAGGCCATTTGCTAATATGGTACCCATTATGCTCAAATCGGCTTGTGGCTTAGAAAACAATTACCACTCCTGACCCAAACTTATCCAAAAACTTTTGAATCTAACCAAACTTTGTGGACATGTCCAAAATCATCATGCAAACTTATTGGGACTTTCACAACATCGTCACGGGATCATCTTGACCCGATGTTGACCGTGGTCAATTCCAAAATTCTAACTTAACTAGTTTCTCAACCAATGACCCAAATCACACTCGAACCCTTTGGGAACCAAACCAATGGCACCACTAAGTAATAAATCACCCTCTAAACCTAATGGAACTATCGAAATTCAATTACGGGCACATTTACGCAAAAGTCAACTTCGAGTCAAATAATTTTTGCTTTAAGACAAAATTTTCTAAAAGTCATTTCAAAATCCAAAACGATGCCTAGGGAACTATGCCACGGATCCCCATGAATTAAAATAGTACTAACAAGGCTAAGGGATGAGTCAACGGGGGCAAAAATGGTAAAAATGCAATAATGACCAAACGGGTCGTTACTGGTTCGTTTGGCTTATATGGATGACTAATTTAGAGGATCAAGTGGATTTGTGTCTTTATTGGTTGATAGTGATAAAAGTGATTTGAAATGTAATACGGGAACTGAAGGATTACAATGACGCATCTTGCTATCTGGTTCAGGGGATCGAGGTTCGTAAGACTTGAGGTGAGGTAGTATGGGTACTTGAGTCATGTTTGGATTGCGGTGACATTATATCATGACCTTCAGTAAAAGGTATGACCGATGAGGTTGATTGGTGTCTTCGAGATTAAGGGCAGAAGGTGAATTGCTTAAACGAGAGCCAGTAATGTGAGAACTTAGTTGCGATGGTACAGTGTAGAGTGGGCTTCAGAGTTTATGGATGAGTTGCTATGTTCGGTCGTGTCGTCGGCTAGTAGAGGTTAGTGGTTGATGAATGGGTCTTGGGTCAGTATAGATAGTGGTGATATTGTCCTGCATATTTTAAATGAGTGTGATTGTTGAGTATGCTTAAAGAAGGAATTCTACAGGAATGGACTATGTGATATGACAGAGTTCCATGAGATTTCGTAATCAGCGACTAGTGAGAAGCTAGTTTTAAGTAACCAACATGTTAAGGCTTAAGGAAGTGGCTTGTGTGGTTCACAGTTGAAGAATTTCGCAACACTCTTCAGTGGACGAGTTAGTGTGGTTTAAGGGAAAGGAATTGTGGAAATCCCTATTATGGGAAGGCTAGAGTTACATTTTTGAGATATGACCATATATGTGGTAGTGTATTATGTTGCAAGTAATATTTACTTGATAGCTTGGGTTAGCACTTTGAATATTAAGGACTTGGGGGGAATTACGTGAGATTTAGAGTGGCAGTTGTAAGATTGGATGCTTTCAGAAAATTTATAGGCATATCGAGGTGATACAATGAGAGGTTCGATGGTTAAATAATTATTACATGAGGCTACAGGTTTTACATCGAAAGATTCGAAGTGTATCAAATTTGCGTATCGGGTAAAGATTGAGAAACATAAAGATTGGGATCGTAAGGTAAAGCTCATCGGTATTAAGTTGGCAGCTTGGATAGGACTCAGCTTTTGGTTCTTTATTGGTCAGTGAGATATTTAGTGGTTTCGTTTCGGTATGGTGATTTGAAGGTTAAGAAGACTTGGAACTAGCCAAGTTAGCTGTCAGTAAGATCAGTTTTGATGAAATTAAGTCAGGGTTTCAGGTTTGTGGTGAGTGTGTTCATGTGTTTCTAAGAAATCGCGGTGCAAAAAATGGCTTTAGCAAGTGCGAAAGAAAGGTTAGCGGAATCAGAATATCTTTCAGATTTAGAATGAGCTATGGTTTGTGGCCATGTTTCAAAGGATTATGTTGGTTTGGGAAAGTGCTTGTAGGACCTATTGATCGCGTTCAGAGTTGTGATTTTATCAAATAAGAGGATTCAAGAAAAAGCAATTTGCTTATTCGAGGATCAGTTGCGAGGGAAATTCGAATATAGAGATATGAAAATTGGAGCTTGAACTAAGTTTGGAGAGTTGTGACGGGTAAAGTGAGCGATCAGTTTTTTCTAAATGTTACACCTAATAAGGGTGTCATGCGATATGGGAAGGAGGTCAAGTGAGCCCTAGGTGTATTGGCCCGTTTGAGACTCGAGGTGTATTGGCCTGTTTGAGACTATCTGTTAGATTGATCCTCCATTTTATGAGTTAGTTTTTCAACAAGCCGATCAGGTGTTCATCCGGTCTTCTATGTTTCGCTATTGAAGAAGTACCATCCTGATAGTTTTGATATCATTCGTTGGTTTCAGTTTTGTTCGATGAGAATCCATCCTATTAGAAGGATCCCGATATGTGTCCGTGATATTCCCCAGTTGTTGCGAGCTCAGGTATCTTCCCCGTTCTCTTCCTTATCGCTCGAGGATGAGTGATTGTTTAATTGGTATCTGATGTAACGGGTAACGACCCGTTTGATCATTACAACTAGTTTGACCCTGTTGACTCTTTCCTGACCTATATCAGCGTATAATTGACCAACAGGGATGGATGGTACGATTTGCAAGGTCATCGGATGCGAAATAGGTTGGGTTTTGTGAAATTAGACTAAAAGTGAAAAATATTTGACCCGAAGTTGACTTTTGGGTAGACAGAGCTTTATTAGAAATTCGTCTAGTCTGAAGGTCCGGATGGTCATTTAGAATTTGTATGTGTATTCTGCTTGGTTCCCAATGCACCCGGGTGCATTTTGGGACTTGGGGTGGAAAGTTAGTTTTGAGGTAACGAGGGTTGACTCGGTCAACAAGACCTCCTTTGGGAATTTCGAGACCACGAGTAAGTTCGTAACGTGTTTTTATGTATATCTGCATATTTGGGTTGTGTGTATAGGGCCTCTGTTGATAATCGAATTTCATAATGAGTTTGTGAGACTTGAATTATTTTGTAGTTTCTGGTGTACCACAATGGAGGCACCAGTACCGCAATAGCGGCACTGCTATAGCAGTGGCCATGATTCAAAAGCATCTGAGTGCATTTTCCGGGTAACCGCTGTAGCGGTGGGGTGAGCGCTGAAGCGGGACCGTTATAACGGTCCCGTGATCGCAGAAGCGGTTGACGGGCAGTGATATCATTTAATGACTTGTTAAAACCCCAAACCCTTATGTCATTATTCTATTCTCATAACCTTAAGCTTGGGAGGTGAATTTAGGAGTTTTGGGGAAGATTCTCCATTGAGGTAATTCTCTTGGACGTAGATTTCATCAATTACTACTCCTAATCGTGAATCTAATGCTAGAAATCTATAGAATCAAAGAGGGATTAAATGGGTTTTCATGGAAGTTTCTTAAAAAGGGTTTAGACTTCCTAAGTTGATTATGTTGATGAAATTGGTTAAGTTGGTCATAGAATTTGATGTATCTAATGTTGTTGAGCTTATATCTACCATTGTTAGAGATTAATTCTTGAATTGAAAAGCTAGGTTTATACCCAAAATTGGGGGTTTTGCCTAGAATTGGAATTTGAGTAATTCATGAGTTCTTCTAGCTTATAATTGGTGGGAATTGATCACCTAGAACATTAATTTCATGTTGAGACCTATAGATTCCTAATTTTATCTTTCGAGTTCATAAAACCCATTACAGGTAGTTTACACCTAACCTTCTGGTTAGACTTCAGTTAGCAAAGCATATGTATAGTTTGTTTGTGTTGGAGAAAATATGTGGACCTTCGGGTATGAAGTCGGGTTGGATATTGACTTAGGTTGGGCCTTGTTGTGGGATTTAGGGGCTAGCTAACCCGTTGCGTTGTTTACTTATCTTGTTCTATTTACTTATTGGCTCATTACCACATTGAGACATCGGATATTTGTGATTAGTGAAATTTCTTTTCTATAATATTGGGGTACTTATCTTGATTGACGTTGAGATGAGAATTGTGATTCCATTATTGCTTATTCTGTAGCCTTATTATTGACATTACTTGTATGCCATGTGTGGTACTGTTTGGGATTGAATTGGTAGTTAATATTATATTGCATCGTATTTATACTCATTTCCATGATACATTGATATTGCATGGTTGTGGTACTGATGATGATAAGTGAGAGAGTGTAGCCTCCGAGGTCTTTGCCGGAGAGCGTAAAATTGAGATGAGATTGATATTATAAGGTGTCCATATGGGTCACGTTGCAAATTTATATGAGATCTCGTTGTTGTCATTTTCATACTTAAATCATACATTGAACACTCATCTTGCATAATATATATATATATATATATATATATATATATATATATATAATATATTTAACCGGAGGTGATGATATAACCTATGTTGTTTCTTGGAAACACTTGGGGAGGTATTATACTGATTGCGTGACCATTATAGGCTGTGTGATATGGGATGGTCAGCACGAGTGAAGGGTGGAAATGTCATCTCTAGGCTGTGTGTTACGGAGCGACATAGTACAAGGACTTCGCGGGTCCCCCGTGGGTCATGACCGTCGAGACGTGAAGTTCCGCTCGAGGCATGTATGTCACGGTATTGATATATGGCCATTGCATTCATGTCATCCATATCATTGTATTGTATTGCATTGCACTTGTTATCATAATTGCGATTGGATTGTTATTGCGTTGTGGATACTTGACCGGATACTTGATTGAATATTTTACCGGTTTTGATGTGTACTTGGAACACTTAAGGTTAGATGCTTTAACAATAGGCTTGATCGGATATGATGAGAGTAGGAACACTCGGGTTTAGATACTTCACTATAGACATGATCGGTTATGGAACCTTGTTGGTAGCTGATGGTTTGCACACTTATGTGAATTGTTGATGCTTGAGGACTTGCTATGCATGGACGAGACTGTATTATACTTGTACTTGATTGTGAGCATGCTTATCTTTCATTTACTTTTACGTATATATGTTAGCTAACTGAGGACGGGCTATGATACCTGCGAGTACTTGTTGTTTGTACTGACCTGCGCTTGTTGCATTCTTGTATGAATGCAGAGTACCGGGATATATCTAATTCTACCTCTCATGGCTAATATTCGAGGATTGCTGATTCGAGTCTCTTCAGGGTGAGCTTGAGGACGTTTGCTACCCGAAGACTCTTCCTATTATTATGAATTGTTTTCCATTATGAGACATGATTTTGAGACTAGCATGTATTATTATTCAGGCTTGTAGTAATTAGTTTAGATGCTCTTATATGACCAAACCAGAAGGATTTCTATTACTTCCGCACTTATGTATTTTATATTTGTGAGACTTACGTTATTTTTCCTTCCTCTACTGTTTTCTGTAAATTGTGAACGTTGAGTTAAGGGTTCGCCTACTGAGGTGGGAAAGGTAGGTGCCCGCATAACTTAGTAAAATTAGGTCGTGACAGCTAAGGCATGATTCGAGAGCTTTGTTGAATGCTTTGGCTCAGGGTCAGATCTTGAAAAAAACATAAAGCTAATGTCTTAAGGCACTCAACAGTATCAAGAAACGGGATGCCACAGAAAGCCGCTAGGATTTTTCAAGTAGATGATGTTGCAGCTATTCAGGCTAATATTGGGACACTTTGTAATATTATTATGAGGGCATTTCCTCATGTTCAACAGGTCCAACCAGTTCAACATATTCAGCAAGCAGCATGCGAGAGTTGTAGTGAGACTCATGATTATTCTAATTGTCCTCTAAATCCAAAATCAGTCTATTATGTGGGGCAACACAATCATGGTAGTGGAAATCAGGGAAATTATTTTGCAAACAATTACAATCCGTACTACAGAAAGCAGGACTTCTACAAGCAAATAATTATCAGAAGTCTCCAGCTCAGCCACCTAGCAATTTGGTGGAAGACATGATGAAATAATTTTTAGCTCAGCAGCAAGTACAGTAGCAAAATTGGAAAGTGGTAAGTGAGATGAAGAAGTCTATTCATGAGCTCGAACGTCAAGTCGAGCAGATAGCGATCGCTTAGAATGTCAGACTACAGGGTGCTCTTCTGAGTGATAATGAAAAGAATCCAACAAAAGCATGTAAAGCAGTCACCTTGAGGAATATCAGAGAACTAGAAGAAGTATCACCAAAGAACAAGAGGGTAGATGCTGAACTTATTCCTACTCAAAGAAATAAAGTTAAAAGAAGTCCCAAGAAAGTCATGAAACAGTCCGAAATTGTAGTGATTAGACCACCTCCACCTTCCCCATAGCGGCTTCAGAAACAGAAAGCAAATACATCCTGTAAGAAATTTGTTGACATATTGAAGCAGGTACACATCAAAATTCCCTTAGTAGAACTCTTGCTAGAAGTTATGAATATACTAAGTACATCAAGGATGTTGTTGCAAATAAGAGGCACTGGACAGAGTTTGAGACTGTAGCACTTACTGAGGAGTGCAGTTCTAAAGTGAGAAGCAAGATTCCACCAAAGCTAAAAGATCCGGGCTGCTTCACTATCTCTTGGTAATAATGAGGTTGGGCTAGTATTGTGTGATTTGGGTGCTAGTTTTAATATGATGCCCACCTCTGTGTTCTGAACGTTAGGGTTGGGTGAGCCAAGGTCAACAATAGTCACTTTACAGTTAGTAGACAGATCTCGAGCATATCTCAATGGTATAATTGAAAATGTTTTTGTTAAGGTGGGTCCATTTATTCTGCCAGTTGATTTCATCATTCTTGATTATGAGGCCGATAAGAATGTCCCTCTCATCAAGGGAAGGGGATTCTTAGCTACTGTTGATGCGGTCATCCGAGTCAGAGATGGGAAGATGTCCATGATAGTGGGTCCATTTATTCTGCCGGTTGATTTCATCATTCTTGATTATGAGGCATATAAGAATGTCCTTCTCATCATGGGAAGGGGATTCTTAGCTACGGTTGATGCAGTCATCCGAGTCAGAGATAGGAAGATATCCATGACAGTCAATGGACAAGAGGTTACTTTTGATGTATTTAAAGAAACCAAGTTACCGTCCCATTATGAGGAATAGAAGATGATTACCGTGGTGTAGCTCAAGCTAACGAATGCAGAACTAAATCACTTTCTACTTTCTCGAGATCCTTTGGAGATAGCATTAGTACATGATGAAGACTTGATGAAAGATGAAAAAGTCGAGGAGTGCCTTAAGATTCTTGACACTTCTTGTGCATATTTATGACCCATACGCCATTTGAAGAGTTCAAAAGACCGAAATTGTGGAAGAAGCCAAAACCATCATTGAGAAGGCCCCTATTCTTGAGCTGAAGCCATTACCATCTCATCTACACTGTGATTTCTTGGGCAGCAGTGACACACTTGCCGTAATCCTCTCTGCTTATATGTTTGATGTGCAGGTTGAACGTGTGTTGCGAGTAATGAGGGATAAAATCTGAGCAGCCCTTGGATGGATTATAGCTGACATCCGTGGCATCAACATCTCATTTTGTACACATAAGATATTGTTGAAGGAAGATAGCAGGCCCAGTATTGAAAGTCAGAGAAGGTTGAACCCAATTATGGAAGAGGTGTTGAATAAAGAAGTGATCAAGTGGCTTGACAGCTGCATTATTTACCCCATCTCAGACAGCTAATGGGTGAGTCTTGTTCAATATGTCCCAAAAAAAAGGGGCATGACTGTGGTGAAGAACGAGAAGGATGAGCTGGTATCTCAGAGAACGATCACTTTGCATTGACTACCGAACACTGAACACTGCAACCCGAAAATATCACTTCCCCTTACCTTTCATGGATCAGATATTGGATCGATTAGCCGGGCATGATTATTATTGCTTCTTGGATGGCTATTCAGGCTACAATCAAATTATCATAGAACCCAAAGATCAAGAGTAGATGATTTTTACTTGTCCTTATGGAACTTTCGCATTCTGGAGGATGCCCTTTGGATTATGCAATGCTCCAGGTATATTCCGGAGATGTATGATGGTTATTTTCACTGATATGGTGAAATTTTTTTTGGGGGTATTCATGGATGATTTCTCTGTCTTCGGGGATTCTTTAGACGATTGTTCTAGCTATCTTGATGTTGTGTTGGCTTGATGTAAGGAAACGAATCTAGTCAATTAGAAAAAGGGCCACTTCATGGTTCGAGAAGGCATTATTCTTGGGCACAAAGTATCAAGCAAGGGAATTGAGGTTGACAAAGCTAAGATCGAGGCGATCAAAAAATTGTCATCACCTTTTTCTGTTCGGGGGATGCATAGTTTTCTTGGGCATGCAGGTTTTTATCAGCGGTTCATCAAGGATTCTTTAAGATCGCGAATCCGATGTGCAAGTTGCTAGAGAAAGCTATGAAGTTCATATTCAATGAAGCCTGTCTAAAGGCTTTTGATGAGCTAAAAGTATGATTAGTAATTGCACCTATTATTATTGCACCCGCTTGGACTCTGCTGTTTGTGTTGATGTGTGATGACAGTGACTTTGTTATTGGGGTTGTTCTTGGTCAGAAGAGGGACAAGATCTTTCATCCCATTCATTAAGCCTGCAAAACACTTGATGCAGCCCAGATGAACTATACAGTTACAAAGAAGGAGTTATTGGCAGTGGTTTACACCTATGAAAAATTCTGATCTTATTTGGTAGGGATGAGGGTGATAGTGTATACATATCACACTGTTGTTTGTTATTTATTTTCTAAGAAGGATGCAAAGCCCAGACTCATTCATTGGGTGTTTCTGCTATAAAAGTTCAATATTGAGATTCTTGATCGAAAGGGCACGAAGAACCAAGTAGCAGATCACTCATCAAAACTTAAAGATCGGGAGCATGTTAATGAAAATGTGGTGATTAAGAGGCCTTCCCAGATGAGAAAATTTTTGCTCTTTAGTTAGCCAAGCTATCTTGGTATGCAGATACGGTAAAATCTCTGGTCAGTGAGGTGTTACCCCCCCCCCCCCGCCCCAATGCTAATCATGAGAAAAAAAAGTGAATCTTGCACGATAGTAGGTTCTACATTTGGGATGAGCGGTAGCTTTACATGGTTGGCCAAGATCAACTGATTAGGAAATGTATTCCAGTAGAAAAATTCAATGGAATTCTTGAGAGTTTCCACTCATCTCCTTATGGTGGACATCATGCCGATGGCAGAACAGCCGCAAAGGTACTTCAATCAAGGTTTTATTGGCCGACGTTGTTCCAAGATGCTCATGCTTTGGTGAGGGCAAGTGATAGTTGTCAAAGAACGGGGAATATCTCAAATTCATGCCAGTGAATGGCATCTTAGAAATCAAAGTATTTGGTTGATGGGGATCGACTTCACGGGGCCCTTCATACTATCAAAAGGGAACAAATACATTCTTGGTACGGTAGATTATGTATCAAAGTGGGTGGAAGCTGTTCTCTCCCTAGCAATGATGCTAATGTGGTTGCGAGATTTCTAAAGAATAATATTTTCACGAGGTTTAGGACCCTAAGGGTCATCATCAGCGATCAAGGTACACATTTTTGTGATCGGCTCTTCGATAAAATATTGTTCAAGTATGGACTGAAACACTAAGTAGCGACTACTTATCATCCTTAGACGAGGTGTCAAATCGAGAGATCAAGAGAATCTTAGAGAAGACTGTGAGCGTCAGTAGGAAAGACTGGTCACTGAAACTTGATGATGCTCTGTAGGCCTACAAAACTGTCTACAAAACTCCTATTGGCACATCTCCGTACAAGCTAGTTTTCAGTAAAGCGTGCCATCTACCGGTTGAACTTGAGCATAGAGCTTATTGGGTGATAAAGAAGCTGAACTTCGAGTTAGTAAAAGCTGGTGAAAAGATGTTGTTGCAGCTGCACGAGTTGAATGAACTTCACTATCATACATATGAGAATGCAAAAATGTACAAGAAGCGGACAAAGAGAATACACAATAAGCGCATTTAACACCGTGAGTTTAAGCCTGGGCAGTTAGATTTATTGTATAATTCCTGGCTAAAGCTTTTTGGCTAGAAATTGAAGAGTAAGTGGTCTGGGCCATTTGAGGCAGTTCATGTCACAGCGCATGGAATGGTTGGGCATAAGCCACGCATACGTATCAAATGCTCTTGATAAATGGGCATAGAGTAAAGTACTATTTTGGAGAGGTCATCGATCCAACAAAGACCTCAATTGAACTACAAGAGGCTTGAATGATCCTACGTCGTGGCATGACGTTAAATCAAGCGCTTCGTGAGAGGCAACCTGCGCTTGTAAAGTTAGCATAAAGAAAAGAATGAAAAAATAAAAATAAGAAAAATACAAAAAGTGTCGTTCCACGACCTTAACTAAGGCCTTGTTGGGAGGCAACCCAATTCATAGTTATATGTCACGTTTGTTCATGTTGCGGGATAGGGAAGGAGCCGAAACACAAGACAAGCGGAAAAAAAGTCAAAAAATTGCTCCAGGTTTGCTAGATGTGTTAGACCTGTGATGGGGGATCAACGCCTAAGTGAAAAAGTTCAGAGAGTGAAAACTCTCGCGATTTACCCGCGATGTGGGATCAATGCCTGATGTAAAAAGTTTCGAGAGTTGATCAACCCGCAATGGACCCGTGACGCGGGGCCAATGCAGGTAGGGGCCCAGTTCAAATTTAAAAAATAAAACATAAAAAGAGGATCGAACCCCCTTTATCCTCTTTACTTCCAAATCAACTCTGTAATTCTCTCTCTAAGAATGAAAACCCCAACTCCCTAACCCCCTAAAACCCCAATCTAACTTCAAGAACTTGAGTTAATCGTATCCTAACATCAAGAGGTTAGTAATTCCTTCTCTCTCTTCACTTGTTCTTGAAGTTTGAAAGTTGAAAAAGTAAGGTTGATGGGTTTGGGCAAATTTAGGGTGGGAATTGGTATTGTTTGCATGTGTTTGATGTTTAAGGCTAGAAAGTGAATCGTAAATTGCAAAAAGGAGGGTTTCAAAACCCCTCTTGTTGTTAAAAATCAAAAGGATGATTCTATGCCCGTAAGGTGTTCGATAAATTGCTTGAACCAAAAATTTTGTGCTATTGTGAAGTCTTGAGTAGCAATGTACTATTATGCAATTATACGAACCCTTGAGCATAAATTTGAGCTAGAAAAAATTGGAAAATTGAAGGGAGAATCGAATGAGGGCAACCTAAGCGCAAGTCCTTAAACATGAATTGTGTAGTTTGTTTGTTTATTTTTAAAGTACTATAGGATTGGTTAAATTCTTTAATTTTGATTTTTGTATTGTAGTTTAGAATAAGTGTGGGGTCGGTTCAATCCCAAATGTGCATAAAAGATGAAATAATCTGAGGGCGAAAAAAAAGGGGGCCCCAACATTCCTTAAGTACATGTAATAGAATTAAGTGTGGGGGTCGTGGACCTATGATTATTGAATTGTACTTATCTTTTGGTGTTGTGTTGTTTTGCGGTGGTTAACACCATAAGTAAGAAAAAGTCTACTGCCACCTCCTCCTCTCAAGGCACAAAGAAGAGAAGGGAAAATTCCCCGAAAACTAAAAAGACGACCAAAACAGTGGGGGGTAAAAACCCAAAAAATACCCTCACTCCCCCCTTGGCCCCAGGCTTTTGGAGGAGGGAGAAGTAGTATGCCCTTTCAACCCCTCGGGGGGTTTTCCGAGCTAGGGGTAAATCCAACCCTCTTCACGAAGTTCAAAAGGATACCAGTTTGGGGGGTGAGTTGGGTTTCGGTGTTTGACATGATGGACGAATTCGGTTCCCGGTTTTCGCCAACATCAAGTCCGGGAGGAAAGGGTTCCCCGGGGCCCTTGTTTTTAAGGGGGAAATTGGGTGCCTGTCGGATCCAAGTGTACTTGCCATCTTGGGCCCCCTTCCCAAAAGGCCCTAGGAATTACACATCGA
>NC_081347.1:43943371-43949534 GCF_029784015.1 Lycium ferocissimum | reverse complement strand
GGTTTGGGGCCCTTATATACGTATATATATATAAAACGTATATATATATAAAACGTATATATATATATATACGTATATATATATATATACGTATATATATATATATATATATATATATATATTTTGCATACACACTTAGTATAAATGATTTTTTATGACGTAAGTTAGCATGCTTTTATTGGGGCCCTTTAATTTTATTCCGTTGTGTTTTTTATTACTTGTTTGCCTCCCTATTTATTGATATGTTATTATCGTTATGCCTTAAAACCCGGGACAATGTTCGAGGGTTTTCCCTTCTTTTTGGCCCCGTGTTTAGCCACAGTAGACGGGAGGCGCCCGAAAAGGGAGCTATCAACGGTTTTCGGGAGCACCCATTATTCCCAGGTGCTTTTTTGAGATATTATTTTTGTGTAAATATTTGGGATGACAGTGGCCCCCGTCCGTTTTTTTTGTCCTGGACTCTAGTAGAGGTTCGAGATGCTATAGTGGGTGAGATGCTTCATGGATATATATATATATATATATATATATATATATATATATATTTTATATTTTTAAATCATTTCGGCCCCGGGGGATCCCTTTGGGTTTTAAATTTGGGGCCCCAAGAGGTTCCCGTTTATGGTAGCCGATAGGGAGATAGAGGGGGATAGGCTCTCAAAGGGCCCGGGGGGGCCACATTTTTAAAAGATTGTTTGGGAAATTTCCTTCATTGAAGCAGGGATGGATATTTTTTAGTTTTCCGGCTCATGCCCAAAATTGGGAATAGAACAAAATCCCAAAAGGAAGGGGGGCCAATTTTAAGGGGGGGGCCCAAAAAAGGGGGCTGGGACCGGGGGTTTCCAAGGAAGGGGGATCAAGCCCCTTTTTTCCCGGGTATATTGGGACGCCGGCCCCCTGCCGACCTCCCCCCCATGGGGAAGGAGTTTTGGCCCGGCCCCTTTTCGGGATGTGGCGGGTCGGGGTTCCCCATTTGGAGGTAATTTTAATAGGGAGACCACTAGAGCCGCGAGGGGGAAGCCGGGGGCGGTTATTTTCGGCCGGTCCCCAGGTTCGAGGCTTGCTAGCCCGGGGTTTGGGTCATACTTTTGGGGAGACCGTCCATCGACGAGTGGTAGAGTTGGGGTTCGGCCCACGGAGATGTGGTAGGTCGTCTTCGTACATGCGCCCGATAGAGCGAACTCGAGATTCCACCGAGCCGTGGTAGGGGCGGGGGGAGGAGTGTCCGTTCGGAGTGGCACCGGCCTGCGTATTTATGCTCTCGCGGGCCTTGAGGATCTTGAGTCCCCCTCGGATGTGGTTATAGGTATATTATCTATATTCTCTCATGAGGTTTATGCATTGATAGATCCGGTTTCTACGTTGTCTTATATTTCTGACCGTATTGGGGTGAAACATGAGCCAATTAAACCTTTTGAGGTATCTACTCCGGTTAGTCGATCCATTGATCGCTAGGCAAGTGAGCAAAGAATTATTATTAATGGTGGTATTTGATCGCCGGACTAAAGTTGATTTGGTTGAGCTGGAAATGTTAGATTTTGATGTAATTATGAGTATGGATTGGTTGGCTTCTTGCTATGCTAACGTCGATTGCAGAATGAAAGTAGTTCGATTTCAATTTCCGGGAGAACCGGTGCTTGAATAGAAAGGTAATACAGCATCTCCTAGAGGTAGGTTTATTTCCTACCTTAAGTCAAGGAAGCTGATAGCTAAAGGCTATATTTATCACTTAGTCCGAGTTTATGACACCGAAACAGAGCCACCGACTTTCCAATCCGTCCCGGTAGTGAATGAATTTCCGAATCTATTTCCAGATGAACTTTCAGTTCTTCCTCCAGAAAGAGAGATTGATTTTGCTATAGAAGTATTGCCGGACACCAAGCCTATATCTATTCCTCACCGACCGAATGGCTCACTTAACCGTGAAGAAAGTGAAGGCTCGATTGAAAGATTTGCTTAAGGAAGGATTTATTACGCCCAGTTTACACACCTCAAAAATTTCCCGTTAGTGTACAGTGAATAGGTTCACGAAGGGCACGATGAACACGAGGTTTGGGACAAGCGAGAGATAGTATGTGATGGTCCTAATTAAGATTTCCAAAGGCATTCTAGTTAGTGAAGGAAAGTTGTTAAGGAAAGCAAGTCATATGTTGAGTAATGGATAGGAATTACGAGTGTTGAACTAATGGTGTATGAATGATGCCCTAAGGAAGAGTTATAACGTCCATTTGATTGGTATTGAAGTGATAAACAAGTGTTAAGAAGGTTCCATAAGGATCGGAGATCAAACGAGTCGGCAAATAATTCTCGAAAAAGCTTGGGCAACCTACGGCCGGACATGCGCGTATAAAATCTACACGGACCGTATGTCCGGATCCAGCCCAGAATACATATTCCTACTGCGGACCAAATATACGGTCCAACATACGGTCAGTAGAAATTATACGGACCGTATGTTGGTCCGTATATTCCAATCGGGACTGAAGTAAAATTAATATAAGAGACCTCACTTCATTTTATTTTCATTTCATTCTTCACCTCCACCATTCAAGAAACCTCTAGAGTGTTCCAAACATTTCATCCATAAGAAAACAAGAGAAATCAAAGATCATCAACAAGAAAATCAAGTGAACCAAGTGAAGGAAACCCATTAAAAGTCATACAAATCAAGAAAACCCAAGAGAGATGAAATATGGTTTTTGTGCAAAGAGTGTATCATCAACCAAGGCTTACTCCTCCATCATCTAAGGTGAGTTTCATGACCTTTTCATGTTATTTGAAGTATTTATAAGTTGAAACACATGGATTGTGAAAGAGTATAGGAAATGGGTCACAAATATGAGGATAGTGTCATTATTGAATAGTAGTTGAGTTGAATCATGGAAATGGTTATGTTGATGATATAAATATGTTATAAATGATATTTAGAACATGAAAAAGTATTTATGAAAGAATGCGATGATTGACTTTTGTCATGATTATGGAAAGGTGTAGTGAAATCATGAATTGTGAACGTAATTAGATGATGCGATTGTTTACGACATTGTGATTGTTGTTATGAATGTTGGGAGTTGATATGGAATATGGAGGAAAGTAGTATAAACAAAGGAAATGCTGCCCATATTTCTCTAGCTTTAGTAAGTACGTTGTCATGATTGTTTATCTAATGACGACACGAATTCCATTGAAGGTATAAACAAGTGCATTCATGGAGAACGAGCAAGCGATAGAATAGTTAAACGATAAAGGTATGTGAGGCTTAAACCTTCTTTCTACGGCATGAATCTTATGTATGATTTTCCTTTTGCTTCGTGAATTTCCTACATTCCAAAAGACTAAAGGCCTATGCTCATGAATGGTCATACGAGACAAGAAATATGATACGAATATGACGATGATAATGCCAAGCTTAAGTCTAGAGACCACGATATAATGTACCTACGAAGCTAATGATGTCTACTACGATCCACTAATGTCTTTTTCATGTACACTCACCTTAACGTAGTCCTTCCAGGGTGAGATATGACGACTATGGTTACCCCATAAAGTAATCGAGGGTTTACGACCTTACGTCACCTCGACACAACTATGGTTGCTTTCAAGTCCTAAGGTATAAATTGATGCTATATGTATAATGATGTTAACTTATGATAGAACCATGATATGTCCATAAGAAGTGAACGATAGTGATGAGTCTATGATATGTATGATGATAAATGCATGATATATGATGATGATGTGATTCCATCGCGCCCTAATTGGCCGGGCATGTCACCGGCCAAGGCGGGGCCGCATAATATCCCACCGTGCCTAGATGGCCGGGCATGTCACCACTTAAGGCGAACACTTGTATGATTCAACCGAGCCTAGAGGGCCGGGCATGACACCACTAGTGGGCGGCATATGAGGGTCACCCGGACGCGGGTTACCGACATGATGATGTATGATTGATACGACAATGCATGTATGGTATGATGATGTATATGTGATATGATAAAGTATGTGTTAGGATAATGCACATGATATGCTTATGTATGACGAATGTATATGACATGTAATGATGCTTAAAAATGGACGCAGGTTGTATCTCCATCTCATGACTTACGATATTCTTATTATGCTTATTTCATTCCTGCCTTACATACTCAGTACAATGTTCGTACTGACGTCCGTTTTCTTTGGACGCTGTGTTCATGCCCACAGGTAGGCAAGGAGACGGGGGCGTCTATAGGAGCTAGTAGGCGACTTGTGAGCACTCCATTGTCCGGAGGTGCCATTGGTTATTCTTTTGGTACATATATGTATATATTCATGATTGGGCACGATGGGGTCCTGTCCCGTCCATATGTCTATTACTCTAGTAGAGGCTCGTAGATACACATGTGTCGGTAGTATGGTCCCATGGTTTACATGTATATGTATGCGCGTGTATATATATTATTTTGATAGCCGAAGGGCTTATGGTTATAAAAGTAATTATGTTTCAAATGATGATATATTTTCATGAACTTGAGCAAGTATTATGAATGAGAGCATACAGGTAACGGAATGAGTGGTGTTCGGTGGTTAGCCCCGGATACCCGTCATGGCCCGTAGTTCGAATTCGTAGACGAAGTGGTACGAGCTTGATTCGATCTGAGGTGTACGAGAGCCGTGTCTAGTAAGTCTTGTTTATGGTGTGTTGCGCGCCACGCTAATAAACAGGAGGCTACAGGGCATTTAGGAAAAATGACCATCTTTCTTCTTATGAGATCGTGCGATAGAGCCGTGCATAAGCTTTTAATCCTTCCTAATAATATGTTGTGATTTCAGAGATGCCGCTAAAAGGAAAAGCTAAAGCCGCCCCGAAGGGCAAGACTACGACAAAGAGGCGGGCAGGAAGAGAGCCGCCTATGAATGTAGATGAGGATGAGTCACATAATGAGGCTCCATCTAATGCCTCCACTACCCCGCCTATTACGGGAGAGTAAGAAGGGGCTTCAGTTCCGGCTCACTATACCTCCGGGCTTCTCCAATCGACTACGTCGGGTCAACAGTGACCGAGACATTCATTTATTGACACAGTTGGTTGCCGCTCAGGCACAACGGCAAAATGCGGGCCCAAGTGATCGTTCATCTAGTACTAGAGCCCGTGACTTTATGAGTTTGAATCCTCCGGAATTCTTTGGGTCAAAGCCGGATGAAGACCCGTAAGGCTTTATTGATGAAATATTGAGAACGTTGCGGATTATTCATGCTTCCAAGACCGAATCAGTGGAGTTGGCATCATATAGACTCCGAGATGTGATGGTCCTATGGTACAATAATTGGATAGCATCGAGGCCAGAGAATGCGCCTCCTCCCGTGTAGCAAGAATTTGTTGATGTTTTCATTCCTCATTATTTGCCGCCCGAGGTCCGCCGAGCTAGAGCGGATAGATTTTGAATTTGAAGCGAGGCAACATGGTAGCCGGAGTATAGCCTTCAATTTAATTCTTTTACAGATATGCTCTCTATGGTAGCCGACATGTAGGCGACAGTGCATAGATTTGTGCGTGGCTTAGGGCCATATTTGTTTAAAGATTGTTTAACGACTTCATTGCAAGAGGGAATGGATATTTCCCGCATTCGAGGGCCCACGCCCAAAATTTAGAGGGCAACAACCTCCCAGTGGGTGACCGCGATGTTGATAGGGGAAAGCAAAGGGCCGGATCTATGGGCACAGTAGTGATTATAGAGGATCGAGGCGGACGTATTCTAGGCACTCGGGCCGGTCGGTGGCGAGTGCACCTCCCACGCGAGTTTACGGGCGGAGAAGATCCCGATTGCTCTTTCGGTTCATGACAGGGCCAGAGTTCGTGTTATATCCCGCATTCTAGTGCAATCGGATAATTCGAGACAAACGCGGGAGGACGACAAGCAAGGCCACATTTTTATTTTGATAAGCATATGAATGACTTATGACGTATTTAGAAGCGGGATTACCTGGGGAAGGTCAAGGGCAAAATTGGAAGTTGGAAAACTAGTTTCATGAATTACCAAATTTGTCACACAAGATTGGGCTTGGAAAAAAAAATTTAAATTAGTGAATGGCCCAAGGAGGTGGCCGGCCATAGAGCATGGCCCAAAGCCCACATGGATTAATTATCCATGTGTATAATATGACTTGAAGAGATAATGATTTC
>NC_081347.1:43923869-43943271 GCF_029784015.1 Lycium ferocissimum | reverse complement strand
CCGCATCCGCCGTGAGGATTTGCTCAGACGCCTATCGGTGAGCCCCATCTCATTCGGGGTTTAGTCGATTATCTTTATTTTACTAGTCATGCATTTATAGGTATCTTAGGGGCCTTGTCCGGCAAAGCACGTTTTTACCAAGATTCATGATTAGAGGTTTCATAGACTAGTCAGTTTAGTTATGTTAGACATGCAAGGTGTTTAGCCATCTTTGGCTCATTCATGTTATTTCCGCACTCATGTTTAAACAAGTATTTTTATTAAGTATTATGACTTACTACGTTTTATAAAGGCTCATTATGCATTCACGTTATATTCCGCTCATGTATGCCTCATGATGATTTAGCAAGCCATGTGGTTCGCTCGGT
The DNA here is from genome assembly GCF_029784015.1 of Lycium ferocissimum. Classification (NCBI taxonomy): domain Eukaryota; kingdom Viridiplantae; phylum Streptophyta; class Magnoliopsida; order Solanales; family Solanaceae; genus Lycium; species Lycium ferocissimum. Next base: position 43,942,903 of record NC_081347.1, on the reverse strand, counting down.
CACATGCAGTATGGCACCGAGTGCCGTGTTTCGCCCAGGCCATGGTTCGGGGCGTGACAGCACCGCCACCGGTAGTAGAGGAAAGTGAGTCCCAGAGTGCGGCTAAATCTCAGTCCTCCCGTTCAGTGCCTATATTAGAGGTGCGTGAAGGAGCCTCATCCCCAGTTCCAGCACCTATGGTTCCTCCACCGGATGCCTCAGGCCAAGATGTAAAAGAGGCCATTCATTTTCTTACTTAACTAGTTGCTACCCAGACTCAGCGGCAAAGTTCAGGGTAAGGTGATAGGGCTGTTAGTGCAAGGGCCCGTGATTTTATTAGTTTGAACCCTCCGGAATTCTTTGGATCAAAGCCGGATGAGGACCCTCAAAATTTTATCGATGGTATGTTGAGGACGCTTCGGTTGATACATGCTTCGGACACCGAATCGGTGGAGTTAGCATCCTATAGATTGCGGGATGTTGCGGTATGTTGGTACACGGTTTGGGTGGCTTCATGGGGAGCCAATGCACCTCCCACGGTATGGCAAGAATTCGTAGATGCTTTTCTCGGACATTATTTGCCTGCAGAAGTTCGGCGAGCTAGAGCCGACAAGTTCTTAAATTTGAGGCAAGGGAGCATGAGTGCTTTAGAGTATAGTCTCCACTTCAATTCCTTGGCTAGGTATGCTTCGGCTATGGTAGCGGATATGGGTGACCGAGTGCACCGGTTTGTGAAAGGCCTAGGGCCATATTTGATGGATAGATGCTTGACCGCGTCCCTTCAGGACAATATGGACATTTCACCCATTCAAGCCCATGCTCAAAATTTGGAAGAAAGCCTACAACAACAAAGAAGTGAGCGTGAGCACGAGAGAGGGCATAACAAGAAGGCTAGATCTTCGGGTCTGATGAGTGAGTCTAGAGGCGGGCACAGACAGCAGTTTTTGAGGCATTCAGGCCATTCTATGATTAGTGCGTCCCCACAGTATTCAGGCTAGAGATTTGATAGATCTGTTCATCCCGGGCCGAGTCAGAGCTTTTCGGGATCTCAGTTCAGAGGTGATTCGGGTCAGACGAGGCCACCCGTACCACGATGTTTCCAGTGTGGGAAGTTACATTGGGGTCAGTGCAGATTAGGTTTAGAGGTTTTCTATTCATGTGGTCGACCAGGCCATATTATGCGTGATTGCCCCTCAGTTGGTGGTAGAGGTAGGACCCAGCCTTCAGGGTCGGTGGCGGATCTTCGGCATCTATACGCCTGCGGGGCCGAGGTTCACATGCGCCGGTCGGCCATGGTAGAGGCGAGAGGAGAGTCCCCCCGGTTCTAGCCGGTCCTCGGCAAGTATTTATGCTTTGGCTGGTCGCCAAGCTCTTGAGTCTTCTCCTGATGTGGTCACAGGTATATTATCGATATTTTCTCAGGATGTATATGCTTTGATAGATCCTAGCTCCGCATTGTCATATGTTACCTCGTATATTGCGGGTCAGTTTAGAATCAAACCGGAGTCGATTAAACCTTTTTAGGTGTCCACACCCGTTGGTGAATTGGTAATAGCCAACCGAATATATAGAAATTGTATAATTGTGATTTGTGATCGCCGTACTATGATTGAGTTGCATGAGTTAAAAATGGTGTATTTTGATGTTATTATGGGTATGGATTGGTTGGCTTCTTACTACGCAAATATTGATTGTAGAATGAAAATGGTTCGGTTTCAATTTCCGGGAGAACCAGTTCTAGAATGGAAAGGAAATACGGCGTCACCAAAAGGTAGGTTTATTTCCTAAAGGCAAGTAAAATGATCACAAAAGGTTGCATTTATCATTTAGTGCTGGTTCAAGATGTAGAAGCTGAACCGCCGAGCGGGAGATTAATTTTGCTATTGATGTATTTCCAGACACCAAGCATATATCTATTCCTCCTTATAGAATGGCTCCCGCAGAATTGAAAGAGTTGAAGGAGCAATTGAAAGACTTTCTTGAGAAAGGCTTTATTAGGCCTAGTTCATCCCCGTAGGGAGCACCCGTATTGTTTGTCCGAAAGAAAGATGGCTCCTTGAGAATGTGCATTGATTACCGGCAATTGAATAAGGTGACGATTAAGAATAAATATCCTCTTCCGAGGATTGATGACTTGTTTGATCAATTACAAGGTGCCAAATGGTTTTCCAAGATAGATTTGAGATTCGAATATCATCAAGTGAGATTTAGGGAGAAAGATATCCCTAAGACGTACCTTCAGAACAAGATATGGCCATTTTGAGTTCCGAGTAATGTCATGTGCGCTAACTAATGCACCGGCAGTGTTCATGGATTTTGATGAACGATGTGTTCAGGCCCTTCCTGGACTTGTTTGTAATTGTATTCATCGATGACATCTTGGTGTATTCTAGATCCGAAGTAGAACATGCGGATCATTTGTGTACTGTCCTTAGAGTTCTTCAAACTCGAGAGTTGTTTGCAAAGTTTTCTAAGTGTGAGTTTTGGTTGAACTCAGTGACATTTCTGGGGCACATTGTTTCAACCGATGGTATTCGGGTAGAAGGCCAAAAGATTGAGGCCGTGAAGACTTGGCCAAGGCCCACAACTCCTACGAGAGGTTCGTAGCTTTACGGGCTTAAAGGTTATTACAGGAGATTTGTTGAAGCTTTCTCTTCCATTTCTGCACCGCTCACAAAGCTGACCCAGAAATCAGCAAATTTTCAATGGACAGACGCTTGTGAACGTAGCTTCCAAGAGCTAAAAGATAGATTGACTTTTGCACCGGTCCTAACACTTCCAGAGGGATTGGAAGGTTATGTTGTGTATTGCTATGCTTTAGGCGTTGGGCTAGGCTGTGTATTGATGCAACATGGTAAGGTGATTGCGTATGCCTCGAGGCAATTATGAAAACATAAGAAGAATTATCCAACCCATGATCATGAATTGGTTGCATTGATTCATGCATTAAAAATATGGAGATATTACTTATATGGTGTCCATGTAGATATTTAAACAGATCATAAGAGCCTTCAGTATATCTTCAAGCAGAAAGAGTTGAATTAGTGGCAACGACGATGGTTGGAATTGCTAAAAGATTATGATGTTGACATTCTATATCACCCCGAAAAGGCGAATGTCGTGGCTGATGCTCTTAGCCGTAGATCTATAGGAAGTTTGTGCGATGTACAACCAGAGAAAAGAGAAATAACTCGTGAGCTCCAGCAGTTAGCTAGCCTAGGGGTTCGAGTAGTGGACTCAGGTAGCAGCGGAACTACCATTCAGAATTCGGCAGTCTCATCGCTAGTAGTGGAAGTGAAAAAGCGACAATACGAAGATCCCATGCCAGTGCATCACAGAGATACACTCCCTTAGAAAGAGGAGTCATCATTTGTGATTGTAGGAGACGGAGTTCTTCGATGCCGAGACAGATTAAGTGTTCCTAATGTGGCAGGTTTACGTCACCAAATATTGAGAGAAACTCACTGTTCCCGTTATTCTATCCACCCCGAAGCGATGAAAATGTATCATGATCTTAAGTCTATATATTGGTGGAATGGGATGAAGAAAGATATAGCAGAATTTGTAGCTCAATGTCCCAATTGTCAGCAAGTGACAATCGAGCACCAAAAGCCAGGTGGATTATTGCAAGCTATAGAAATCCCAACTTGGAAGTGGGAAGTGATTAACGTGGACTTCATTACAGGCTTACCCCGTTCTCGATCTAAGTATGATTCCATATGGGTGATTGTGGATACACTCGCGAAGTCAGCTCATTTCTTACCAGTCAGAACGACATATGTGGCAGAAGATTATGCAAAGCTCTATGTTAAAGAGATAGTGCGACTTCATGGCGTTCCGATATCTATTATCTCAGACAGAGGAACTCAGTTTACGGCTAATTTCTGAAAATCCTTCCAAGAGGGTTTGGGGACTCATGTGAGCCTTAGCATGGCGTTTCATCCACGGATCGATGGACAAGGCCGAACGTACCATTCGGACTGCGAGGATATGTTACGGGCATGTATGTTAGATTTTGGAGGTAATTGGGATGATCACTTACCCCTCATTGAGTTTGCTTACAATAATAGTTGTCATTCCAGCATTCAAATGGCACCGTATGAAGCTTTATATGGGCGAAAGTGTAGATCCCCAATTGGGTGGTTCGAAATAGGAGAGGCTAAATTGATAGGGCCAGACTTGGTCCAGCAAGCCATAGAGAAAGTTAAGCTCATACAAGATCGGTTGTTAGCAGCCCAAAGTAGTCAAAATTCCTATGCGGATAATCGTCGAAGGGACTTAGAGTTCCAAGTTAAAGATTGGGTATTCTTGAAAGTGTCGCCAATGAAGGGCGTTATGAGATTTGGCAAAAAAGGGAAGTTAAGTCCCCGGTGGGCCTTATGAGATTGTGCGCAGAGTAGGCCAAGTAGCTTACGAATTAGATCTACCTCCTGATTTGGAGTCAGTTCATCCAGTTTTCCATGTCTCGATGCTTCGTAAATGTGTTGGATATCCTACTAGGATCGTCCCAGTAAATGATGTTCAAGTGACAGAAAAGTTAACTTATGAAGAAATACCCATTGCCATATTAGAAAGGCAAGTACGGAGGCTTAGAAACAAAAGTGGCCTCAGTTAAGATTTTGTGGAGAAATAATTATCGAGAAGAGATGACATGGGAAGCAGAAGAAATCATGAACTCCAAATATCCGCACTTATTTCAGCCCCCGGAAGAGGGCCAAGATGAGACGTCAAGATCATAAGGTATGTATGTTTTACTTTTATGCATTTGGGTCGTGTGTGGCCAAATTCTATTTGTATTACGTTGTGGCCCTGTGAGACATTATTATTATGGGCTGTTATGACAGGATGGTAGTGCCATATTATAGGGTAAAGTCTGACGAAATTTTCGTAGAATTCCCGAGTGCTTAACATTCGAGGACGAATGTTCCTATGGGAGGAAGAATGTTACACCTCGAAAAAAATTTCGGTCATGCATAGTGAATGGGCACACGAAGAGCACGAAGTATATGGTGTTTTGATAAGTAAGAAATAGCCTTTAATGGTCATGATTAAGATTTCCAAAGACATTGAAAGTAGGAGACGAAAGTTGTTAAGGAAAGTAAGGTATATGTCATGTGTCGGGCAAGATTTACGAGTATCGAATTAATGATGACTCAATGATATTTTGGAGAAGATATTCAACGTCCCTTATATTGTTAATGAGGTGCTAGATAAGTGTCAAGAAGGTTCCATAAGGATTAGAGGTCAAACGAGACGACGGGAATAACTTCAGAGAAACTGTGGGTTTCACGGCCAGTTCCACGGACTGTGTAACCTTATACGGCCCGTGGAAGGGTCCGTGGAAGTCCCAGCAGAGATGCTGGATGGCTGGTGGTGAACCACGACTAGAATCACGGACCACATAATGTTCCACGGACCGTGGAAGAGTCCGTGGAAGTCCCGACGGGCTGAATTATTCCAAGTCTTTAAAGGTGATCCCAACTTCATTATTTCATTCTAACACTTCCCCACTTCTCTCTAAAGTCTCTAGAACATTCCATACACCTCATGAACAAGAATCCAAGGGAAATCAAAGGTTCTTATCCTCAAACCAAGTGAATCAAGTGTAAGAAACCCATTAAAGTTCATCCAAAACAAGAAATCCAAGTGAAGGTGAAACTAGGGTTTTGCTCAAGTGAAGTGTTTGCACTCAAGGTTCATTCCTACACCATCTAAGGTACATTTTATGACATTTACTTGTTGTTTAAGGTATTTGAAAGTTGAAACACTTGGATTATATAAGGAAATAGGAAATGGGTCATGAATGTGGGAATAGTGTCACTTTTGAGTAAATGTTTGGATTGAGTTATGATTATTGGTACATTATGATTATAATCATGCTGTAAATGATATTGGGAACATGGAATAGACCTTGCATATGAATGAACGAAATTGTGTGATATGACCATGAATATGGATGAATTGAAGCGAATTGAGAAGTAAGGAAAATGTAGTTGCATAAAGGCTATTGTGATGATATTGTGAAAGTTATTATTGATGTTTGGGAGTTGATATATGATATGGAGGAAGTCGAATAAATAAAGGAGATGCTGTCCAATTTTCTCTAGCTTTAGTCATGAATGCTAAGCTATCCATTCTCTAATGTTAGTATAACTCTAATGAAGGTAGAACGTGAGCATTGAGGAAGAACGTACAAGTGATAGAATAGTTGCACGGAAAGGTATGTAAGGCTAACCCTTCTTTCATAAGGCATGGTTCTTTGGCCAATTATCTATCCTTCTATGAGCCTACAATATTCCTCAATGATCCTATCTCTAGAAGCTACTAAGCTTATGATGCTCGATATGATACGATTGTGATAATGCTAAAGATGCTTATATGTATATGTGCCTATGTATGGCTATTATGAAATCCCGTGCTTACATGGCCGGGTAGAATATAGTGAATATGTATATAAATTTATGATGATGCGCGTGCACCACTGCAGTTGGGTGCGGATAACCCTGAGCCTTGGTAGGGCCAGGTATGTATGACATTGAGCCTTGGTAGGGCCAGGTATGTGAAACACCGAACCTTCGTGGTCGGGTATGCTATATAAATGCTATGTATATGACATCAATACGAGTACAAATATGTTAAGTATATGTAAATGTTATGTAAAGGCTATGTATATGCAATGTATATGATATGTAAATGATATGAATATGAGTATGAATGGAAATATGAATACGAATACGAAAATGGATACGAAAGGTAAATGAGCACGGATATGGATGTATGTACACGGATACGCAATAGAAATGGAATGTCCCTATGCAAAGCAAGTAAGTGCTATGACGATGATACTATTATCTCCCATCTTATGCTATCTTATATGTTATCTATTATGCTTTCATATTGAAGTTGACCATGCTTTACATACTCAGTAAATTCTTCATACTGACATTCTTTTCTTTGTGGACGCTGCGTCATGCCCGCAGGTGGCTAGGGAGACAGACTCAATCCATAGCTTCATTATTCAGGGACTACATAGCGGGGCTTCATTTCATTCGGAGCTACAGCTTTTGGTACATATTCTTTTGTGTACATATTCATGGGCACGGCGGCGTCCTGTCCCGCCCATATGTTATGATATGACGCATTCTTCTTAGAGGCTCATAGACATGTGTATATGGTTAGATGTATTCGGCCTTGTCGGCCTATATTTTGGGATGTTATTTTGTCAAGCCTCGTCGGCTTATGTACATTTATTTGGGCATAATGGTTAATGTTGATATAAATGCGTCGTTGCCCAATGGGGTTAATGTGAATGATGAATGAAAGCATGATTTAGCTATGCGGCTCACCTAGATGTGATGTGAAAGTATGTTAAGAGGTACCCGGGTGGGTTAGCACCGGGTGCCCGTCGCGCCCTCCGGCTGGGTCGTGACAACAAGTGGACCAGATGAATTTACTGGGAGTTTTTATTAGCAGTGTTAGGATATAGTAGGTGATGATGTACATTCCATTTTACTCACATTCTTTGATGGAACTAAACTCCCTAAATCTATTACCCATACTAATCTAGTCTGAATCCCAAAGAAGCAACCTGTACAAACTTTTTCAAACTTGAGCCCTATAAGTCTATCAAATCTTGTTCACAAAGTGATCTTTAAAGTTGTTCATGACAGAATGGAAAGACTGCTACAATATTTGATTTCTAAAAATTAGTCTGGGTTTGTAAAAGGGAGAAACATATTTGAGAACATTCTCCTCACATAGGAGATAGTCTCAGACATTAGATTAAGAGGGAAACCTGCTAATGTAGTTCTGAAGCTGGATATGAACAAGGCATATGATAGGGTATCCTAGAAGTACCTTATGCACGTGTTAAGAAAAATGGGTTTTGCTGAACAGTTTATTAATCTTATATGGAGATTGATTGCTAACAATTGGTATTCTATCCTTATCAATGGACATACCGCTAGTTTTTTCCAATCTACTAGGGGAGTGAAGCAGGGGGATCCTCTTTCCCCAACTTTGTTCCTATTATCTACTGAAGTACTTTCAAAAGCCCTGAATTCTGTGTTTAAAAATAGTAGATATGTAGGGTATGGAATGCGAAAGTGAACTAACCCTTTGAATCATCTTGCATATGTAGATGATACAATAATAGTTGCTTCTGCTGATACTGAGTCACTATAGAGCATCAATAGAGCATCATGGATATTTGAGGAGATATGAGAAATCATCTGGATAGCTCATTAACAAGAATAAAAGTTCTTATTACATGTATGCTAAGGTGGGAAATGAATTAATTCAGGAAGTAGTGAATGTTACTGGATTTACAAAAGGTGAATTTCCCTTCACTTATCTGGGGTGTCCAATCACTCCTTCAAGGAAGAAGAAGATTTTCTATGTTGATCTCATTAGAAAGGTTAAGACCAAAATCCTTTCATGGAAAGGAAAGCTCTTATCTTTTGGAGGAAAGGTTGTTCTAATAAAGAGTGTACTTCAAAGCATGCCAATTCATTTACTTTAAGTTTTGGCACCTCCAACATGTGTTTTAATGAGATACATAAGATCTTTGCCAAATACTTTTGGAGTAGTAAAGAGAAAGGGAAGAGTAAACATTGGTCATCTTGGCAGAATATTTATTTACCAACTCAGGAAGGGGAGCTTGGTTTTAAATCTCAATTTGATATTTCAGATGCCCTATTTGGTAAATTATGGTGGAGGTTCAGAACTACCAGCACCCTATGGTCAAATTACTTGTGGAATAAATACTGTAAGAAAGTAATCCCTACTTTAGTGCAGTGGAAAGGAGGATCACAAGTTTGGAAGAAGAGGCTTGAAGTCAGGGAAGCTGTAGAACATGAGATTTGGTGGGAAATCAAAGCAGGATCATCTAATGTGTGGTGTAAAAATTGGAAAAAACGTAGAGCTCTACAACATGTAGTGCCAACAGATTGCCCACTCAATGAAGATCTAGAGGAGGTGACTGATTTAATTGAGGAAGGAAGGTGGAAAAATGAGGTACTAAATCAGAATTTTCCATAAGATATTGTGGAACACATACAATCAGATATTAACATAGAGCAGCTACAGTTTTACTGGGACAGACGATGGTAGATGCCAACAAGTACAAGAAAGTTCACTGTCAATAGTGCATAGGAACAACTGAGACATAGAAAGACAGAGCAGCAGGAATACAAACTATTGTGGATCAAAGGGATACTGTAATGACCCACTAGGTCATTAGGAGCGTTTAGACCATTTTACCTCTGGCAGTTTATTTTTTAGACTAGGAGTGAGTCTAGTGAGAACTTAAAGATTTAGAATTTCAAAGCAAAGGCTTGCGATAGTATTTTGCGCACTGGTTTGAAAACTTGTTTTATTTTCGTTGGGGCTTGACTTAGTGAATTAGATCTCCGTTGGTGATTCCAAGGCCACGGGTGAGTCCGTAGCAAATTATTACTTATGTGTGCATGTCTGGTTTGTGTGTGTAGTGCCTCGAATTGATGTCAGAATTTTGGGTGGAAACTTGGTGAAAAACCAGAGTTTCTGGTTCTGATGCGACCACTACAGCGGACGGGGTCTGCTGCAGTGAGTCCGCCACAGAGGGGCGCCAGTCGCCGCCATAAGGATTGAGAGTTAATGAGGTCCGCCGTAGCGGTGGGTCAGACCGCTACAGCGAGAATGCTGCAGCGAAAATAGTGACCGCTGCAGCCGTCGACGGGAGGCAGAATCCCACTTTTATAGTGACAATTTCGAGTTATTGGTCCCATAACTCCAAAAAACAGTTTCCAAGAGAGAAAGAGGCAAATATTCTATAGCTTTGGTGGATTCTTCTTGAGGGTAATTCTTAACCATTACTTGTTCCTTTACCTTCGTTCTTTAAGATTCCATGGTTAGTTTTTTAAGGTCCATTAATGGTGGGTGAAAGCTCTAGAACCCTAAATTCATGAAACCCTTATTGGAAATTATGGAATATGATTTATATTGCCATTTATAACATCTAGAAGTGTAGTTTATCACCTTCTAGGATGGGAATTTTGTAATCATTGTGAAAATTATATATTGAGACTTAGGGTTTCACCCAAATTGAGGTTTTTGCCTAATATCTTATTTGGAGGGTCTAAAGTGATTAGAAACCTTTAAATTGGAGGATTATGATTGTTGGGACTGAGGGTAGGATGAATTCACCCTTAAATTCTATTTTTGCCCATTCGGATGGTTAGGGGTATTTTGGGCACTATTATCCCAAATGTGGATTTTGTTTGATTAGATGGTCTGTTGCTTACTCAGCATTATGGTTTGTTGCTTACTCAGCATGATAGTTTGTTGTTATCTACTAGGCTACCATTGTTCGGGGGCATTTCAAAAAATAGAAGGCTCGTCTAGAGTAGTTCGTGGCTCCTGTTCTGCATTCGAGGTTGATTACGACTTGATTTAGTTAGACTTTAATTAGCGAAACATATATATTGTGTAGAATTGATGGGAAAAAGCATGATTAGGTCTTCGGACATGGTGTTTGGTTGGATATTATCTAGGTTGGTACGATTTCTGATTATGTGGGCTTGTAGCCATTGCTTTATGTACTGAACTTGAGGGGTATTCGCTGTGATATGAGAAGGAAAGAGTCAATATATACTATTCTTATTGATTGAGATGGTTACATATCCTTGCTATTGTTGAGTGATCTATCTGAGTCTTGTTATGACTTGTGGCATGGTGCCTTGTATTCATTGACCTTGATATTATTGGCTGATCATGTTTCATATTGACTGTTGAATTGGAAATACATTGAGATTCATATTGTGATAAGATAATGAGATCAGGCTTGAATTGAATGTGTTCTTATGATAGGGCACGAATGAGATCTTGATTATGAATTGCTGATGGTAACGAAGTTATGCAAGATTTGATACAACTTATGGTGGTTATGATCTTCATATTATATTCATTTACATTTGTTGCACTGATTCCTCATTCCTGCATTCATACTTGATGGAAATGGTCCAGAAATGCTTGATCGAAGATTTATGGCAACTATGAAAGGAAATGGAGCACTTTGGTGACACAGGAATTAGTATGAGGTGTGCTAGCGGTACTTAGAAGAAAGAGGTGACATAGAATCTTTATGTTGACTGAGATGGTTTGTATGATTCATTCCATAGTTGAGCGGATTTATCTAAGTCCTGCTATGGCTTATGGCATTGTGACCTGCATTTTCATTGGCATTTGATTTCATTGATTGATCATGCTTACTTTTGTGTTGATGTTTTATCTCGGGGTTCTAGACTTGAACTGTATTTGAATACTCATTCTTGCATAACAATATATGTTTAAAAGGCACATCTGACAGGGGGTGAGGATGTGGCCTATCCCTGCAGGTCATGACTATTAGGCAAATAATACCATTAGCATATGTGTACAGGTTTGAGCTATTTAGCCAGTGCATTGTATTGTACATCATTACATATTATCATGCATCATCGTACGACTCTTTATTTCTGATTTGGTATGGTTTGTTCGTATTATTATGGTGGCATGGATCAGATTATGGATTGGGTTAGATCGCTGGGTAATGATGCTGCCTAGGTCAGAACTTGGGTTGTGACTATCGATTGAGATTATTGTGATACGACGGACTTGTGGTTTATAAGCTTCCTCTTAGGTTGTGATTCAGTTATGGGATATTTTGTGACCTTGGATTGAGTATTATGTGCCTATCTGCTTATCTTGTTGGTTTTATGTTTGTATGCGTAAACTAATCTTAGTCGGCCTATGATGCTTACTCAGTATGTGTTGTTTGTACTGATGCTACTCTTGCTGTAATCTTCTTTTGAGTGCAGAGTTTGTTACTAGTTCCAGCTCCTGTCGTCTAGAGTGATCCTAGTCTACTTGACAGAGATTCCAGGGTGAGCTTTGGCTAGATTCGCAACTCGGAGACTCTTCCTTGTAGTTAACTTTCTACTTTGTATTTTTGAGACAATATTGATATTTTAGATTTGTACTTTCTATCAGACTTGTATCTATGTAATAGTGGCTCTTGTACTAGTCCAGACCATATTTTGGGGTTATTAATACCTCTGCACTTATCATTTATATAATTTAAATCTGTTTGCTTAATTATTGTTTATTATTTATGCATAATTCTTATAAATGACTAAAATGATTTGGGAATAGTTCGCCTACCTGGGGGGACAATGTAGGTGCCATCACGATTTACAAATCGTGACAATTTGGTATCAGAGCCCTAGGTTACCGGTCATACAAGTAAAAGAGCATGTCTAGTAGAGTCTTGCGGATAGGTACAATAAGTTCCATACTTATCTGTGAGAGGCTACAGGACATTTAGCTTCAATTCTTTCATTCTTTCGTGCTACTTCCTTCCAATTGGTATCCAGTCGATTTGAATTGGTATTTTAATTTTCTTGTCTTATTCTCCCATGAATGGTGGAACCTCGTTGTCTAAACATTTATGTGATGTGTTGTGGTAGGGTACGAGATGTGTCATCTTGATTCGGACGTGTGACCTAGTTCGGTTCCCAGTTATGACTGGAAGTTTCAGTACTGTGGGTTGTGATTTAGCCATATTCTTGGAAATATGGGAGTGATAATGTAATGGACCGCGTGATCCCTATATTTTTAGTGATTCGCTTCTCGAAAGTTGTAGAAGTGCATTTATGACTTAACAAGTATGATTTGTTAGAGATACGATTGGTGGTGGGAATAAGTTTCAACTTCGTCAGGGTATTATGATGGTGTGCGTGGTACGAATGTAAGGATCATAGGATTAGAGCAAAAGTGTAGTGACCGCGAGTAATAAAGATGAGAAATTGGGAATAAGGACATGAAGGAAGACTTTGTGTGAAACGCGTAGCAAGTGAGATTCATAAGGTATTGGGGTATGAGTACTTTCATGTTAATAGGACAGAGGTGTGAGAAGAAGGATTTGGATAGATTAATCTCCGCCATTAAGAAGGGAACAATTGGTATCTGACATGCTCGTCAGGTTAAGGTTGTAAGTTGTAGGAGAGTGGATTGCGTATTCGGTTGTGAAAAGTTAAGTTGAGTTTTGACGTGTCTATATGGTAGTTGTGGAGGTTGATGCAAGTGGACTAGGGGTCAGGGTTGTTTTAATGCAACAAAACAGGGCTATTGCTTTTCTTAGTCATGCACTTAGCCAAAAGCATTTGGGCTTTTCTACCTACGAAAAAGAGTTGATTACACTGTTGCTTGCGGTAGAGAAATGGAGACATTATCTATAACCAAGCCATTTCATTATTAGTACAGACCACTTCAGCCTCAAATTCTTAAGGGATCAAAAGATAACCACAACATTGCAACACAAGGGAATCTCTAAGCTTAACGGGCTAAGCTACGAGATACATTACAAGAAAGCAGTGGAAAATGTGGTAGCCGATGCACTATCAAGGAGATTTGAAACTACTGAAGAATGCAATGGGTTGACTGCAATACAACCTTAATGGGTGGAAGATGTTATAGCAAGCTATGAAGATGACCAAGAGGCACAACATATCCTATCTCAATTAACACTCGATAGTTAAGCATTGCCAAACACAAAGTGCAGAATGGGCTGATTAGAGTCGATGGAAAGATATTTGTGGGAAGTAAAGGTCAATTAAGAGAACAACTCATCAACCAAATACATGCCACCCCTTGGGGAGGTCACTCAGGGATCCTGGGAACTCAAAAGAAGCTAAAGGCTCTATTCTATTGGCCTGGACTGCTAGTTCATGTGAAAGAGATGGTAAAAAATTGCAATATTTTCCAAAGGAACAAAAGTGAGCATGTTCCTTATCTAGGACTTCTTCAACCATTGCCAATTTCCTCCAAAGCATGGGAACGTGTCACCATGGACTTCATCGAAGGGCTTCCCAGATCGCATGGCAAAGACACTATTCTAGTGGTAATTGATCGTTACACTAAGTACACTCATTTATTTACATTAACTCACCCTTACAATGCAGCTCAAGTGGCCAAAGTCTTTTTAGACAATATTTGCAAACTTCACGGAGCTCCATGCTTAATACTTTCTGACAGGGATCCCATTTTTACCAGCTCATTTTGGAAAGAACTCTTTAAGGGCCTGCAAATTGAACAAAGGCTCACTTCAGCTTACCATCCACAAATGGATGGGAAATATGAAAGGTTTAATCAGTGTGTAGAGTCTTACCTTCGATACATGACTGGTCACAAACCTAAGGATTGGAGCCTTTGGATTGCAATGGCGGAATTTTGGGTACATTACCAATTTTCAATCGGCCATAGGAATGACCCCGTTCAAATCTTTGTATGACCTTCCACTTCCATCTTTTGAATTAGTTTCATAGTCCAAGCTGGATTCAGTTGATCAGGTGTTGAAGGAAAGGCAGATTATCAACAGAACCTTGAAGGACAATTTGATTAAAGCTCAGAATCGGATGAAACAATATGCATATTCCAAACGAAGTGAAAGGGAATTCGCAATTGGGGATATGGTCTTTCTAAAATTGTAACCTTACCGACAAATGTCAGTGGCGATGAGAAAAAGCTTAAAGTTGTCCGCCAAATTCTACGGCCCATATGAAGTTCTTCGACGAATCGGTCAAGTAGCATATGAGCTGAAATTACCCCCAAACTCCAAAATTCATCCTATCTTCCCTATTTCCCAGTTGAAGAAGAAGGTTGGAGCTGCCATTCTCCCATCCAAAGAACCCTCATATTGTGCAGATGACGGGAAAATCCTCGCTGAACCTATCGCAATACTGGAAAGGAAATTAATCAAGAGATGAAACAAGGTGGTGGTGCAAGTCTTGGTTCAGTGGGTCAATTTACCCAAGGAAGAAGCAACATGGGAGGATTATAACTTCTTGAAGTCCTAGTATCCCGAGTTCGATTAGTAATGGTGAAGAGGGTTCGATTTAGGCTCCATTTTTTGAAGGGGGAAGGGATGTCACGATTCTAATTCGTGACTGGGATAATTAATTAAGTGATGGGCTGGGTTGTTTAGCTTTCCTTGGGCTGACCTTATTATTAATAGGGTCCAGTTATTAGCCGACCTTTTTTGGTTATTTATTTATTCTTGGTCTTAATTGTTTGATTATTTGACGAAATAGTTGAACACTATCTGTGGCTTATGAATTGAACTTGAGATTGAGAATTTGCATGTGTAGTAAGAATAAATAAAGATTGTTCGAGATCCCTTAGGGTAATCGTTTCACTATTGAGGATAGAGATATACCCCTTAGCCTCGCTTAATTGGTTACGGAGATTTAAATGCATTCTTGTTATTTTTTGACAATCATAGAGATATAGACGTTAGAGTAGCTTGAATAGACTTGTGAGTAGGGCTGAGAATAAAACATCGAAAATCGAATTACCGAACCCAACCGAGGATTTTGATAATTCGGTATTTCAATTTTCGGTAATAAAATTAAAAAATACGATATTCAGTTGGAGATAATATACCGGTCGGTAAATACCGAAAGAATCATGTAATAAAGTCCCATCAGTGCAATGCCCAATTCAGCCCATATATGATATTTTAGCCCACTTTAGCCTTTAGGGCATATTTCCTGGACTAGAGAGCAGCGATGATGCCCATACTTGAGATTGAATCATATGATTTTATTTATTCCCCTCTTTTCCATTCCTAAACTCTTGATTGTTTAACTGATCCAGATTGCAAAACTGGGTTATTCAAACCCGTCGAGCTAGTGTTAGTAGGCGTTTGGACATGCGGTTTGAAATCATGGTTTGAAACTATGAGATGAAACCAGCGTTTGGACATACATTTCATCTCATGATTTCAAACCATGGTTTTAAAAATTTTAAATATAAAATTTGACCCATAAGTTTATATTTTGTAAATAGAGACCCATAAGTTGGTAGATATTTTTAACAATTACTCCCACCAACCATTTATTTATGTCTACCAACCTCATTACTATTCATGTTAAATTTTTGTTTTTATTGAACTAAAATTTGATCAATTGATGTTGTATTTTTTTTTTCAGAGAAAGGCCTTTTAGTAGCGTATTAATTTTGTTATGAACTATGACTTGCTCATCTGGTAAGATTGTAAAAGAATTGGAATATTTTGATAGTTTAAATAACTTGAGGGGTTTTTATGTCTGTAAGTGAAGATACAACTTAAGATATCCAAATTACATGTCCAAACATGATTTGAAACCATGGTTTCAAACCATGTCCAAATGGCTCCTTAGTCTCGAGAACAACTCAACGGCTTTCAATCATCGTTGTTTAACCAACACCGATCACTTCGGAGTTCCTTTAGGCTGCAAAATGCCGGTCTATTTGTATTTTCTTTGTTATTGTTCTTATGTTGTAGTAGTAAGAACTTATTTCCAGTGGGTTGAATTCTGTTGTTATTAAAACTTGTGTTTGTTTGACCGAAGTTCTCAGTTATGCTGCACTTTGCTCTATTTCCATCAAAAAATAAAAATCCTCATATATTTCCTCACTTTTTGCTTCTGCTTGTCTATGGTGGACTGATGGTTTTGCGATAAAAAGTTGAAATATGTTACTATCGAATACCATACCGAAGCGAAGTTTGATTTACCAATTACGGAATTACCGAACCGAAGTTTGAAAGTTCGGTATTTGGTATCTATTTTCAATTACCGATTACTGAATTATTGAATCCGAACTTTAGAAATACCGAGATGAATACCAATATGCGGTCGTACAAGTAATCTAAGATTTTAAGTCCAGATATCGTACCCACAGAGACTTAGAGTTTATACTGTTCAACTAATTCAAACTTCGTTATAACTATTAAAGAGAGTAAAAATCAATGGTTTTTGTTGTAACTAAACTGCTAACTGAAAGAAACAAATAAATATGATTTTTTTGTGACCGAGATAATTGTGACGAAGATTGTAAGGTTTGTCAAATCTGAGAAAGTTCCAGGGTCATGGTTTTCGACAATTCAGTTAGTCTTTTGACAATTCTACCTATCTTATTTCTTGGGTTACTAGTTGACGGGTTAATTACAACTTTATGAGTATCTTCTGAATTGCTCAGAAGCCTGTAGATGCTACTCTAATGCCTATATCCCTATGATCGCCAGAAAGTAACAAGAACGCATTTACTTCTCCGTATTCAACTAAGCAAGGCTAAAGGGTATATTCCTATCCTCATTAGCGAAACGATTAGATTGAACAAGCCCTATTTATTCTTGTTACGCATGCAAATTCCCTATCCCTAGTTCAATTCATATGCCACAGATTGTGTTTAATTAGTGATCAAATAACTAAACAATTAAGCACGAGAATAAATAAGCAACCCAAAATATGGAAATTTAATCGATAGAAATTGTCACCAAACCAACTATCATGTCTTTGCCACAACTCTAGAATAAAGAAGTTTAGCTACTTATGATTCGAGATGAAGAACAATAATTCATGAATAACTAGGGTTGAATGAAGAAAAAATAAAGTAAAGCCTAAGGGAGAAAAATAAGGATGACGGCTTGCAAGTCTTAAGAATATCTCAGCACGTCATTTACAATGAATAAAACGTCTATTTATAGTCTAGGGTTAAAACTAAAATAAGTAGACCAAATCCCGATCAAAACAGGAAAAGCTGGGCGACACCTGCGTCACACCTGCGTCACGGGTCCAACGCGGGTGTGTTATTCGGACTTCGATTTGGCAAAGTTCAGAGAGCTGATCTTCCAGTGATAGAGGCGAAACGCGAGTCCAACGCGAAATGCTCTTCAGTCACCAGAAAATCTTCTAAGTGTCGCGCAATCCTCTTGTCACCTCGTGTAGATGAAATTGCCTCCAAAATCAACCAAAATTGCTCGGTTTTCCATCATTTATCCTCGTTGTACCTAAACACATAAAACATAACAACATAAGCTTGAATAAAATGATTCCATCATAGAAAATGTGGTTAAAGTACTAAGAACGAGAGTTAAAGTGACGCTAAATATCGATATTTGTGCCAAATATCACCACCCCTCACTTAGACTTTGCTCGCCCTGGAGCAAACACTTATCAGTACCAACCTACCACAATCACAATAATGCCATTAAAACAAGTCTACTCAGGCTTCGACTAATACGACTATTTCAAAATATTTCAAAAATCAAGCATTGAGCCAATCCTCATGAAAGTCATGCCAATAATAGAAATTTTCAGTTTTTTCAAGAGCAACAAACAACCTCCTCAAAAACACTTTATTTTCAAAAATACACGACTCAATGACACCACTTAAAGCACAACAATCATGCTACAACACGAGTCCAACATTTTCACCAATCTATTGTCAACCATGTGCCCTCACCGAAAGAGCGTTGTCCATATATCTCACAAGAATCAAATTTTTTTTTCTTCAATGGACATGAATTCAACAAAGATGCTCACTCTCACAAAGAATATCACATGCTAAATACGACGTAACATAGGCTTGCCCGTAGTGTAACCACTTCACTAATATAAGCATATCGAACCTAGGATTAAGTAGGACTTAAAGGGTTGTAATGTAGGCGAAGGGACGGGTAGGACTTATTTGGATAATAGTGACTATCTTCCCTAAGCACTTTAATACTTTCAACATACTCGTTTTGTACACCTCCTTTTCTTACCAATAACCAAAACCAACCAACCAATTCTCCCAAATCAATCCCAAGTTGATTATTTGAAATTAAGCACCATTTTTTTACAATGCAAGTTAGAAGGGAGCTTTTTATTCGACAAAACCAACTATTTTTTTCTTCTTTTTCAAATTTTTTTTCTTTCTCTATTCCCAACTAACGAGCTAAAATTGCTTTGCTTTAGGTGCCCTTATAGACCTCCCTAGATTTCAACCAACAAACCCTCCCCTGTTTCACATCCCAACTCCAACTACAACAATTTATCATTAAAGTGCTCAAGGAGTACATCGGATAAAAAATAGGCTAATTAGATGAAAGGGTACTACTATATTGACTGCTAACAAAGAAAAGGCTAAAAGGCTCAACAGGGTTAACTAGGGTACATTTACATGCACGGGTTGGTAGGAAAAAGTTAAAATTTTAGGCTAACAAAGAAATGGCT
>NC_081347.1:43918116-43923769 GCF_029784015.1 Lycium ferocissimum | reverse complement strand
ACGGCTCGGTATTTCTAAAGTTCGGTTTCAATAATTCAGTAATCGGTAATTGAAAATAGATACCAAATACCGAACTTTCAAACTTCGGTTCCGTAATTCCGTAATTGGTAAATCAAACTTCGCTTCGGTACGGTATTCGATAGTAACGTATTTCAACTTTTTATCGCAAAACCATCAGTCCACCGTAGACAAGTAGAAGCAAAAAGTGAGGAAATATATGAGGATTTTTATTTTTTGATGGAAATAGAGCAATGTGCAGCATAACTGAGAACTTCGGTCAAACAAACACAAGTTTTAAAAACAACAGAATTCAACCCACTGGAAATAAGTTCTTACTACTACAACATAAGAACAATAACAAAGAAAATACAAATAGACCGGCATTTTGCAGCCTAAAGGAACCCCGAAGTGATCGGTGCTAGTTAAAAAACGACGATTGAAAGTCAAGCGAGTTGTTCTCGAGACTAAGGAGCTATTTGGACATGGTTTGAAACCATGGTTTCAAATCATGTTTGGACATGTAATTCTGGATATCTTAAGTTGTTATCTTCAACATGCATAAAACCCCTCAAGTTATTTAAAATATCAAAATATTCCAATTCTTTTACAATCTTACCAGATGAGCAAGTCATAGTTCATAACAAAATTGATACGCTACTAGAAGGCCTTTCTCTGAAAAAATACAACATCAATTGATCAAATTTTAGTTCAATAAAAATAAAAATTTAACACGACTAGTAATAAGGTTGGTAGACATAAATAAAGGTTGGAAGACATAAATAAAGGTTGGTAGACATAAATAAATAATTTTTGGGAGTAATTGTTAAAAATATCTACCAACTTATGGGTCTCTATTTACAAAATATAAACTTATGGGTCAAATTTGATATTTAAAATTTTTAAAACCATGGTTTGAAATCATGAGATGAAATGTATGTCCAAACGCTCGGTTTTATCTCATAGTTTCTAAACCGTGATTTCAAACACGTAAAACGCCTACTAACACTAGCTCGACGGTTTGAATAACCCGGTTGCAACTGGATCGCTAAACAATCAAGAGTTTGAATGGAAAAGGATAAAATCGTATGATTCAATCTCGAGTATAGGCATCGTCGGCCCCTCTCTAGTCTAGGAAATATGCCCCAAAGGCTAAAGTGGGCTAAAATATCATATATGGGCTGAATTGGGCATTGCACTGATGGGACTTTATGACATGATTCTTTCGGTATTTACCGACCGGTATATTATCTCCAACTGAATATCGTATTTTTTAATTTTATTACCGAAAATTGAAATACCGAATTATCAAAATCGTCGGTTGGTTTCGGTAATTTGATTTTCGATGTTTTATTCTCAGCCCTACTCACAAGTCTATTCCAGATACTCTAACGTCTATATCTCTATGATTGTCAAAAAATAACAAGAATGCATTTAAATCTCCGTAACCAATTAAGCGAGGCTCAGGAGTATATCTCTATCCTCAATAGTGAAACGATTACCCTAAGGGATCTCGAACAAGCTTTATTTATTCTTACTACAGATGCAAATTCTCAATCTCAAGGTCAATTAATAAGCCACAGATAGTGTTTGTTATATCCCGTATTTCGTACATCGTGACAATCCGAGTTAACCATGATAAGTTAAGGACAAGACTATTCCGGGAGGCGAAGTAGAGACTTTTAACTACGACTTTATTTTAAGACATAAGTTGCTTATGATTTTAATGGCATGAAATATTAAGGAAAAATTTGGGGTTAAAAGTGAATATTGGAAAGTTAAAATCCATGAAATAAAAATGGCCAAGTGGCCGGCCACATGGGTGTGGGCCATGGGCCACATGGATGTTTTATATGTGATTAGAAGATGACTAATTAAATCATCTTCATCATTCTCACCCTTAGAAAATTCAAGAAACTTGGACAGAAGAAAGAAAGAGCCGTTCGGCCATGGTGGTCGAGAAAATTGAAGCCCAAAATAGTGATCAAAAATATTTTCTTCTAGTATTCCAACCAATTGAAGGTCCTTATTAATGTGCTTAAAAATTGACAATCATGTTGTTGCTCCATAATTTAAACTCACGCGATGATATATTTTGTATTTTTGTACGTCGATTATTCGCAAGCCGAGCGGGTCCACACATTGATATTTTTTTGGGACATGCGACAATTTATATGAATCACATACGTGAAGTTAAACATAACTCAAGAAGTACCCTTGAGCCAAATCAAAGTGGAAGTCCTCCAAACAAATATTTTTAAGTAACGTTTTCGGGTGATCGACTTCGGCGACATGGTATTATAAGTTTGGAATTTGGAAAAACACCAAAGATAGAAGTTGTATATAATTGAATTATATTTCCAACCATAGGTTGTGGTCCCACAGGTGACATCGATATAAGGAGATATGGACGTTTTAAGACGGAAAGGTCAGTGGGCTAGGCCCAAACCGGGCCCAATCGGGTTAGGCCCATGACCCATGCCTATTTAAGTGAAATTTCAGCCCTTTCCTCTCATTTTTTAGACCAAGAACACCAGAAAATTCTGGAAAGAGAGAGAGAGAAGAGCCTTGGAGAGAAGAAAAACCAATTTTGACCGAATTTCGAGCTCCCGAATTCGAAGCCCACGAAGAGAAAAGTGTTGTACGATGCGTTGTCTTCAATTTGAGCTAAGAATCAACCAAGGAGAAGAGTGATAACGTGGGGGCTTCATGCTTAAGGTATGAATATGGTTCCTTTTCATTGTTAACGAGTTTTATTTAGAATTTTAACGGATTAGCACGGAGGGAATAGCACGATAAATTCGTTTGTTGGTGTTGTGAATTATGGAAGGAGATTTGAAGAGAATTCTTGATGAAAATAAATGTATTTAACTTGTTAAATGTGAAGGCATTGTTATTGATGTTGTTCATATGAATTCCGACTCCTTTACTAAAATAAAATTATTAAATAGTTATATCGCAAATTTGGTTGGTTGAGAAATTTAGAAAACGAGGTGCGGGCTGTTTTATGGCATACGTCGGTATTGGATATGATGTTAATACTATTGGTATTGTTTTTGATGTTGTTGGTTACCTAATTGAGAATTCGGGGCTAGGTATATAAATGTGGGAAATACGCAAAATTTCGTAGAATTAAGTGCCGACTGGGATTGAATTCTAAGTGCACCGTAGCTAATGTTAGTATTTAATGATGTTGTTGTAGATTTTAGGAAACCGAGACTTGGTTTGGATTAGCTTAGGGAGGACAAGGTATATGTAAAGCTTACTCTTTCCTTCTTTTGGCATGTCATGTCTTAGACGGGATTAAAGTATGACATGGTTGTGCATACAGTAACTCCATTCTTAAGTTCCGAGCATGTTATGATTCTTATTTGCTTTATGTTGACATTTTCATATGGTCGGACTATGGTCCTTAAGTCTTATGTATGATTGAATTTCAATGTTGCAAAAAGAATTTTGTTCTTTAAAAGATCCCATGTCTATAAATGCCCGTAACTTTCATAGACGGAACCGGATTGCTTTGATACGTCCGCAACGATCCTATAACGTATAATGACTCTAACTTTCATGGGCGGACCCGGATTGGTTGATGCATATCCGTGGTCCCCGAGATTTTCTTTGTGTATAGTCCTAACGACTTTTTTTTGAAAGAACTTAACATGATTACCGTTTTAACTCTCGAGTGCCGATCACTTACATATCCATTGAGTCCGTACGATGATTTACGTGCATATTTAAGCCGCATTTTACTTCCGCTCGTGCAAAGCTCAATATGTCTTTCACCGAGTCCCGGCCAGGTATGTATTCGTGCACAAATAATCGCATTATTCACCGAGTCCCTCAATTAGAGGTCGGGTACGGTATATATATATATGATGATATGATGACGATGATACGATAATGCGACGATACGGGGACGGTGCCAGATGGCATATGATGGACTTATTCACCGAGTCCCTCACTAGAGGGCCGGTACGGTATATATATATATATGATGGCATAATGACATGATGAAATGATGATATGATGATTTTATTTACCGCAGTCCCTCACTAGAGGGACGGACACATTATGTATACGCATACGTAATATACGTATTTTGACACGCATGATATATGATTTAAAGGCAGTCTTTTGGATTTTTTTTTTCGGTTATACTTTTTTCCTCAGAATCCCAGTTCGGCTATGCTCTTGATTACCGTATTCCATGCTTTGCATACTCGCATATTCCGTGACCGACCCCTTTCTTCTGGCCGCGTTTCATGCCACGCAGTATACGGACAGATTAGAAGAGGTTCCAAATGAGTGGCGAGTCTCCATTTCCTCCCGTGAGTGTCGCCGAATCGCAGTGTTTATGTTATGTCATCTTGGTTATGTTAGAGACTTTGCGTACAGGGTCACGTGTATATATAACATGTCAATTTTGTAAGCGGCTATGTAAGTCGATGTATCATTACGTATTATAATACGTACTTATGATTATGTGTTTTATTTATTTTGAGAAAGATGAAAAGTGTGTGGTTCTTTGAAAAGCTTCCATTATGTTTTATTTTCATGATTTAATGGCCCAAGATGACATGAGATACTTAGCCACGTTCGCCTACCAAGTAAGGGTCGGTGCCCATCACGCCCTATCAAAGTTGTGTGCTATTTTTCATTGCTCAACTATTTCATCAAATAATTAAGCAATTAAGACCAAGAATAAATAAATAACCAATAAAGGTCGGCTAATAACTGGACCCTATTAATAATAAGGTCGGCCCAAGGAAAGCTAAACAACCCGGCCCCCCTCCAAAATTTAAATTACCCCACCACGAATTAGAATGGGACACCCCTTTCCCCCTTAAAAAAAAGGAGCCTAAATTGAACCCTTTCCCATTACTAATCGAATGGGACCTAGGATTCAAGAAGTTATAATCCTCCCATTTGCTTCTTAAAAACCCCCGAACCAAGACTTACCCCCACCTTGTTTCATCTCTTGATTAATTTCCTTTCCAAAATAGGTTTCCCAAAGGGTTTTCCCTTATCACACAATAGAGGTTCTTTGAGGGAAATGGGGCCCCAATTTCTTCTTCAAGGGAAATAGGGAAGATAGGATGAATTTTTGGGTTGGGGGTAATTTACTAAGCTACTTGCCGTTCGTCAAGAACTTCAAAAGGGCCGAGAATTTGGAGGGCAACTTTAACCTTTTTCCGACAACTTTAACCTTTTTTCATGCCACCCACATTTGTCGGGAAGGTTACAATTTTAGAAAGACCATATCCCCATTTCTTATTCCCCTTTTACTTCTTTGGGAAAAGTATATTGTTTCATCCGATTCGAGCTTTAATCAAATTGTCCTTCAAGGGTTGTTGATAATTTGCCTTTCCTTCAACATGATCAACAATCTAGCTTGGGTTGAAACTAATTCAAAAGAGGAAGGGGAAAGGGCATAAATAAAAGCTTTGAACGGGGGGCATTCCTATGGCCGATTGAAAATTGATTCCCCAAAAAAATTTCCCCCATGAAACCAAAGGTTTCCCAAACCTTTGATTTGGAAGGGGAACGAAGGTAAATTTTCCCCCGAAAAACCTTTTGTATTGCCCTTATTTTGGGTTAAAATAATGAGCCTTGTTCAATTTGGGGGCCTTAAAAAAGTTCTTTTCCAAAAAAGGGG
>NC_081347.1:43860591-43918016 GCF_029784015.1 Lycium ferocissimum | reverse complement strand
GTCTCGACTTCGTAACCCGGAATGGTCTTAATCCTAACTTTTCATAGTTAACCCGAATCGTCCCGTCGTTCAAAATACGGGATGTAACATCGGTATAGCTAGATTTTAGTGGGGACAGCAACATTTGGGCTTGGGGATTTGTAACTGGAGGAAAATGTGTTAGGCTTAGAATAGGAAAATGCGTTGGACATAGAATATTTTGGGGCATTATTTTTGGCTTGTGCATTTAGGGACTGTTCGTAAAGATTGGTCGTGTTGTATGCTGCCACTATGGTCTGAGGATTTGCTACCTTAACAATTGAGCCTATCTCATCTTTTAGCCCACCCACAAAACAATTAACAAAATATAATTCATCAAAATGGGGCCTCACCACTTGCACCCTGCTTCGTAGGTCCTCAAATCTTTTCTGGTAACTATCCACATCAAAGACATTGCTCCAATCTATTGAAGACAACGACCACATCAAGAGGACCAGTACCATCGTAGCGAACACAAATGTCAGAAAAAAATTGATTCCAATAAATTCTCCCACTATGATAAGTGACGTATGAATCGAACCAGCAATCAAATTTATCTTTAACGCTCACAGCAACGTAAGCCATTTTTGCGCCCTCTGGTACATGATAATAATCAAAATTGTATTCACATCACCTAATCTGATCCCTTACATTTTTTCATCAAATTCTGGGAAGTCCAGTTTAGCTTTGAGGAACCTTAAGCTATTGGAGTTGAGGTCTTGTTGGGAAAAGAAGCAAGGGAGTGTGAAATTTTGGTGTGGGGGTAACTGGAAGAACGGCATAGGGACTTGGGTCATGTAGATGGGTATTTGGGTTGTAGTAGGTATGTAAGCTGAAGAGTGTGGGCTAGGATTCATATATATAGGTATTTGGTTTGATGGGATAAGGCCGCCATGTGGGCTGAAGATGTGTTATGGGTCTCAGAAATGGCTAATGGAACATAGGAGCCAAATGTTTTGGGGTTTACTAAGGGTTGGTAGCCCGTCATAGGATGAGGATTACTTGGACCTATTGAGCTCGTGAAGGGCCTAGATGAGGCAAGGGAAACTGGTATGATGGAGTTTATAGTGGTGTTAAGAGTGTGAATGAAATAAGGGTTCATAGGTGCAAAAGAGAATGTTTCACTGAGGGTCGAAAAGGAGTTGGTTCGAGTAATATAGGGATTAGAAGCAATAATTAAACCTCAATTTTGCATAGAAGAACTTGGAGCTATAATAGGTGTAGAATAAATAGGGGTTACCGGGGTTGATATTGAACTAGAAGCACCATTCAGCGACGACTTTCCCGATTACAAGTAAGGACTAGCTTGCGACATACCAAGCCTTAAATACATATGATTTTCCAGTACCCAGTTCTCCATTCTTTGGCTTGATACGTTGTGTTTATACATTTCTTCCATTTGAGCCATTCTTTTATTCGAGACTTCCATGAATGTTTGAAGCTGTTGCTCTGAATTCCTAGAGCCTCCTTCATCAGTAATTGGAGGTGATGTTACCATGGTGCCAGGACGTGGCACTTGATACCAAATGTAACGTCTAAGCTACTATTTTGGATTGAAAGGGAGCAAAAAGTAAAGAAAGAAAACAAATTAACAACTTTAGATTTTCATTGATATTGAATCCCTCATACAACGTCTTATAAATACTCGAACAAGGAGAATAAAGACAACCTATAGCTGGCTATTCCAACTCATTGAACTAATTGGACACCTGTCCTTGATTTAGGCAGATTGCCATTTAGGGAATCTGAAGAACAAAGCTACTATTACTACTAGTTGGGCTAGGCTAATAACTGGACCCTATTGATAATTAGCTCGGCCCAAGGAAAGCTAAACAACCCAGCCCATCACTTAATTAATTATCCCAATCACGAGTTAGAATCGTGACACATTTTCACAATAATTACATAATGATTATGTTTCCCACTCTTGTCTCCTCTCTTTTGTTTTTCTTTATTTTTCTTTCACGTTTTATTGAATTTTGCTCCAAATCTCTTCATCTTCACACCACTTTATTTTTACATAATAAAAATATAATATTAAGCACAAATCAATATAATAATACTCAATAGATGATTTGTTACACCCCGTAGTTCTCTACGTTGAAATTTATAAGTGTTGGTTGCTTTAGGTATGGACTCTGGAGTTGCGTTCAAGGATATATATGATTGTATGCATTCATCATATGGTTGTGAAGGGTTTAGTTCATATAATAAGCTATGGGAAGATTGGAGAGCAAGTGAATTAAGGAAAACTAAGCTTGATGAAACTTTAGCGAGAATTAGAAGGGCAATTTTGCTACAATTTGGAGAAAGAATATCTTTTAGCATATGAGAAGTTTTGAGGAAAAGCAAAAGCCTAAAGTGAAGTTCATGAAGTCTAATTTCTAACGTAACAAACTGCCCATCGATATGGCATCGGAGTGAGGAGATATGGGCGTTGCAAATCTGGTTGGCAGGCCAGGAAATTGCTCTGCGCAAACGCGCCAGGAGGTGGCGCGAACGCGCAGAAGGGTGACAAAGCAACCCAGCGCGAACTCGCCACAATCCAGCCCGAACGCACTGAGTACTTTCTAGGTCGATGCAAACCGACTCTAGAAAGGTATAAAAGGGGGATTAGCCCCTTATTTTCAGACCAAACACCCCTCAAAAGTTCCTAAAAACTCTGGAATATTCCCCTAACCTCTGTCAACTAAATTTTAGCGCAAAACACGTGAAATTCTTGAATCTAGGTTTGAGAAGTGTATAGTTGTGATTAAAGCATCGTACTGCGGTGAATCTGAGCTTGAGACCAAGGCGAATATTGAAGTTATTGCTACTCTAGCGAAGAATAAGGTATGAATCTCTTCTTATTAATATTAATTTTGGTTTATTTACGGAGATAAAGTTATTAAATAGTCGTATAACAAGTTGTTAGTTGAGAAACTTGGAAAACATCATGTGAGATGTTTTATGGAGCCTATTGGTGTTGATAATGTTATTGTGATGTTGGTATTGTTGTTGTTGGTTGTAGGATTGTGATTTCGAGCTAGGCATATAAACAGGGGAGATGCTACCCGAATTTCGGCAGATTCTAAATGGAATTAAATTGAAGGCTTAAGATGAGCGTGTGATATTGGGCCTAATAATAGTATGAATGGTTTATATGTAGATTCACGAGCTTGGAAGGATAAACGTTGAGTGGCTAAGGAGACCGAAAAGTATGTTAAGGCTAGTTCCTTTCTTTCAAAAGGCATGATTCATATATTATGATTCCATATGTTTTTCCATAACCTTCTTACTT
Organism: Lycium ferocissimum; assembly: GCF_029784015.1. Classification (NCBI taxonomy): domain Eukaryota; kingdom Viridiplantae; phylum Streptophyta; class Magnoliopsida; order Solanales; family Solanaceae; genus Lycium; species Lycium ferocissimum. The sequence goes on along the minus strand of NC_081347.1, from coordinate 43,914,718 downwards.
CCAAACGTTGGAAGTTCATGATTCTTAAGAGCTGTTAACGATCAGATATGTTCTATATTGATAATGATGATGATGATCCTATTTCTAGAAATTCCAAATTTATGGTTTTTAATGCTAACGTGAGATCATTGACCTTATTTCATGATTTCCTTGATTTTATTCATTGTTGCTGACCTCACCTTATGTTACTTGTTCGTTCAAGGTGAGATATAGTGATGATGATTGTTCCATAAGATAATCGGAGGTTACCGACCTTACGTCACTCCGATACAGTTGTAGCTTTCATATGAGCTTTCATGCATACGATATACATTATGTATATATATTATATTTATGGATTGCGTCGTATGTTCCTCGGTACTAACATATTATATTTATGGATTGGGCCGTATGTTCTTCGGTACTAACATATTATATTTATGGATCGGACCGTACGTTCCTCGACACTAATATATATGGATCGGGTTGCACGTTCCGAAACACTAACACTTGTATATTATATATATATATATATATATATATATATATATATATATATATATATATATATATATATATATATATATGTGTGTGTGTGCGCGCGCGTGCGCTCTTACTTACATATGATTTCTAAAATTCAAGTATTACATATTGTATGTTCCCAGATGACAAGTTACCTAGGTCTCATGTTATATTCCACATTTCTTCTTATGTTATTTTCATGCCTTATATACTCAGTACATTATTCGTATATATACGTCTATCTTGTGCGCGCTGCATTCATGCCGGCGAGTTCGGTAGTCGAGCAAGCGACCCCGGTGTAGTAGGATTTTCTCTCGACACGGTCGGTGCGCTCCACTTGGTCCGGAGCTACAGTCTTTTGGTATGATATCTTGATTTGTATACATGAGTATGACGAGGCCTTGTCCCGTCCTTCCTACAGTTTATATTCCATAAGAGGTCTGTAGACATTTGTACGTAGTTAGGAAGTTGGATACCCTTGTCAGTTCTCTTTCCATTATTCGACATATGTAGTAGCCTAGTCGGCTTACTGTGTTATTTTCTGCATCTATATGTAAATGTTGATTATGAGTTTTGGACGTGGAGTCTATTATGTTGATATCACCAATGGGTATAATTCAGTTAAAAGTCATATATGGGCCACCATGCTATTCAATGAGTTTCAAGTACCAAGGTAGGAGTGCTTGATCAGAACAGGTCGGGCACTCATCGCGACTCCTCAGCTGGGGCGTGACAAAGTTGTATCAGAGCAGTTCTGTCCTAGGGTTGTTTACAGACCGTGTCTAGTAAAGTCTTGTTTATGGGTGTGAAGTGCGCCACACTTATAAACAAGAGGTTGCGAGGCATCTAGGAATGATTGACCTTTCTTCTCATCTTAGATCGTGCGATTGAGCCAAAGTCTAGGTAAGATAGTTTCTGACTCTCTTTTGTGTAGATTAATTCAGATGAAGAGGACAATTTCAGATGATGGGGGTGCAAGGAAGGCCCCCAGGGTAGATCCCGGACCAGCATCACCCGGGGCAGATTAGGAGGAGCCTCAGCTATTCTATGGAGACTGATCCTTCCAAGGACATTGAGACGACTCCCCCAGAGTCTGTGACCCCTATAGAGGAGGATCCATCAGAGGCTAGCTACGACACGGATCCATCTAAGGGTTCGTACGAGGCCCCAGTGGAGCAAGAGGCTCCTGAGGTTGTACCAGCTTTGGCTCCTCCAGTTTCTCCTGTAATGGAGCATTTTGTTAGAGCAGGTACCAGTGTGAGTGTTACAACGTATTCTAGCCCTCTGTCATAGCCTTCGGTCAATCAGGAGTTAACAGAGTACTCATACCCTACGGACTATGACGGGGAAGACGAGGAGAAGCAGACTAGTAAATGGCGAGGGGATGACGAATAAGATGTTTCACTACACAGTTCCCCAGATCGGGATCAGGACGGGCCAACTACAGGTTCATGGGTTCTTTTATTAACACTTCTTATGTTATGTGTGATTATTATGGGATATTATCTAATTGTGGGCGAATGAAAATTTTGAGGAAGTTAATCAACAAAGTAATCATGGATAATTGCGACTAAGACATTTTGTTACCGCTAGCGACCCCGGAATTAAGGACAAAAAGCAGTCGCAGGTGTTGATTTGTGACTGCGACAATTTTGTAGGTGTTGGAAATTTCAGAGGTCATGATGGTATTTAACAAACCACGGGAGTCAAGGACTTTTCTAACCGTGGCGGAAAATGTATTACAGAGTTTTATTCGAGTTTTCCTTTAGAACTTCAAATAGATGTTTAAGGATAAGTAATAAAGACTAGGTTGTAATAAAAAGGACGGATGAGATCCTTCTAAGGAAAGGTATCTTAATCTCTTTTTTCAGCAAAAGTAGTGAAGCTCATTTGACAACAAGAAACATATGAGCCTTATGATTTATCTTATGAGGTACTAAATGTACTGATCAAGTTGGGTATTGAAATTAAGGTAGCCATTGCTACAGGATAAGTTGATATTGTCTTTCTCCGAATATTAAAGTAGAGTAATTATGATATAATAATATTGGGGAAGGAGGAATATATATATATATATATATATATATATATATATATATATATATATATATATATATATATATATATATATATATATATATATATATATATATATATATAAGAGTATCAAGGTTATGATATCGTGAGGAGAGAAGAAGCCTGAGTAAGGGAAGTATGTTGTTAGTAAGAGTTAAGTGGAATTCTTGAGAAGAGGACTAAGGCGATAGTAAAGGCGAAAACCCATTCGGGTAAACTCCTAAAGTAAGTAAGCAAAAAGGATGGGATATGGCAAAATGCAGAAAAAGGTCAAATGCGAAAATCTTGAGGGCAGATCGGGATAAATTGGGTTAATAGTATAATAATGATGGATATGGATGCGATCCGAGAGGGAATGATCAAATTTTACGAAAAATGCCGAGGAAAGTCTGACTCTTAAGGTACGTCTGAGAGGATAAATATGAGGTCACATTGATATGTCCGCCAAGGGAACAAACCCCTCCCCAAGAGACGATCTTGGAAATGGAACGGATTCGTACTTCTAATAGAGTATTTTACAAATGCTGGGGCTAATGTGGTAAAATGGCAAAGAGGAGAAGAGTACTTTATGAATGAGGAAAGTCAAGCAAGGTTTTAAGGGCGAAAGTAAGAAAGGGGATTAATGGACTGGGCAAGAGAAAATATGCAACTATCAAGGACAAGAGGAATGATAATAAACTAATAAGTTTAGCCAAGGGACAAAACATCGATGACCGGAGATAAGAGTTATAGTAAGAAGTAGTACAGAAGTTCGATCATAAAGGAACTAGGAAGAATGTACGAGGGATGTGCATGAATATGGATAAGTTGTAATATCTCAAGAGTTGGACAAAGAGAGAAGAAGAAAAGAGTATACTTTACGGACATCTCATGATGAGCACAAGGTTGGTAAATGAAGGACTATGATACCGAACTGTGATGCAAGGGGAAACGAATGAATCGTGAAAATGAATAGTATAGTATAGATGTAAATCAAGAATTTCAAGTAAGAAGAATCTTAAGGATCTTAGTAAAAGTAGTCAGGAATGAAGATTATGGCCAAAGGAGCATTGTATAAAGACCCCGACAAACTATGATGTCACCATTAATTCATTGGCCTAAAGGATTAATGATCATGAAAGGAAGAATTGGTCTGGATTGTATTCAATATGTATAAACTTTTGACTCATTACAAAAGCTCAGCTAATGAAAGGGGAATGACTAAAACCAGGCAATGAAAGGAATTCTATTATTGTATGGGATAAAGAGTTAGAGGACCGCTAAAGCTGGCCAGTTGTTTACCAGAGATGGTGAGTATTTGAATATTACTGGTATATGAAAATATTCCTGAAAAGGCGAGGGAAAGCTAAATTCAGTTTCGAGATGAATTACAATACTCCTAAGCTCGAAAAGGGACAAATATATGGACTTGAAGAAGCCAAAGTTGAGATGTACCGGTTTACTACCGGAAAGTGGGAATGGACTAAATGCAGGTGTATATGAAACAAAGGTGGAACAAGAATGCATAACAAGATAATGAAAGAAGTAAAAAAGAAAAAAAAAAAGAGAGATTTTAGTATAAGAGGAAATGAAGATTTTAATAAAAAGGTGAATACCTACAGAAGGTTGTGATTAAGTGAGATTTTGTTAATTATGTTAAGATTTGAGGAGAGGAAATTGAAGGAAAGTTCCAAATATGGATTTAAAGACATCTTGAATTGTAAGCCAGCTTACGTTGCGATTGTTAATATGTTATGAATGTAACTTTGCTATGAGAGATAATAATAATAATAATAATAATAATAATAATAATAATAATAATAATAATAATAATAATAATAATAATAATAATAATAATAATAATAATAATAATAATAATAATAATAATAATAATAATAATAATAATAATAATAATAATAATAATAATAATAATAATAATAATAATAATAATAATAATAATAATAATAATAATAATAATAATAATAATAATAATAATAATAATAATAATAATAATAATAATAATAATAATAATAATAATAATAATAATAATAATAATAATAATAATAATAATAATAATAATAATAATAATAATAATAATAATAATAATAATAATAATAATAATAATAATAATAATAATAATAATAATGAGGAAGTGTCATATACAAGTGTATAAGGTATTGTGTTACGTTTCCAGATGACAGGTTACCTTGGTCTCATGTTATATATTCCACATTTCCTCTTATGTTATTTTCATGCCTTATATACTCGGTGACATTATTCGTACGACGTCCCTTTTGTGGACGCGTTCATGCCCGCAGTTCGGGTAGTCGAGCGAGCCACCCGGCAAGGATTTTCTCTCAGCTGCAGTCAATGCGCTCCACTTGGTCCGGTATCTTGATTTGTATACATGAGAATGATGAGGCCTTGTCCCGTCCTTCCTACAGTTTATATTCCATAAAAGGTCTGTAGACATTTGTACGTAGTTAGGAAGTTGGATAGCCTTGTCAGTTCTCTTTCCATTATACAACATATGTAGAAGCCTAGTCGGCTTACTGTGTTATTTTCTGCATCTATATGTAAATGTTGATTATGAGTTTTGGACGTGGAGTCTGTTATGTTGATATCACCGATGGGTATAATTCAGTTAAAAGTCATACATGGGCAACCATGTTGTTCAGTGAGTTTCAGGTACAAAGGTAAGAGTGCTTGATCAGAAAAGCTCGGGCACTCATCACGACTCCTCAGCTAGGGCGTGACACGATTGAAAATATTAAGATGTGAGAAAACAAAGAATAACATCATATAACTTAAAATATATGACATTTTGTTATAAATATTATTATAATATTGTGATGTCTATCTTTAGGAGGAATTTTAGGGTTTGCTAGGGTTTGTGACTTTGGCACCAAGTCAATTCTCTCCTATAAATAGAGAGGTTCTCTTCATTGTATTTAATCCCTAACAAGAGAAATAAGAACTCTCCCCTCTTCTCTCTTTCTCTACAATTATTCTTGTTCTTTACTTTATTATTTTATAACACGTTATCAGCACGAGACTCTATTATTTTGTATTTGATTTTCTGTTTCAGGTGCAATTCTTGAAAAGGGAAAAAGTTTAAAGTCACGATACCCTTTATTGGGATAAGGTTTGAATTTGGAATTGTATTTGCCACCGTTCAAGCAACCTTTGGTATGCCTTCTTTCTTAACTAGAATTGTCAATACATATAAGATGTAATTTTTCAATCCCTTTTCAATTCATTAGTCCATTATAATCTTTGGGATGTTTTATTGACATATGGAAGCACACCATCCATCATAACGGTAAGCAACGTGACCTATTTAAATATGATCATGAAATATATAGCACTTCAGATCTCACTGATTCAATAAATTTTGAAACCGAAGTCATCAAAAGCATATTGCCAATAATTTGCGGAAGGGAATCATTTGGTTTTGGATTATTTATATCTCAATACGCTCCCGAAGAACAATATTGTTGAGAGGAATTATGATGTTAATATCCCTTAAATGGTTAAATGAGAGTTTACAAGAAATATAAGGTCACCAGAAGTGACATTATTTTTTTATGCCTTGTTATGGCTAAATTCATTTATGCCTATAACCACCAGAAGTGGTAATATTTTCATAGATTTATTGTAATTATAAAAGAAGATATATAAGAGAATAAATATCTATATTTATGCCTCAATTTGCTCCTGAAGTAGCAATATCTTAAAAGAAGTCCTAATTGATCATAATTTTATATGGTTAAGACACGTTTAGATGATTATGTTCTATTCTTGAAGAATGAGAACTTTTGATAAATGTTACAACACATATCCATTACCTGAAGTGAATGTGATGATATTTAGTAAAGATTATAAATACAGACGAGCTCTTGGTTGTGGAAATATCATGTCTCACCTCCAGAAGAGGTGGAATAATTGAGAAAAGATATTCTAAATATTTTATATTTTATTCCCGAAGTAATAAACTCAGAAATCTGCTCCCAAAGTAGCAAACTCTAAAATCTTCTCTTGAAGTAGCAAATTTTGGATTTTACTCCTGAAGTAGTAAACCATTAAACTTTACTCTTGGCTTTGTAGGATATAACAATGATCTGGTTGGTTATCAAAATTTGGCATGCTTATTTTTACTTTTTTCATTCAAAGGTAATCGTATGTACCACACCAAAAGCTTATGTTACTGCTACAACATTATGTATATGAAATAGTTACAAAATGTATGCTTAAAGAATGATCTAGTCACATAATAATTATTTTTCCCTGAAATCATTTTAAATGTTCTAGCAGATTGTTATGCCTATGGTATATTTTTGTTGGGTAATTACCTCAATCTGATTAGCACCAGTTATACTATTTGTTCAAAGTGGAGTTATAATATTATAGGATGCATGTTGTACTGCTACGTGATAAAGTACCTACGATGATGTGATGACATTATTGTGAAAATAATGTACTACTTAGTGGATTTAAATTATTGAACACGAATATGGAAATTGATTAGAGCAACCCTACTGACGATAATTATTTAGTACGAGTCCTTTTCTTTTCGGGTATAGGAGATACATATGGGTACCTATTGAAATGCTACTAAATTATCATGATGTGTCAAAATTTATCTTAGATGGATACAATTGAGTTGGATTAAAAGTCAACTATGCTTTTCACCAAATATTTTGTTATTTGTTATTTTTTTCATGATAAAAATGAATTGCATTCCTACTTGAATAGTCCATTGTCCCACATATTTTGTTAAGAGCAAATGAAAAAGGATATAAATGTTATTTTGTGATATGAAAGTCATTGCTGAACGTACCTATCGTACGTCAATCATCTTGGATATTTTTATTATGTATCATTCTAAGGCAAAAGGATACAAATTTTGTAAAATGCTTTCTACTATAACCATATTAAGATATTATGTTTACTTACTGATTTTCCAGAAGGAAATAACAATTCGTACAAAAACTTTCCTGAAGAAAGAAATAACTATGTGGTTGTCACTTTGATATAAAATATTCGGATGTTAGTGGGTATTCTCCCTGAAGGAGATATTTACCATATAAGTTGATGATAAAAGTACCAAAGACTGTATAACTTAATGTTTACGTTTGTCATGTATGAATTTAGGAATGTCATTATAATATTCATTTGGTTACAACGTTTTTTTGTCATGACACCAACGATGTGAAGGTAATAGTTGATAGTACTAAATCAATTAAGGGCTCCAGAAGAGCAAACTATTTATCTAGAAGATCATGGCACTAGGTACTGTCCAAACAATGTGTGATTATGGAGAATAAATTAAAGGCTCCCGAAGAGCTTACATACTATTATGGCATTCCTTCTAGATTATAATATATGAAGTTGTTATGATCGAAACACAAGTTGTAGTAAACCCGAAGTTTACTGAAGTAAATAGCTATCATAGTGAAGCTATAAATGATGAGAGGATTAAATATCTTCTAAATCATAGTGGGCATGAAATATCTATGTGAAAGGTTACATGCCTTATTCTCCAAAGTGTACTACGATATAAGCATGATGAAATCACATGTCACGGTAACCAGAAGTTTATCGATGCGAAAAAGTATTCACGTCATAGTAAATCAGAAGTTTACTAAAACAAATAGCACATGGCATGGTAAACCTGAAGTTTACTAGTATAGATAATTTTATCGATTGGCATGAGCAATTTGGCCACCCGATTCAAATATGATGTACGATTGAAAATTCGACATATATTGAAGAACCGAAGATTCTTCAAGAATTTATTTTTGTTGCTTGTTCTCATGATAAGTGGATTATAATTGGCTAATGTTGGGATTGAATTTCCCAAATTAAAAAATATAGAAAAGGTGAATATGGGCCGTTCACCCGTTATGTGATGTCTTAAATAGATGCATCCATAAGACAGTCACATGTGCGTTTACGTCAACTCCAGCTTGACATATGCAAAGTTACTTGCTCAAAAATGATTGAGTGTTGAGAGCGTAATTTTCGGATTATGTAATCAAGATAATTCATCTTGTGAATGCTAGTTTATATCCAAGTTGGTTTGGCATTGAATGCCTCCGATAAAAAGCTAAACCATTGCTTATGAGAACAATGCTTCATGTGCTAAATTATGATAAATTTTCCCCTCACAATTGGTTCAGGGTTAGGAACCCGATATTTCCATCTAACGCTTTTTTTATATGTGGTATACGATTAATTAATCTACCATGATGCATAAAGATGGATTCCCCCAAAGAAAATGGGGTGTATGTTAGTTTTTCTAACATAAGGGGGAGAGAATAAGCAAATTTGAGGAATATGTGATAAATTATATATCATTAGTATGATCCTCATTCAAAAGATAATTCTACTCAAATGCTAGAAGCATTTGTCGACCCAAAATTAATTTCTAACTTCAGCCGCAAAATGCTCCTATTAAATTTATGTCCCCGAAGGACGAGAGTCTATAGCATACATGAAGTGTGGTAGACTAATCGGTTCCAAACGCAATAATCATGGAAAAGAAAGAGGAGCAAATGATCAATGATCATTATAAGGAGGCAATGTGCTCTTGAAGAGCCTACGACATCACACTTCATGAAACCTCATGAGAGGTTTAGGTACCTAAAAATAATGGAAGTGATGAGATCTCAATAAGTTATGTCACATTGCGAACCGATACAAATGATATATCATCGATGATATCTTTGGTACAATATAGCGCAATATTGTAAAAGATTGTGAGGATCTAAATTCTACGTCTATTAAAGCATGCTAACGCAGAAATTATTATCAAGTGAAATGACGCATCTTGGTAAGCGTAAAGCTTATTGGACCTGTTATCCAGACACCCGAAGATGTCACATATTTAAATAGAAATAGATGTTGTCACGTACCTATATGAATTACTTGACAAAATTATATGAAAATTCCCCGAATTTTAAATGCCCGAAGCATATACATGTTGTAGAAATTTGTTCATAATTCTTATATGAATTAAGCAAGGTGAACGCGATTTTATCACCTTAATGAATATTTACTGACTAAGGTCACAAATGACTCTATTTATCCTTACGTCTTTGTGAAAATCAAAATCATTACATCCGTTGGTGCAAGTTGATTACTTGAATATTATTGAAACTCTTGAAGAGTTCTCAAAAGAGTATATTATTCGTTAAAAGAAGTTGAAATGAGAAACTTGCAGAATTTTTGGTCCGAAGTGCCATATCTTTATGCAATTGATGCATTTATATATTTTGCTACGACTATAAGGGATTATAGTCATATGATGTTGGTCTACATGACAATCAAATCAAATAAAGATAACATATGTTTACAAAGCAATTCGAGAATGCACTTGGAGTGATTTCAACAATATTATATCCGATGCAACTCTATCCAAAGACTGAAGATGTAGCAACATACATACCCCAACCAAAGAGTGGATTCATAAACGGATAAAGCTTATTTCACAAAAGTTGTTCTTCACACACAAGCTCCAAAAGAATGGTGATATCAACGTGCAAGAGATTTGTTTGAACGATAATATGGCTGATTTATTCACCAAGTCTCTACAAACTACAACTTTCAAGAAGATGGTGCACAAGATTGGAATGCGAAAATTCAAGTTTTGGAGTGATGTACCCATCGGGGAGTTAATACGTGTTGTACTCTTTTTCCCTTAGCCAAGGTTTTGTCCCAGTTGGGTTTTCCTTGCAAGGTTTTTAATGAGGCAACCAAATAGCGTATTATTAGAAATATGTACTCTTTTTCCTTCACTAGAATTTTTCCCACTGGGTTTTTTCTAGTAAGGTTTTAATGAGGCATATTATCTATCGAAATAGACATCAAGGGGGAGTGTTATAAATATTATTATAATATTGTGATGTCTATCTTTAGGAGAATTTTAGGTTTGCTAGGTTTGTGACTTTGGCACCAAGTCAATTCTCTCCTATAAATAGAGAGGTTCTCTTCATTGTATTTAATCCCTAACAAGAGAAATAAGAACTCTCCCCTCTTCTCTCTTTCTCCACAATATTCTTCTTGCTTGCTTTATTATTTTATAACACATTTCAAATTTTTATCTTTCAAATTTTTATCCAGGTCGTCAATTATATAAAATTTAGTAAAAAGGATCATAATATAAAAGGTAAAAACATTCTCGTACATTTAAGCTACAAAATTGTAGATCACTTCAAATGAAGACAAGTTCACGTTGAGACAAATTTTTAGCTAAAACAAGAATTGCATGGTAGCTATGAATTTCATTAGGGATTCAGACTCATTAAATGCATGATCTGAATCTTAATAATTTAAATCTACTCAAACTCGTTAATTGTTTGTAAGTTAAAAAATAAACACACATTTTAATAATTAAAATTTGAATAATTCCAGACCTTAATTGCAAACAAATAATATCTTAGAATTGGCTTCTTTATATTGGTATATTGAGCTTGGGCCAACAGGAGGGGAAATTTGGACGATTGTCCTTATTCGGGGGTGGTCTTTAATTTTTGCCCTTCGCCTAAAATACTTAAGGTTTTGGGTTCGAATCCTGGTTCAGTAAAAAAAAAAAAATTACAAGGCAGAGCTTCGTAACGAAAAAAAAATGCCCTACGGCAAACCTCTGCCTTAAGGCAAACTTTTGCCCAAATAGGCCTACTTTGTTACGAAATTCTGTCTTGTGAAATTTCTTTTTTTAATGAGCAGGGGTTTGAACCCAGAACCTCGAGGCATTTTCGGCCACTTTTTTTAAGTCAATGACAAAAATTAAAGACTAAAGAATTTGAGGGACAAAATTTAAAGACCAGCACCTTTAAAGGGCAATCCGCGCAAAAAAAAAATGCTCTTCTATCAGAATAATGATAAAGTAGATAACACTTACTATTCACTGAGAGCCATATAAAATTTTGGTGAAAATTTTCCATTAAAAAGAAAAATGTGAACCACATATTTCTGTAAGTGTAATTATTTCGCCATACATTTCTTCATTCTAATATAAAGTAACAGAAAATAAATAGAAATCCCCCTAAACTATGATTTTTTATTTTATTTTTTTGACAAAGGCACACTAGAAATTTGAGAGGGTCCTAATACCTCTCCTAAACCAGTTTGAAGTTGAATTATTTGAACCTTTTGAGGCCACTTGACATAGAGAGTGTATATCACGCTCTCTAACAAAAAATAGGATTAAAATTTTATTTTTTTCAATATTATTATTAAATATATCTTACTACTATTTTTTCTTTTTAGTTTAACTTTTCTTACTTTTTCTTTTATCTTTCTTCTTATTTTTTCTCCTCCTTCTCTAAAGGAAGAGCTGTCCTTCCAGCTCCCCATTTCAACTTTTTTTTTCGTTTCTTTTTCTTTCTCTTTCTTTGTTCTTCTGTTTTCTTGTTCTCTCTGTCCTTTTTTTTTTTTTTTGGGTTTTGTTCTCTTCTCTTTTGAATAGGTCTGATGGATGTGTCCTCTCTTCTCTTTTCCTTCAAAAAAAAATCAATGGTTCTTTACCCTTCAAATACACCATAATTTCATATTCTCTTTTTCTTTAAATTTTTTATACAAAAATTTAAAAAGGGAAAAAGAAGATAAGGGGGAAGGGTCAAAAACAGTGTTGTTTCTGTGATGGATTTTTATTAGATCTAGAAAAAAAATGTTTTAAAAGAAAAAACATATTTGTTTCGTCAGAAAAAATAGCTGACATCGGCGAATAAACTTTCATATGCATCCGCTAACTTACTATGTTTCCCTTTTCCTCCTCTTCATTCACCAAACCAAAAAATTAATTTGTCAATAAAGAAAAAAGGAGAAAAGAAGAGAGAATGGCGTGAGAGAAGTGATGAAGCGAAAACGAAGTCCCAGTATTTCGAAGAGAGGCGGATAAAGAGAAAAGAAAAAAATAAAGAAAAAGAAATAAGAAAAATGAAAAATCGTAAAAATAATTCAAAATAGAAAGATGGCGTACCAAAATAGGATTGGTGCGTGATGTAAACAGTCTTCTTTAGAACTGATAATTGAGCTTGAAATGTTATATTAATTCCACTTAGAATTGGTTCTGTCACGACCCAAATTCCAAAGTCGTGAAGGCACCTACCTCCACCCGGTAGGCGAACCATCCACAACTTATCAAGCCAGTTTTAACAAGTATATATGCAAAAAGAAATAAATAATGCCATTTAACAGTCATAAACTAAGTCTTATATTCTTAAATATTTGGAAATAGTACAACCACCCATAACCTAGTGTCACAAGTACAAGAACAACTAGGATAGATAATACAAGTCTAGAATGATCACCAACTACACTGTCTGAAATAAGAAAAGACAGAAATAAGTAAGGAAGAAGAATCTAGTGCAACGGATGAGCCGGCGGAAATACCCCGAATCCTTCAAGACAGACTCCTCAACGATTGGTGAAGCCTCGAGCTACATTAGGGCTAGGAACCGAATCTGTACACAAAAGGTGTAGCAAGTGTAGAGTGAGTATGGGAAATTAAAGTGTACTCAACAAAGATCGTTGACCGACCCTAAACTAAAACGATGATGAGGGGTTGGTTCGAATGCTTCCTCCCATACTTAACCGCGATTAGTCCAACATGACAATAAGTATAAACTAGAAGGTGAGTATGTGAATCCTCCAAGTTCACAAGTATTCAAGTAGTCACTTATGCATGATAAGTACATTTCAATCAATAATTCAAGTAAGTCATCCGGCAAGGAATCCATGGTATGATATTATATGTAAATGCAATACAATGCAAGGCCTTTCCATCACTGATATACACACGCTCCGTAATATGGAATGCATGACTCATGTGGAACTCGCGAGGTCCATACGCCACCCAAATCATATTCCCTCAGGTTCTTAGCCACCTTAGGCTTTGAATCTCAATACTTAGCCAATTAGGCTCATATTACATGTCTCTATCCAATTAGACTCATACTACCTGTACTTAGCCAATTCGGCCTATATCGTTCGCATCACTCTGTCTGGGACCACTTTCCATCGAACATCACATATGTATCCTCAAGTGTAATATGCATAAGATACCATATGAAACCGTGAATATGACTTGCATGTAATAAACAACAATGCTATGCAGTTAAAGGCTCAATCTTAGCTCTTTTTCACTTTTAAACGAGTATCAAAGAGTGATGAGAACACAAAATCACAAAAAAGATAGGTATAAGACATATACTCATCAAATAAGATACCTCATGTCTCAATCACAATTGACGTAAAGTAACATAAGCTCTCAGCTAATGCCCAAAGCATGGCATTCAGGCCAGACTCTATGACTCGATTCTACACAAATTTTCATAACATGGTACTGGTACCCAATACAAATTCTTATCACCTCACAAGTACTGGACCCCTTTAATCCCCATTACTCCCTCTTATTAGTTCATTTTAATCATGTCACGACCCAAATTTCAAAGCCATGAAGGCATCTACCCCCCACCCAGTAGGCGAACCATCCACAATTGATTTAACCAATTTTTACAAGTATATTATATGGAAATAAATAAATAATGCCATTTAAGAGTCATAAACTAAGTCTCATAGCCAAAATTATGCGGAATAACCTGGTGTCACAAGTACAAGAACTACTAAGATAGCAAATACAATTCCAGATATCATCTAAATACACTTTCTGAAAAGAAGAAAAGACAGAATAATGTAAAAGAGAGAGAGAATCCGGTGCCACAAATCAGCTAGCAGGTTACTCCGAATCCTCTAAGATAGGTTCCTCAATGATCGGTGAAGCCTCGAGCTACATTAGTGCTAGAGACAGACGTTGCACACTAAAAATGTGCTCAAGTGTAGAGTGAGTACATGATATCAATGTGTACTCAGTAGCATCGTCGACCGATCCTAAACTAACATGGTGACGCGGGTTAGTCTTTCAAATAATGCTTACTTCCATACAACCGCTATTAGTCCATCATAATAATCATCACAGGTTACAAGCCTAGGTAAGAACCCTCTAAGTCCTCAATTCTGTTTGAGTAGCCAAATAAGCAAGTGAATACAATTCAATCAATAGCTTAAGCACGTCATCCAAACAAGGAACCAATGAGATGATATGATATGCAAATGCTATGCAATGCAAGGCCTTTCCATCAGCGGTACACACATGTTCAAATACTATAAATCGTGACCAATGGGGGACTCGCGAGGTCCATATACCACCCGAAATCATTTTCCTTCGGGTTCCTAGCCTCTTTAGGCTTCCAAATCAACATACTCAGTGTGTAGGCTCACATTACCTGTCACTAGCCAATTTGACTCATATCACCAGCATCACTCCATCCAGAACCATTTCCCCTCAGACTGTACATATGTATCCTCAAATATGCATGAGATAACATATAAAGCATGAATATGACATGCACAACAATAAGCAATCAAGCTAAGTAATAAAGATTCAATCTTTAGCTATTTTCCACTTTTAAATGAGTATTTAGGAGTGATGAGAACATAATCACAAATAAGACAGGTAATAAGCATAGAAGCAATAAAGAAGGGACCTTACATCCAAATCGCAATAGCAAATCAATCTATCCTATCAGTTAATGCCCAAAGTATGGCACTCGGACCGGACTATACAATAAAAATTACACAAATACCCATATCATGGCACCGGTACCCTATACCAGTGCTCGTCACCTCACAAGTATCAGGATCCCTTAGTTTCCCCATTACTCCTTCTTTATTAGTCCATTTCAAACCAATCACGATGCTTTAAATAAGGTTAAGAAAGGTCTCAACTTGCTTGATTTGAAGTCTGAAGCTCAAGCGATCACCATACGGCCTTGCTCTTCTTCAAAGCCCCTGAACGATCCCAAAATGTTCAAGTACGTAATCTACATAAGTATATGAGTCCGTATGCACCCATATTGTTATAATAATAATTCGGGTCAAAAAAGCCACCCAAAAAGTCAATCCCGAGCCCCGAAAGTCATAAATATAATTTCGTTACAAAATTGGCTTCAACATAGTCAAAATAGTATTCTACGAGGTTAAACGAGTCCAATGATACCCATATTACTATACTTTAATTCAGAGCCCAAAAACGAACCAAAAAAGTAACCCTGAGCCCCAAGGGCAAAACTAGAATTTTATTGAAAAATTTGTTTACCCATAGAGTAAGTAGTCTAAATCAATAAAACCCATTCAAAAAGCCATCATCTTGATCCTCAAATTCATGATTTACAAGTTTTCAACTTTTGCATTCATAATAATTTTCCCCCAACCAAAATCAAGACTAAAATGCAGATAACCCTCGGGATTCATGGATAAATATAAAAATAGAGGTTAGGAACTTACCCCTCTTCGAGACAAATTCATAGACACCGACATCGCCCAAATCCGAGCTTGTTTGCCCATACAAATATCCAAAATACCCTAATTTGGGTTTATGTTTAAACCCCAAAAATTAGGATATAAATATCAAGATTTAACGGACAAAAATCACTTCAAATTCAAATACAATAATCATTAGATGGTATAGAATCATTACCTCGAAGCCCATGAAGAAATTCCACTCCAAAATCCAAGTCCCAAGAGCTCAATTTGGCAAAAATGGTGAAATAATGAAGAAATTCGAAATGAGTGTAGATAAGGGTCAGTCCACACAGCTTATGGTGCTCCACGAAGTAGCAAATTGCCACAAGACACCAGCAGCATGCCACCTCACTATTTTGGCTCTAAAAACCTCATCCCACCTCATGATTTGACGATTCAAGCTGCTACAACTCACAAATTTTGGTACGCATCTATCCCAACAATCGAAACTCAATTCCAACATCAAATTGATTTAATGGTACATCAAAACATCGGAGGCATTCGACTTACGCCAACTATTCAAACACCAAAACTTGACCTTCGACTTACGCCAACTATTCAAACACCAAAACTTGACCAAACGAAGTCCAAATCCAATTCTGAAAGTTCCTACAAGTCACAAATGATCATACAAAGCTAACGGAATCAACAAATATCCAATATGGGTCTTATTTCTTCATGTGGCCATCTTTTCACCAAGAATAAGCATATTAATAATAAAACTGACTTAATTGTCAAAAACCAACCAAACGAACTCTGAAATTAGCTCCATCAGTTTCTACAGGTAATAAATAACATTAGAAATCTAGTGAAATTTCTAGGTCGTCAATGAGAGAACGTTTTCCAAAACAAGAAATTAATCCAAATAATTAAATTTCAAGTATTCCAAAATGAAACCTTATCCAAAAGTGAACCAAATGATATCTATTTGACTTCAAATTTTGCAAGCAAGTCAAAATAATTATTACGGAGCTTCTAGAATAGATGATGCGCAAAACAGATCATCGATTCTCAAAACTACTGAACAGGTCATTATAAACCAACCACGCGCTTTAAATAGAGTCAAGTAAGATCTCAACTTACCTGATTTGAAGTCAGAAGCTTAAGTGATCACCATACGGCCTTGACCTTCGTCAAAGCCTCCGAACTATCCCAAACTATTCAAATACGTCATCTACGTAAGTATACAAGTATATAGACACCCATATTACTATGATAATAATTCGAGTCCAAAAAGCCAATTTCGAGCCCTAAAGGTCGACATTGTAATTTCATTGCAAAATCGGGTTCAATATAGTCAAAAGAGTACTTTGCGAGGTTAAATTAGTCCAATGATACTCATACTTCTATACCAAAAAATGAACCCAAAAAGGTAACCCCTAGCTCCTAAGGGCAAAATTGAAATTTTATTGCAAAATCATTTTACCATAACCCGTAGGTTCTAAGTTCGTAAAATCAACCAAAACCAACCATGAATCGACCTCCAATTAATGGAATTACCATTTCTCAACTTTGAGACTCAAACCCCCCAATTTCTATAATCCAAACACGGATAAAAATGATAACTAACGGAAATAATCATGGGTAAAGACCAAAATAATTATTAGATACTTATCCCCTTGTTGGGAAGAGAATAACGCCACAAAAATCACCTCAAAAGGAGCTCTAAAACTCAAACTAGGCTCAAAATACTAAATTTTTCGGATCTGTCTGATTTAAACTCTGTCCAGGCATTTTTCCTTCATCACGATCGCGACCTGCCACATGTTGCAATCTCGATGACCAATATTTTTGTTTTTACAAAAAAAACACCAGATAATCAACAATGCCAATTCGAGGTAAAATGACGATATCTCCCTCATACGACGTCAAAATGCGACGATTCTAGTTTCTATAGTTCCAAAATCAAGATGTGGATCTAACGATTCAATTGAAAAATAAATTAAATGAAATCTTGTTTTCTTTATATGGTACCGTTTATGCTCAAAACGACATCCAAACTAAAAACAAACGACATACAACCCAAACTCATCTGAAGCTCATCAGAATCTAACCAAAATTTGCGGACAAGTCCAAAATCATCATACGAACCTGATCTAACTCTCCAAACTCCCAAACGAGACCGTCTTGACCCAATGTTGGCCGTGGTCAACTCCAAATCATCTTAAAAGCTAGTTTCTCAACCAACCACCTAAATCACACCTGAACCTCTCGGGAACCGAACCAACGACTCAACTAAGTCATAAATCACATTCCGGGCCTAATGAAAGCGATGAAAAGATTCATTTATCACCGATGTTGATTTTGGTGAACCATTTCCATTTCTTAACTTAAGGATTTCCAAAATATCATTTTTCTTACCCCAAAACTCATCCGAAAGCCTAAAAAATCGCGCCACCCATCCCCGCAAGTCATAAACATCAATACAAAGCTAATGGAATCAACAAATTTCAAATCTGAGTATTCTTTCTCTCCGTGAAAATCTTTTCACCATAAATAGGCATATTAAATACTAAAATCTTAATCGTCAAAAACCAACCAAACGAACACTAAAATTGGTTCCATCAATTTTTACAGTTCATAAATAATATTACAAATCCAACGAAATCTTTAAGTTTCCAATCAGAGCATGTTTTACCAAAACTAGCAATTAATTTAAATAATTAAATATTGAAATTTCCAAATTGAAACCTTCTCCCAAAGTTAACCAAATGATATCTGTTTAACTTCAAATTTTGCAAACAAGTCAAGATAATTATCACGGAGCTACTGAAATAGACGACACACAAAACAGAACATCGATTCTCAAAACGTCACTGACGGGATCGTTGCAGGTTCCGGGAGAGGGGGGGGGGTGTAATAAAAACCCCACAAAGTTAGAATTGTCTTTTCGAAACTAAGGTATATTATCAGGGTAACCTATTAGTCTATCATTGCCTCCTTCTAGTTAGATACCAACCACAATGATTCACTTTTGTTAGAAGACAAAATTATCCTCAAATTTAATGCGGTGACAATAAATAACAAGGGCATTTTGAAGAATCAAAAGATACATTCGGGAAAGCAGTAAGTTACCAAAATCATGTATATATCCCTCCGTGAATAGTTATAATACAGGGAGAATTCTCAAAATCCTGTCGTACAACTAACTATCGATGATTGATTTGGTCCTTTTTGGACTTACACGATAAATTCCACTAGGATAAATTTTATGATTTTGAACGTAACCATTATTCTTTCAAAAATCTTTCATTTCTACCACGAAGAACTTATCCTTTCGTCAAAAAAATATTTCCAAGTTGTCCTTAATTAGAGATATTATGTCAACTGTTTATCACTTCGGTGTAAATGGCGAAATCAAATTGGACGAGTTCGTCATATCATGTTCCTCTAGGAAATTTTCCCATTTTTCGTAATAATTTCTTTGCTTTCTGACTTTTAAGACCATGCTTGTCAGAGTATGAATGGAAATAATCCAAATATGCATTTCGATTTGAAATACTCAAATAGTCCAGGAAAATTAGAGAATTCTTGAATCTATCTTGTGTACATATAGATTTAGATCCTAATGGGTGAAACATAATTTGCTTCTGAACTGATGATGAGAATTGGATTTAAGAGGTGTCTATATAAAAACGGTCTCATAGTTTTCAATGTTCTCGTCAAACTGAAGTTAAGATTGATCTTGTTACTGCATTTTGATATTTCTTACCATAAATTTGTTTTTCTCTATAATGGACGTGTCATGTATAGTATCAACTCATGTCTGTCTTCATTTTCTTTAAGTTGCGTACTATTTGCAATCACGTTTTTCATAAGACTAGCTTAATTTCGTTTCAAACTAACACTAAACCTTGTGAACAGAACATTAACTTAAGGCAAATAGTAACTCCATCGCGGAATAAAAGCTCCCTATTTCCACCTGCGGAGCATGTAATCCTTCTAATTGAAGCACCTCTTAACCACAAACCGCGAAAAGATGACCCAAATTATGTTTGAGACTCTCAACACTCCAAGACTACAACTATGCATGTTGCTGTTTAAAAGTCGTTCTCTCGTTTTATGCTAGTGCTCATAGCATTGGTAATTGATAAATCTTTACTATGCTGTTAAGTTATACTGTTTATAACTATGTGAGTTGTCAAGTTGTTAATTTGGCTACCTTAAGAAGGACCTTTTGCTTATGCCTGAGGCATAGTGATTACAATATGAGTTATAGGATGCAATGTAATCTGCGTATGATTATAAAAGGTTGAGGCTGGTGCAGATATGAGTATATATCTCGAAAGGTCACTCAACTATGAAGAATTATATAGTAAAGTCATTCAACTTTGTTTTATATCAATAAAATCACCTAACTTAGAACTTTTTTCTTATAAAATCACTCAGCCAAGTTTGTCATAAAAAAAATATGACATGACAAAATGAATTAAGTTTTTATGCCATGTAGACCTGGACCCCACAAGTAAAACAAAATTTAAAAAGACTCATATCTTATATCCGAACCACCCACCCACCCACAAATCATAATCATGATTTCTTTGCTT
Source organism: Lycium ferocissimum (assembly GCF_029784015.1). Classification (NCBI taxonomy): domain Eukaryota; kingdom Viridiplantae; phylum Streptophyta; class Magnoliopsida; order Solanales; family Solanaceae; genus Lycium; species Lycium ferocissimum. Next base: position 43,894,247 of record NC_081347.1, on the reverse strand, counting down.
TTGGCGGTAATTTATCGTCATGTTATTGAATGAAATTGCAGCCACCTTTGCTTTACTATAGAATAACAAAACGTTATTTGTTTGAAGCCACCCTTTTGCTCCCCTGCTGGAACAACATTCAATTTAGTAGCATGAAGGACATTGGAATATGTTATTTGAACAAATTGAAATATGAAAACATGGATATTTATGCAAGAATTATTTGACACAAGCAGACAATTTGGGTCGCATCTGTAATTGTATGTTAGGAATGATTTGCAAGTTTTTTGAAAAGTTTTGTTTTTCTGTCGTGGAATAAAGGTGGCTGCAATTTCTTCCAATGGCACGACAATAAATTATTTTCAAGAGCAAAAGAAATTATGATTTTGATTTGTGGGTGGTGGATCGGGCATGAGATATGAGTCTTTTTTAATTTTGTTTTATTTGTGGAGTCATGTCTACATGGCATAAACGATTAATTTATTTTGTCATGTCATATTTTTTTATGACAAACTTGATTGAGTGATTTTATAAAAGAAAAACCCTAAGTTGAGTGATTTTATTGATACAAAACAAAGTTGAATGACTTTGCTACATAATTCCTCATAGTTTAGTGACCTTTTGATATTATTTATCCTGCAGATATTGCTAAGTTAAGAAACCTAAACATCTCATGTTAAAATAATGATCTATGCCTATGTAGTTATACTAAACAATAAATATTCTACAAAGAGTAATTTTTTTCAATATGTTTTGTCTATCTAGTTGTTCTTTGGCTCCCGTATGCGACATGCCAACACATAACACTCTATCTCATTTGGTTGGGAAACAACTTATCCCGGGATTAGTTATTCCACCCTCAAGGTGGGATAAAATAAGACTACAATCCCGGGATAACTAATCCCGAGATTAGTTATTCCGGATTTTTATTTCAACCAAACATGGGATAAGGAGGCACTAAAATTTTATCCCGAGACTATTTTTGCTTATCCTTCACACCAAACGACCCCAATAAGTTTAATAAGTGCTCCTATTTTAACACAAATCTTTAGGGTTCTAAATAATTTAATTTGTAGAAAATATAGTTGACCCCCACATTCTATATATGTATTAACGTATAAAATTCATTATATGTTATTATGCATGCAAAAGAGTTTAAGAGCATAAATTAATATATTAATGTGTAACATGCGTATATTAACTTGAATTCTTCTAAGATGGAAATATTTCCCATATATTTCAGTTACATCATAATTATATCTTCAACCTGGAATAAAAGCAACAATAGTAACTAAATAAAAATCTCACATTTAATTTTGTCTGATCTTAAAATGATATAATTACTTTAAAGTGTATATATAAGTCTTACGATTCTTTGAAATATGATACTTATAATCTTATATCATTTGATCACTATTTGAAATCTCTATGATGTCTACATATGACTGTTCATGCCAATTGCATTTTAGCGACTGAATTACACTTTTAACTTTCAAACATGTGTTATTCCTAATTATAATACACACACAAACACGCAATTTACAGTATGAGATCGTCCGGGAAAAAATCTATGAATAAAATTTTTAGAAATAAGATTTACCAAAATCACAAAAAGTGGAAAATTGACAAATAAAAGAAAAGGGTTAAGAAGGTCAAACCAGTTGTTATTGTTGTTTTCTTGTGAATTCATATTGCTTTGACGCTATGTCTTCCATCCAAATGAAAAACAGATGCCACATGTTGGAGAGCATCTCAGAAATTAAACAAGAAATAGCAAATATTACCTTTCTGTGTATATATATATATATATATTCGAAAGTAATTTTCACAATATATTCACTAGACCTCACTTGTCGGATTATATTGGGTATGTTGTTGTTGTTGTATATTCACCAGAGAGACATCGAGAATGTGAGAACTTTCAGACATTGCCATATTGGAACTCATGTTTGTAATCATGTTTCAGTTAGTGTTTTATTCTCTCAAGCAGCACAACTTTGTATCCAAGCGTGGTATTGGGCAGTTTTTTTGTCTCAAAGGGTACATTGTTTGTATTCAAGCCTGGGTTTGGGGCAGTTTATTTTTTTTTTTTAATTAAATAGGATAATTAGGTTTCTATTGGGGTATTTAAGCAATTTAACTTTCAAGTTAGGGAGTTCATGCTTTTAATATAATATATATAGATAGATATAGAAACACTTGCCACGCAGCTAACCGATCCAAAATACTGTTGTTGTGCTTCTTTCATAAATATTTGTCAAACACTTTATTTTGTATCTCATACAACAAATACAAGTTGTACCAAACTTTTTTTTGTTCTACAATTAAGTGAACTCAAAATTTGTAGACCCAAAATATAAGATTGAGGTTCACTAACTTGTAAAAACAAAAAAATCTCACAAACAGATAATCTCACAAACTTGCATCAGTTGAATTGTGTGAGACACACAGATATAGTTTATACTATTTTCAAAGTGATCTTACTGGATAACAAATGCATAAAATCTAAAGCACGACTCCTTAAGCATACATATGTAAATACCAAACAAAACGGTAGGGCTTTATAGAATCGAAGTTGTGATGGGCTCAAAAAATAACTTGGAAATGTGATTTTGAGTCTCAGAATTTTGATGTCCGTGCCCACCTCCATGCTGGTAAATGCTCTGCCCCGTTCTTGCTATATTTACGGCACATCCAATGAATTTTTCAGAAAATAAAGAATTTTCACGTTGAGTTGTGTTGATCATTTTCCATGTCTCCTTTATCAAAAACTTGATGTGTTTTCTTGCTTCTTCTTCAGAAGCACCCTTCTCATTCATGTAACATTGTATTGATTTGGGAAGATCACCTCTTTTCATTTCATCCTGTGCACGTAAGTGGAAAATAAATATACATATCCTAGTAATTATAAAAGAGTTTGAAAAATCATAAAGAATTTGCTACATTCATTAATATTCTGAAACCCAACGAATTTCAGCTATGCATGAAATTTTAGTTACTTTGATATCAAGTTAATAGAGGATAATTAACTCTCATAAACACGTATAATTAAGTAACTCAAAAAGCAACTACATATAACTGCCTATAATAAGTGAAATTGATTACTTCAAACAAAAAAAAAAAAAAAAAAAAAAAAAAAACAACAACAACAACAACATGCTGGTTATATGGAAAGTAGCACTGATCTATAATATAATTTTCTTATATTGTCAGTGCATATTGTAAGAGAATGTTTTCCTTGAATAATCTGTTCCCTTGAATGGGTTGATATACATGATTTACAACATAATTGTAGGCTACAAATTAGGAACTAATTTGACTAAATATTTCTAACATATGCTATCCTAAAATAGAAGATTACAAAATATATTTTACTAAATAATTACATAATCTAACACACCCCCGCAGTCGAAGCGGGAGGTTTACGAACGGTTAGACTGTCGCGAAAATCATCAAATAGTACGCACGGAAGACCTTTGGTGAAGATGTCAGCAATCTGATAACGGGACGGAACATGTAGGACACGAACTTCGCCACGTCTAACCTTTTCACGAACAAAGTGAATGTCCATTTCGATATGCTTGGTACGTTGATGGTGTACCGGATTTCCGGACAAGTAAATGGCACTCACATTATCACAATAGACCAAAGTTGCTTGACGAATAGGACAATTGAGTTCAAGCAATAGATTACGAATCCAACAAGACTCAGAGACAACATTAGCAACCCCTCGTATTCGCTTTCCGCACTTGACTTAGATAGAGTAGGTTGGCGCTTGGAAGACCAAGAAATCAAGTTATCCCCAAGATAGACACAATAACCCGATGTGGAACGTCGAGTGTCCGGACATCCTCCCAATCGATTCCGTATATGATAGTAGTGACTCGTAGAGAGGATTTGTATAAATGTGTGCCAAAGTCAATCGTACCTCGAATGTAACGCAAAATACGTTTTAATGCTTCCATATCTTTTGACTTTGGGTCATGCATAAACAAGCAAACTTGTTGGACGGCGTATGATATGTCGGTAGCCGAGTGAATGTCAAGTATTGCAAAGCACCGCGACGACGATACTTCGTAGGGATCTCATACGGGCGCTTGAAGAAGCGCCGAGTTTGCCTTTTGAGTCAACCGGGTGGGGCAAGGCTTACCGTGACATGCCAGCCCTGTCAAGAATATCCTCTGCATAAGAACTCTGAGACATAAAGAGACTATTGTTGTCCTGTGAGATAGCAATCCCTAAAAAATAGCTCAACGGACCCAAGTCTTTCATTGCAAATTCCGTAGCTAACTTGGACATGATACCGAGTCTGAGAGAGTCTGAAGATGCAGTTAGAATAATATCATCCACATATAACAAAATGTAAGCAATATCTTTTCCACGACAAAATGTGAAGAGAGAGTTGTCGGATGTACTATGCGAGAAACCAATGGTTGCCACATATTGAAAAACGCCGATACCAAGCCGTGGTGCTGCGCTTCAAACCATAAAGAGACTTACGCAAGAGACAAACATGATCGGACGAGCTGGATCCGGAATCCCAAAGGTTGATACATATAGACGGTCTCGTTCAAAATTGCCGTGTAAGAAAGCATTCTTTACATCAAAGTAGTGAATGGGCCAGAGCGAGATAAAGCAATAGTAAGAACCACATGGATAGTTGCCGAAGACCACCATGGACCGAACGTCTCGTCACAATCAACACCTTCCGGGAGACACTGCCATCACCTACAAGACGGCTTTATGCCTCTCTTGAAAGAACCATCGATTTCTTTTTATGCGAAAAATCCATAAAGGCACCGAATAATATTAGCATTTGGAGGACGAGGACCAACTCCCAAGTCTTACTATCAATAAGAGCATTATATTCATCTTGCATAGCATTTTTCCAATTCGGGTCATTAAGGGCACCAACGGGATTCCGAGGAATGGGGGAGATGGAATTGGTGGTGACACTTAAGGCTTGATTATGGTACTTTGAGTTCGGATTAAAAATTATGATGATTTGATCTGAAAGTCTGTTTGGGTGTCCAAATAGGGCGCCAGTCGCGGCCCACGGGGCTGGGTCGTGACAAAAGTGGTATCAGAGCGGTTTGTCCTCGGAATGTCTACGGTAGTGTCTCGTAGAGTCTTTTTATCGGTGTGTTGTGCACCACATCTATAAACAGGAGGCTACAGGACATTTAGGGTGTTGCCTTTCTTTGGATCTTAGATCGTGCGATAGAGCCAGCCGTAGGAAATGAATTCCTTCTTACTAACCTTTGATTTCAGCCGAAGGACGGTGTCGACAGAAGACAGTGATTGATGATATTGGAAGCTATACAGTACACAGGTAAGCAATGGTATGAAAGATGTATGTTGGGGAAACCATTGAAGTATGATTGAAATATAAAGTTGAAGCTCGAAGAGGAAAATAAATAGGAAAATGCCATTGGTTCCATTTGAATTATGTGTGTAAGGTAAGTCCGCGAGCATATTCATGATTTACTTGAAATTGTTAGCCTGTGTGGCTATGCTACGATATGATACGTACGTATATATGTTGGCCACAATGAGGCATTGTTGGTATTCCCTGCGTGCGGAGTTTGGGATAGTAAGAAATACGGAGGGAACCTCTGCGCCCAAATTTTTCCAAATTATAAAAAAGGAAAATGAGATGTGCGTTCTTAACATGTTTTGAAAGTCGATACCGATAGAGTAAATCTATTCGTTGGATAAAAAAATTAAAAAAAAAAAAATAAAATTTAAGAGATACCCTCCATGTCATTCGTAAGAAGCACCGTCTTTACGTGAGAAACTCTATTTTGAGAAAGTGTATATGAGCAGCAAATTTGCAATTTATTTAAACGGACCAAAATACGTTTCGACCATACTTTGCTTTAGAAAAGCCTATGTTGAAGGGCAAAAATGTCCAGCGGTTAAGTATCACCTTATTGGAAAAATACAAAGCGTATGACAAGTAGTTGGGAATTAAATGGTTCGCTTACTGTTCCTATATGTATATGGAGGCAATTATGTGAATTAAGTACTAAGGAATTCTGCGATGTTTGTCGGATTTTAGTTTCCTTCTGCTAGCGGTTGGAGAGGGAACTTTACAGAAATATTTTATCAGTTCCCGACGATTGATTGGAGTCGGAATTTGCGGAATAAAATTTAAACTTGTGGGCGGTGTAGAATTTGACATATAGACGAAGGTAAGTATTGAGGATTTAGATAAGGGGCGACACAATAATTATATGGTCAGAAAAGTGAAAGACTCCTCTCTAGGTCGGGGTGGGACCCGCTACAAGAACGTTTTGGGAAAATTGTTAAGACCCCGACTTGCCTAAAATTATGTGACAAAGGTCGTGCGGGGTCGTTAATGTGATTGTACCGGCCTTAACACCCCTAAATGCACCAAAGTTTCAAGGTTAAGCGTGCTAGGGCCAGAGATGGGATGGGTGACCCCCTGGGAAGTATACAAGATTTTCATAAATATAGATATGAGAGATAAATAGGAAATTTGGGGCAATGTAAAGGAAATTAGAGTATGTGGAATGGTTAGCAACTATATAGAGGTCGCGTAAGTTGCGACGGATTAGATTGGTGAAAGGAAAGAGGAGCAATGCAGCTCTGAAATTTGAGTAAGTTGGAACAAGTGATTGGAATTGTCTTGTAAAAGAAACAACAGATATATGTATATGTATGTGTAGGACTCCCCTTTTTGATTATGTCGATCGATGGGTGAACCCTAATAGCTAGTGTTGTAATATATGAAAGACATTAAGTGGACGGAATTTATGAGACAAAACGAAAGGTATGGTACAGGTGTTACGAAATAAACTGATATTGACTTTGCTACTGGTTGAAATTGGAAGATTCTAACACAATGATATTTGGAGAGAAAAGAGAGTAGTTGAGTGGAAGCTACAGAGATCAAAATGTTAGGGGAGTAAAAGTAGGAAACGTAATTAAGCAGGGCCTCAAAAAGAGCCGACAGGCAAAGTACGAAATTGTTTGCAAAAAGGAACTGGAATGCAGTAGTGTAGGGCAAAAGGAAAACCCATGGTATGGAACGATGAATTATGTGAGTATCAAAAAAAAAAAATGCGAATATCGAGAAAGCGGAACGACAGATAAGGAACGGGTGTGAAAGAGGGAATAACTTAGCCGAATCTTCCAATGAGGAAGAATATGATTACTAAAGGATAAATTTCTACATTAACTACATTATTTGAGGACCAGCTATCAGATAAGATTTTGTAATAGGTGATCGAGAGTTTTCATCACCTCGGGAATTTATTAAAGTCTCGTACGAAGCTAATCAAGTTATAGATTGTAAGGAAAAGACATGGATATGGTATGAGTACGACCCGCTTAAAGGGGGGAGAACGTATTACCTTATACCTAAACCGGCGTTACAACATCTTTAGATGTTAAAAACAGAAAGAATGAAAAACGCCTTAAGAAACCGCTTTTCGCCAATATGAATTGTGATACGTTTATGTCATGATTTACTTTCCCCTATCGGGTAAAACGGATGTTGTGCATAAGTACGCAGTAATATATTTTAAAGAATAGTAATAAAGGCAAGAAAATGGCCGCGAGCTAGGCCCCTAAAGAGTAATGGAAAGGAAGGGGTTCGTTAGATACTAGAAAAATAGTTCATGGACCACTAATCACATGGAACTCGAGGAGGTACGCCATGAAATTACGTGGATTATCGGCATGAAGTGGTGTTTGATCATATTTGTAAAGAATGCATACGAAGAATTCTCCCCCTCATGATACGGAATTAACCGCGGTGATGCATGTCCTTGAAAATATGACGGCATTATTCATATGGAGTCCACGCTGATATTTGTACGGACCATCGAGTCCCCGACATTTTTTTAAGCAAAGAGGAAGGGCTGAATTTGCGAGAAGGAAGATGGTTGAAATTATCGAAAGATCATGACGTGATATTCATGCCACCGGGAAAAGCGAATGTTGCGGAAAACGTTCATAGTCGCCATCTATGGGCAATTTGGTGGCGTGCGACCGAAAGGAGGAATTGGTTCGTGAAATCCATCGGTTAGTTAGCCTTAGAGTCCTTTTGGACGATTAAAAATATTGGGGGTTTCTGTCCAGGAAAGTCTTGAATCATCGATTATGGAAAGGGTAAAATAGCATCAGTTCAAGGATGCCATTCCAACACGGTGCAGAGTTCATTGGCTAATATCTAAACCGCCAGTAAGTCCAAATCGAGCATTAAAAGCTCGGCGGGTTGCTACAGGAAACGAAAATTTTAGTTTGGAAATAAGGAACGATTAACATGGATTTTATTATAAGTTACCGCGCACTCCGCGCAGGTATGATTTTGATTGGATTCGACAAAGATTGACGAAACCCGACCCATTTCCTTCGGATGGACTACTTATTCGGCTGAGGATTTTGCTAAATTGCATACTAAAGAGATGATAAGACTTCACGGGATTCCTGTATCTATTATTATTGATAGGGGTGCTCAGCTTACGACTAACTCCTCAGGATCGTCCCAGAAAGGACGGAGAACCCAGGTGAGTTATAGCACAGTATGTTATCCTCGGTCCGACGGACAAGCCGAGTGTACTATTCAGACACTAAGAAGATACGCCCTGGGTCTATGTTATTGACTTCAAGGATAGTGAAGGTGATCATTTACCGTTAACTAAATTTGCCTATAATAACAATAGCTATCGTCCCAACATACGAGATGACACCGTACGGATACGAGACCTTATATGATAGAAAAATGCAGATCTCCGATCGATTGGTTCGATTTGGGTGAAACAAAGTTGATCGGACCAGGTATGGTTCGGCAAGCAGTTAGTAAGATAAAAGCCCGCTCGGGGATGGTGGTTGACTGTTCAGAGTCGACAGAAATCATATACCGATAAACAACGCCAACCGTTAGAATTCCAGATTGATGACTGGCTATTTCTGAATGGTGTCACTTATGAAGTGATGAGATTTGGTAAACAGAGTGAACTCAGTCCGTGGTATATCGAACCGTATCAGGTTATTTGAAAGGTAGGCGAGGTCGCCTATGAGCTAGACTCACCATCCGATCCGGAGGCAGTACATCCGGTATTCCGTGTATTCACGTCCAGAAAAGGTGTTGGTGATCCTTCGGGAACAATTCCAGTAAATGATATTCAGGTAACGGAGGAATTATCTTATGAGAAACAACCTGTAGCTATTCTGAATTGCCAGGTGAGGAGGTTGCGTACCAAGGACATATTCTCTGTTAAGGTTTTATAGCGAAACAATAGTGGAAAAGAAACAACAGGACAAAGAAATGAAGAGAAGGTATCCTCGCTTGTTCCCTATACTTATAGGTAATTCGAATTTCTAAATACGTATATTGATCGACGGATGACGATGCGTGCTATTCATAAAGAAAACTCCCCCGCAATGTTTGTGAGACCGATAAGGCTAATTTAACATTCGAGGACGAATGTTCTAAAGGGGGGGAGAATGTTATATCCCGTATTTTCACGTATTCGGAAATTTTGAGATAATTGTGACTTGTAGGAGGTGAGGTGCTATTTTGATTTTAGATAATATATGTGTGTTGTTCATGAAAAATATTGATGTGGAAATACGGAGGAAGGCCAAGGGCAAAATTGGAATTTTGAAAATTAGTTTCGGGAATTACGAAATATGGTTCATAACCAATTGGGCTCAAAAAAAAAAAAAAAAAAAATCAAGCCCAAAAGAGAGGGGTGGCCGGCCATAGAGGGCCCAAACCCACAATTTTAATTCAATATTTTCCATGTGCTACTTAATATATATAATAGTCCTTATCTCATAGAAAGTTCAAGAAAATAAAACAAGGAGAGAAAGCAAGAACAAGAGCAAGCCTTAGAGGCCATTCGGCCATAGATGGTGAAAAATCACCATCAAGAATCTCCCTCCAAAAATTATTGTCTTGTGGTATTTCCACCAAATTAAGGGTCCTCTACAACATGGTGCAATTGTTTGGAAAGAAAGAGCACTTATTCCTTCAATATGGCAACATGTTTGAGTAAAGAAGATTGGAGAAAAAGGTAAGAATTTATCCCAAGTTATTATGCTATGAAGGTTTGCTTGTGTTGTAGTATATGGGAATGAGTAGAATTCATGAAAACATGGAAGTTTGCAAAGTGGGTGTGCATGTGTGCATGTGGCCGTGTGTATACTACATTGTATGCATGTGATGTGTTGAATTTTATGTTGTATTTTAGTTGTGTGTAGGATGGAATGTATATTGAAAATGAAAGTTGAATGAATTTGATGGAAGTTGGGGAAATGGAGGGTGGCCGTGTGGTATTTGAAGTTGGAATGAGAATGAATTAATTTGGTTTAACATGTTTGTTGTGTTGTTGTGATGCTTGCAATGTAATAAAGATAAAATGATGTAAGTTGCATTGAAATGGAAAGTAGAAGTTTTGTGTCGTTTAGTGTGATTTTATGACATTATAGAAATGGAGTTGTCGAGGTGCAAATTATGATGGTTGTTGATAAATTTGGGATGTTATGAATAAGTATGTTAAAGATTAGAAGTTTCGGATGAATTATGACTTTGGTGGAAAGTTGTATATTTTGTATATCGTATGAATATTTTGTACAAATGATATGAAATGTTTCTAAATTATATTGTGATGATCATGGTTAATGATGAATGTGAAATCCTTGAGATTTGTTTGGAAATTTAAAATTTGGAATGGAAGTATTGCTTTATGTAGAAAAGAAGAATATTGACGTTAGAACCATTTTGATATGATTCGTGATAACTTTGGTATTGTGGGGTTTGTGTTGTTGGTATATATATTGAGCCGAGCCAAGTCTCGGGGGTGTTAAATGTATAAGGGAAGTGCTGCCGAAATTTCGATAGACAAATATGAAGTTAAGTGAATTCTTAAATCTTGAAATTCCTAATTGGTAACTTTGACCATTTGTAGATTTTGGACGAAAAAGGGAATCGAGTTTGAACAAGCATAAGAAGTGAGAAAGGTATGTAAGGCTACCCCAATCCTTCTTTTGGCATGTCCTAGATATACTAGGTTTGAATTTGAGCCTCGGGGGTTATTACGCTCATCGAAACCCAAGTTTGATTTTAGTTACTATTCATTCAGTACAATTGAATCATGATTTCTATGTTTTGTTGGAAAACCATTCGAATATCCATAATTTGCGCAAATGTGACGGAATTGTTTTGAAACTTACATAGATGACTCCATAGAGTCTAAAGTTCGTGATTTATGTCCGCCACCTCGACTTGACCCGAGGTGGGCCCACTAGCCCCGAGAGATTTCTTTCGTTGGTCTTGCTTAACCTACTTTCGTATGATATAAAGGAAGGACCTTTGCCTATGAATTTGAGACTCCGTTTGGGGTGTTCCATAAGTTATATGAAAGCTCCTAAATGTGAACGACACTAAATTTTCAGAGAATAGTCTATGAAGTATTTTTCGAAAGTTTTATAAATCTAAAGACTCATATCTTTTGTATATTAATTAATACGGACCAATGCTTACTTTAAGCCTTCTGACCTTAATATGAATATGTATATGTATTTGTTTGTCGATCCTTGGAATTTAATTATGTATTTGCATATGGCTTCTGCACTACTCTGCTCGTGCCTATACTATGATTTCGTTCGCCGGTTCCCGGGCCGGTTTGTGATCGTGCGCACTATGATAAATTCGGTAGTATGCTGTGTTGCGGTTTCCGAGACCTCGCCATAGGGCCGGTTACCGTATATGGAGTTATGCTGTGATATGGCTGATGATATGATTTGTTCCGATGACATGATATGTCACGATATGATATGTGTGATATGATATGTTCGGGGTTTGTACGGAGATTTGAAACCTTACGGAGTATCTTTGTGTTGTGGCACCGGCGTCGGAGTGGTGACCACGTTCCTGAGCTTTATGCATGATTTTCTATTTGCATTATGTACATGTGTCTTCAGTACAGATTCTGATACTTGATCCGGTATTTTCTCTCTGTACCCTTCACTTCAGTTATGGTTTAGATTTTTGTACTTTATGCTTTACATACTCAGTACATCTTTCGTACGACCCCTTTCTTCGGGGTCTGCGTTTCGTGCCCGCGGTACGGAGGTTCGTGATGTTTGCCGTGTAGGCCACACATTCGCGTTGTTACGGGGTGCTCCTTTTGTCGGAGCCCATATGTTGGTACCTATCTTCGTGTTGGTTATGCTTTTGTATATTTGATTATTTGGGGTACGGCGGGGCCTGTCCCGTCATATGATCTCGTTTTGATTTGTAGAGGCACAATAGTCATATTTGTGGGTCGTGGGTCCTATGTGTGTTCGATTTGTTCATGATTTGCATACGAATGCGGTCCGTTTGTTATGGTGGCCATAATGGCCCTCATGTTTGTATATGTGCATATATATCCGTGATGTATATTCGCCGCCCCTCTGACTTTGATGTGACACTTTTGTACGCGCGACCGCTTAAGATAGTATTTATTTTCACTTCTGCTAAATATGATGAATATGATATTTGAGCTAAGCTAAATTATGATGATTTGATCTGAAAGTCTGTTTGGGTGTCCAAATAGGGCGCCAGTCGCGGCCCACGGGGCTGGTCGTGACAATTTGCGTTGGGGAAAACGTGCTTTGGTCATGCAACAATTGGATTCTCATGGGAATTATCATCGTCAAAAATCATATGATGTAGGAGATGGAGTATTTAGTTGTGAAAATGGAAAGGAATTTTCATCAAACCACACATCTTAGGGCTATGATTATTTTTCGGCTCGATAAGTCATAGCATTTGTACCCCCGATGGTTGGAAGGGTATCCTAGGAAGACACGTGGAGTGGACCTAGATTGCGAGCATGAATTTGTGTGGAGGGAAAGAGAGGGAAAGCATAGACGACCAAAGACTCGGAGATGAGAGTAGGATGGATTCTTTTGATAAAGAATGTGAGTGGGTGTCTTATAGGCTAAGAGTTTAGTAGGGAGAATATTGTGTAGGTACGTTGCCATGGCGAGGCGTGATGCCAATAGGAGGGGCATAGATGCATGGGCAAGGAGTGTACGAACAATATTATTGATCGATTTAATTTTCGTTCCGCCTTACCATTTTGGGGGGAAGTGTGGGGACAAGAAAAGCGGAAAAGCATCCGTTTTGTTCACAAATTTTATGAAAAGGACCATTATCAAATGCACGCTTTGTTGTCACATTGAAAAGTTTTGATTTCTTTTTCAAGGCGAGTGCGAATGAAAATCTGGAACGACAAGAAGATATTGTAAACACAGGGACTTTGTTTTGATGGGAAAAGTCCAAAGAAAATTTGTGTAATCGTCAAGAAATAAAACATAATATGCGTGACTTGAAGAGCTAAGAACGAGGTGCGGAGTCCATACATCACGCCATGAACAATGTCAAAGGGCATAGTAGTAGTTGAAAGAGAGTCATAAAAAGGCAATTTAATTAATTTCCCCGGAGGGCAAGAATGACAAACATTGTTTCGAGCCTTATTACATTCAATCAAATTACTACTACGTAAAGAACTAAGAATAACATCCCTGGATGACCTAAACGGGAGTGCCGGATATGAGGAGAGATGACACTAAGCGAGATGGTGCGAAAGACGAGATGGCTCGAAATTTTTTGAAGAATGGATAAAGATCACCCGAACTCTCACATCTCATGAGTTTGCTCCCCGTCCGTAAATCCTTCACATAAAAACCAAAAGGATCAAATTCAACAGAAACCATATTATCGGTAGTAAATTTACGAACATAAATAAGGTTTTTGATGAGTTTAGGTGCATGTAAGACATTTTTCAGTTTTAAAGAGGGATTTACTTGAAGGGAAGCATGACCATAACCATGAATTGGAATCATGCTACCATTACCAATAACAATGCCATTATTTTTGCTCAATTGATAATAAGACGAGAGAGTACCTTGGGAGTTGGTCATATGAGATGTGGCTCCGGTGTCCATGTATCAATTCTTGTCATCGAGCGGATTCAACGACATTGTGTGCGTAGCTTGATCAATATACGTAGGCGCGTACCCGCCCGTGTGATGACGAGGTGGCCAGTAGAACGACGCGGAGGACGAGGGACCGAGAACTCCCTGTGCGAGGGAGCCGGACGCGGCCGCCGGCCCGGCCGGAGGCGCCACCCGGCCAGGTGGGGTAGGGGCACGGTGGGGTGGCCCGCGCGTGCCCCGGCGCCGCGGTGGATAATGCCACGACGGGGCGATGGGGTCCCTGCGCTGCTGGCTGGCTCGGGCGCGTGCGGTGGTGCGGGGCGCCGCCCGCCCCCGCCGGTCCTGTCCCCGCGGCGGTTGTTGCGGTTACCGCATTGGCTGGCAACGGTTATTTTTCTTTCCACGATTAACGCGAAGTTCCACGATTGTTGAAGTTATTTTCGGGGTATTGGGTACATCCGTTGCACGAAATTCGAGGATGAACGTGTGGGAAACAAGAGCGACGGGCGAGCGGCGTCGTGAATGGCGTCCTCGGCATAGCTATCTTCCTCAGCTCAAGCGTCGGCCCAGGACAACGTCCAAAAAGACGCGGGAGAAATGCGGTCTTTGCCGTCGTGCGAAAAGTTTTATATTCTCCAGGCAACCATCGCAGAAGGCGAAGCGCGAAGTCGTTCGTTGGAAACTTTGTGACCGACGTTAGCTGAGGGGATTGTGCAAGAACTTTCGGCTGCAAGATGCGGTATGCTTTCACATTCGGAAAATCCACCAATTTGGTGTTGGTGAACTTTGCATCAACCGAAGCGAGAGCCACTGGCCAGATTTAGTGTCTGAAAAAGATGAACAAGGCGGTCCCGGCCTCGGCGCGGTGTCCTCTTGATGAATGATCGTGTTGAGAAGATCATTCGATATCGTACCATATATCCATTGCTTAGAACAATGTCATCCGGCCGTTCCCGTAGGGCCTCAGCAGAAAAGTTTTTAGTACCGCAATTGCGGTGGTGGCACGGTGGGGGGCGGAGGGGATGTGGTCGATCACCAAGTTGGCACGACAATGGAGCTTGAAGAGGGTAGCCAGGTATTGTATTGGCTTCCTTCGTAGTCAAGCACAATGGGAATGCGTGATTTGATATTGGTGACGGTAGTCATGGGATGCAACTTGGAGGTGTCGGCCATAGAGAAGAGGAGGGAGAATAGGCAGAAGGAGAGGAAGCGAAAAGAGGGGGGGGGGGGGTCGGTGTGGCCAAAGAGGGGGGTCGGCGGCCAGAAAGGGGTAGGGTTTTAGGATGCTAGGGGTTTTGAGAGAACCTAGTCGATGCACCATGTAGAGAATGTTTTCCTTGAATAATCTGTTCCATGAATGGGTTGATATACATGATTTACAACATAATTGTAGGCTACAAATTAGGAACTAATTTGACTAAATATTTCTAACATATGCTATCCTAAAATAGAAGATTACAAAATATATTTTACTAAATAATTACATAATCTAACACATATAACTTATTTTGAAGGAGGAAGTTGACCCAGTGTATTTCAAATTTAGACTTAATTTCATTGAAATGGTTTGTATACATGAACGTACCTTCGGGTAAGATTTTTCATTACATAAGGGATGAAAAAATTTAAAATCGAAAATTATCGATAACACAACTATATTTGGTGTAGTATTTCCTTAAAATATACGGGTTGTTGAGCTGAGTCATATAGCTTAGGACCAATATATATTTTACTCGACTTTTAGAGTCTTTCTTATATCCCAGAGTCTCCGATCCATTCAAACAGAGTGTACTAGATCAAATGTTATTTAAACGAGGATTGATTTTAAAAAAAAAAAAAGACAAGGGTTAAAAAAACGTACAGATGATGTGGCTAAGTCATCGGCAAGACGAATAATTGTACAAGACCAACGAATTATGTCGGGGTACTTGCTTAACCGTTCCAATGATTCTTTCGTAATTGGCTTTGTGGCAAAGAAGAATGCATTGAATACTATCACAAGACTCCCAACTGTAATCCATGCATTATTCATGTATTCTTTAAGAGTTGGCGTATATCCAGTGTAATACCATCTTGCTTCTTGTAAGTAAGCTTTGCAAATATCTGCCACTAATTAATAGCATGCATGTTTCACATATATAGTAGAAATTAAGAAATTAGAAATTGAAAGAAAGGAAAAGATTCTACGTAGAGCCAAGTTTTTCTACTGATTTTGTTAGGTAGGGTATGACGTTGATCTCTTGCTCTATGAGAACTTCGTAGGCAATTTCAGTGATAGAGTTGAAGAGTGCAAGGTAACCCACTTTCATATAATCTGGAAGCTGATCCATTGCCTACATCCATTCTGAATGTGATCAGAAAGCATATTTTACTTGAAAATCAAACGAGGAAGACGATTAATAAAACTAATTAATAAAGAAACACATATATCTTATTCAGTACATAAATTCAAAGTTAGTGTCGTCTTTCTTATTTTCGTACTTATAGTTTATTGTAATCGTATTCTTTACAAGACATAAAGCTATTAGCTTCACAACATAAATACTTTTGGTATGATACTTATTTATATTGTAAAGGTTAGTTCCTTCCCTAAACCTACGTACTGACCTTTCAACAGCATCAGTGAAGACTTCCAATTCATCAAGAGTACCATAAACATCATAAATGTCATCTATAACTGTATCCATAGCAGTGACCTTTGTCAACATTATTCGGCAATATTGGTTCTTTGAGGCTCAAACATCATCCCCGCTACCCATACGAAAGCTTCAACAATTCGATCCCTTGTAAATGGTAATTTTTCTTCAAGGCATGAGCTCTTCCACCACCTTTACATGAAAATTAGTTTTACATGAGAATATAATAATTTTTACATGTTTTGGACTACTTTTATAGGAGTTCCATTGAACCCAATGGTGCATCATCTTGTAACTTTCTGCTCGAAGGAATAAGATGCACATTCAACTGTTGGATGTAATTTAACCAAAAAAAAAAAAAAAAAAAAAAAGGAAGAAATGTTTTTATTTCCAAAAACTCTATAAAATTTATGGGTTCTGAACTTGTTACCGAACCCATAACTTGTTCTAGTTACTGAGTTCGCAATTAAATATCTATATCATTTAACTAACTTTCTAAATTGTAATACAAATATAAGGTCTAATCAAGCAAATAGTATTGTAGCTCCACCCCTATTGATATTTAATAAACCTATTGACCCCAGATACTATATACTCCCCCGATTAACTTATATACACAACCAATATAATGAAATTCTTACATAGTAATTAATGTAATTCAGTATTGTAGAAGGTTACGTGAAATTATCTTTCAATGACCTAATATCGACACTCATATAATGTAAAAAGTCTTATATAGTATTTTCAGTGCATATAAGTTAAACTCTAATGGATATCTCACCTTGATAGATTTTTTATATCTTCTTGGTGTGTTGCTTGCACAATGTTGTAATCCAACTTAGCAAGCTCAAGCAGAAGAGGATTAGCCTTTGGCATTCTCTCATATATGTTAATATACCACCTTGTCTCTACTCTCAACATCAACAAATGCAAAGGAAGTTCCAACGCATGGCCCACTAATAAGACTGTCAAATTGTCTTCGCCATATTGATTATCACGCAAATAATTCTCTAGATGTGACATTGCGAATGTATTGGCAGACTCCAGAAAGGTTTCAGATTCAGTAGAGAGAAATGAAGCTTTATATAACTGTAACAATCCTTCTATATCTTTATAAAAACTTTACTTGAAGTTACCCAGTTCATCCTTAAAGCTGTTCAGGATATCTAAAAATACGAGATTAGAATATAATATTATTGGTCAAAATATAAAAACTATGTGAATCTTTTTGTTCCTCGAAATTCAAACTATGTGAACTATGATCAACATTTTAAAATACGGAGTATTCTTTTTACCATATTGACATAAGAAAAATTGCAACTTATACTCCCTCTGTCGCAAAAAGATTGTCCTCCTTTCTTTTTTAGTATGTCCCAAAAAGATTGTCCCCTTTCTATATTTAGAAACAATTTAACTTTATGAGATGATTTACAGTCACACAAATATCTAAAGCTTGTTTTGGATCACACATTTCAAAAGTCTTTCTCTATTTCTTAAACTTTGTGCCAAGTCAAAAGAGGACAATCTTTTTGGGACGGAGGGAGTAGTACTTTTCTATAGTTTTTGAATATCTAAATTTTAATTTTAAATATTGAGTTGATTTAATTCAATTTAGTTTTGAAGATTTATCAAATTGACTTTCGAGAAGCGAAAAATATCACATAAATTGAGACGGAGGGAATACCAAAAGAACAACATGCATAAGGTAAGAAGGAATTGAAATTATATAGTTTGGCAAAAACAGGTTAGCACCTTGAGAAATATGAAAACCATGTTCTCTCAAGAGCCTAAATTTCAAAGCTGTAGAATATAATGAATCTCCCGTGGCTGCATTTTGGTGTATGGTCCTCAAAATTTTCATAATTTCATCCTTGAAGTGGTAACTCACTCCAAGCCTTTGTAAATTATCAATCAGCTCTAACTTTTCTAATTCTTCTGATTCCTCAACCATCAACTTCTTTGTTTCCATCTTAAGTTCGCTAAACCGCTTCATATACTTCTCTCCCTATACCAAAGGTGAAAAAAAAAAAAAAAAAAAAAACACATTTACACATGATCAACTCGAACATATTCACCTATATTATACAGATGATCGAATAGCAAAATTACTATATTATGTGTGTGTGTGTATATATATATATATATGCATGCAGATTATTGTGCATATTATTGAATAACGAGGATAAATAAATGTACCGCATAATCATTGTGTGTGGACTGAATATATTGAAAATCCCACATGGTAGGCTCGTAATTTCCTGAACGCCTAATGGGGTTAGATGAAAGATCAGTGGAAAGATTAGGAGATTGATTAAGTGGTAATGGTCCAGTTTTCATGCCAGCATTAATAGAGAGGCTGCAAGCTTTTGATATTGGCTTTCGTGGGCTGAAAGAGGAATAAGGAGTAGGTGGAGGTCTTGAGGTGGTGGCCATGGTTAGCATCCCTACGTTGGTGTACAATATTGCCTCCATTGATTTACTTCATGTTTGAAAACACTTCTAATAGACGTACGTATATATACACACGCATTCTATTCCTCAGTTTAAGTTAGGGGTCGTTTGGTTTGAAGACAAGTATGTTGGGATTAGTTATGCCGGATCAGTTATACTGGGAATTATTATGCTGAGATTAGTTATCATGGTACACCCTCTGTTTCAATTTATATGAACCTATTTCCTTTTTAGTCCGTGCCAAAATGACTGACCTCTTTCCTAATTTGGAAACAAATTCACTTTATGAAATGATTTACAGCCACACAAATATTCAAGACTTATTTTGAACCACAATTTTCAAAAGTCTTCACTCTTTCTTAAATCTCGTGCCCAGTCAAATGGGTTCATATAAATTGAAACGGAGGGAGTATTATTTTTTATTAACTGCTTGGTTTGTTGTATTATATTACCTCCGTCCTAATTTATGTGATATAGTGTGACGAGACACGAAGTTTAAGAAAGAAAGGATGATTTGAAACTTGTGGTCTAAAACAAGCCAAAGATATTTGTGTAACTAAATCATTTCATTAAAGCTAAAATGAGAAGTTTTAGTTAAATTATTTCTAAATATAGGAAACTATCATTTTTTTGGGACAGGGTGAGTAAATAATATGCATTGCATAATTTGTAGGAAGAAGTTGTTTGTTTACAAAATACCCTCCACCTTATTTGGTAGAGAAAGGATTTAAGGGACCTCAGCGGTATTTTTTTAATTTTCATTGTTTTTATTCGGGGCTAACTAATAATCCCGGTACTATTATTCCACCATCTGACCGAGATAACTTATCCCGTGTTATTCTAATTTTGGTATAACTTATCAAAGGATTAATAACTAAACAAGGAATAAGACAGTGCTAAATATTTATCCCAAGACTATTTATGCTTGTCCAAAGATACCAAATGACTCTAACAATCTTACTTCCTCTTGTAAACTGTAGTCTGTTTATAAACATGAGACCACTACTAAAAAAACAGGTTTTACCGACCTCAAAAAAATGGCTATTTCCGACCTCATGAGGTCGGTTTTGGCCAAAAACCGACCTCAAAACCGACCTCAAAATCGGGAAAACAAAGTCGGAAAACCGACCTCATGAGGTCGCAAAATACCGACCTCATGAGGTCGGTAAAGTTTTTTTAGCCTGGTATTACTTAAATAAAATACCGACCTCATTAGGTCGGTAAATTATATTAATAATATAATGATATGAGTTCACCGACCTCCGGAGGTCGGTAATTTATATGAATATATGATATATTTTGCATAAAACCGACCTCATGAGGTCGGTAATTTGCAATTTCTGGGAATATTATGCATAAAACCGACCTCATGAGGTCGGTAATTTGCAATTTCTGGGAATATTTTACGGAAAACCGACCTCATGAGGTCGGTAATTTGCCATATGTTGGATAATTTTGCAGAAAACCGACCTCATGAGGTCGGTAATTTGCAATTTCGGAAAAAAAATTCGAGAAAACCGACCTCATGAGGGCCGATTCGCAAAAAAAAATTGTAGCACCTAGCTATTACTCCAAATGCCTCCCCGTCAAGATGAAAATAATTTTACTTTCAACTAAAACGAGCCCAAATAGCTGCCAACAATATATCAAACTACTATAAATACATAAAACAATAAGCTACTATTACAACACACTAGATGGCCCACGGGCGTATGGCCGACATCATTGTTTGTATTATTTGTGCTATTATTACAGGAATACTAAAAGGATCATAACACCAAGAAAATAATTCTACGTGTTTCAAGTTTTAACACTTCATAATATTTACGCGCACTAAGCAACAAAAGTATACAATATTGTGAAATCCTACATTCTTCATTTTCAATGAGGAAATGCATTTACATAATGGAAAATAAAGCACCATCCCTTTTGAAATTTGACCACTCCATAAAGCTTTGTTGTCATAACTCATAAGCCTTTTTTCCCAAGTTGTCAAAGATATTAGAACTGCCATTAGAAACCATAGGGATGAGTACCTGTCTACCAAAATAAAAGAAAGAATTTGGTAAGCGTAAGAAATGAGGTGGATACAATGTGAAGCAGGATGCAAGTAAAATGTTTGTGTCCTGTTAAGGTAAAGAGAAATACTACGATGCGACTATAAAATAAATAGCTCTTGGAACTATAAGTTGGTAGAAGGAACCCATGGGTGCAAGTTGGCATAACTTTGAGTCTTCTCTCGTTACCCATGCATCAAGCGACAATCAATGAAACAACAAGCTATATTGAGTGAGGAATGACAGTTTGTTACTTGAAAGCCCTTCTAAGGCTACCTAGCACTTTAGTAAAAACCTAAGTAAGAAAACAACTTCACTATCATTTGTGAGATTTTGCTTTGCAAGTATATTCAGATGATGACAAAGGACTATAAAGGAAAAAATCAACTTTTATTCTATTATATTCTGCTCAACATAGTTGGCAAAAATCATGAGATGATAGTACTTGTTTATCAATGACAAGATAGTTGGTACATAAGTAGCATGTGAGGACACAAAAGTATAATCCTTTAACGCGAAAAATGAAAATAAACACTCTCTTCCTCAAGGAAAATCTCCATTTTCATAAAGAAATGTCAATGTCAACACAGTACTTACAAATCTGAATTATACCTTCTCATTGCTTTAATCTTTTGCTTTTCATTCTCTTCCATTGGCAAAATCCTGGCCTATCATTTAGACCACATGCTAAAAAAAATGTGATTTCTCTAATAGATTAAATTTTAAATTAGATGATCGATTCGCGGTTAAACATTACGTACTTACCTAAGAGATTACACAAGTAATTGACCATATATAATAAGTGGAGCTAGTTATCAAAATAAGACAGACAATATATCAAGTAAAATTTCACTAATACTACGTAGAAATTTCTTTACACTACTGCCGGTGTATATAGTTACACGAAGATGGTGACCATATATAAATGATGGGAAGTTGAACGACATACCATATTATAAGGTAGCAAAAGGCACAAAGCTAAAGCCATTATTATCAATCCAAAGAAAACAATTCCAACATGGGAAGGGTTTCTTATTTATCCATCACAAAAGCCGCAATTATTATCAATCCAAAGAAAACCACATGGAAGCTTTCATTATCTTGAGCTTTCCTTAGTGCTGCAAAATCCCAAAAAATATACACCACTCATATCACTATCAAACACCACTAAAAGTTAAATTATTAGTATATACAATATATCGACCTCTCTATAACAACGATTCTACGTAACGTCATTTTATTATAACGAAAGTCTTTTAATGTCATGTTATAACAGCATTTGGCTATAGCAGCCAAAAACTATCCGATGCCGTTATAAAGAGTTTTAACTATAGCACAAAATAAACATACCTATGACACAAGCAAATAGTAAGGACAACCATAAAACTAAAGTAAAAAACCAAAAATTCAAGTTTTGGTCTACTTACTTAGGTGAAATGTGAAAGAATCTTGGACACTACATAAGCCAAAAAGGCCATCATGTTAAGATGTCAATCATCACATTAATAAGCGAGAACAATTAACTTAAAAGGCCGGAAATCAAACAACCATTTATTTTAGGTAAACTTGTCCATCCACAATATAGACATCATCATAACTTCAAAATTCACCAACCATAAAACTAAAGTAAAAAGCGAGAATTCAAGTTTTGGCCTACTTACTTAAGTGAAATGTGAAAAAACCTTGGAGACAACATAAGCTAAAAAAGGCCAAAATCAAACAACCCTTTGTTTATTATCAACTTACCCTTCCACATTGCTCATATAAGCATCGAGAAAGTTAAAAATCCACCAACCATAAAACTAAAATAAAAAAGAAAAATTCAAGTTTTAGTCTACTTACTTATTTCCCTTGATTTTAAACCAAGTTTCAAGACAATGCTTATGTGCGGCACCAAATCATCTTTACAAGAACATCCCAATTCAATAGAAACACCAGACTCAACTCCAATATCCACCAAACTCAAGTGACAAATTCTACAATCTCTTTCAACAGAAGAAAAAGTAAGCTAATCAGATCAAACAGAAGGAAAAGTAAGCTAATCAGATCAAACAGAAGGAAAAGTAAGCTAATCAGATCAAACAGAAGGTCTTTATCAACAAGCATACTCCAATGAAACAATTTTATAACAGACATAACCTTTTGTCATAACATCTAAGGATGACTTTCGAGAGAACAGAAGAAGTTTCTTAATGACAAAAGATATATACCCTCCAAAAGGACCAAAACATACTAAAAACTTAGTATAATTCGGTTGTAACTAGAGCGATCGGCAAGTTACCATGTTAGGAAGAAACGGTATTGTTGAAGGGATATATGGCATCTCATATTCATCTTCACGAGTCTCAACTCTTGTGTTCGAGTTCTTTAACCTTTGTTGTATTCTTAGCCTGCATACCTGAAAATTATTCCGAAAATTAAGAAGCTATTTGACAGTACAACCTTTAGGAAATTAATAAGTTATTCCTTCAACTATTATTCTAGTACGTTAGAACTTGAGAAAACTCACTTCTTCCATGAGGAGGAAGATTTTGTTGCGCCTGCTCCTTATGTTATCTTGGATTTCTTGAAACTGCATCTGTCCAAAATCTTGAACCTATAACACTCCTCATTTACCCCGACTTGAGATGGCTATGCTTTACAGAATTCACATACATCCGAGTTATGAGTCAAAAAACATTATTCTAGAAAAACCATATGTAGCAAAATACTTCATGATGATCTTCTTTCTTTAACTTAACTATCGAACTTCGAGCAAACCATGCAAAAATAAAAATTTCTAGAAGCCGGATACTAAAGTTGCAAACTTCCTTTAACATGGATACGGTTCCCATATCAATATTTCAGCCATATACATAGTCATATTATCTTGTCAAAAGAAATCTACCTTAAAATCCAACAGACGGATTGCCCAATTTCTAAAATTAAAGCCTCTCAAGCAAGGAGACCAAATAATTCACCTTTAGCAAACTCAACAAACTAAAAATTTCCCAATATCTCACACCAAACATAATCATCAAGCAAAAATCAGCACCAAATACCAAATTAAAACAAAGACAACAATTTGGAGAATCAACAAGAAATTTGACAACCCAAAGAATTTCCCTTTGCCAAACTCAACAAACTAAAAATTACCCAATATCTCACAAACAAGAATAATAATTAAGGGCAAATCAACACAAATATACCAAATTAAAATAAAGGGAAAATTTTAGAGAATCAACAAGAAATACTTCAGCCACATATATACAGTTCCCATATCAACATTTCAGCTATATAAATGGTAAAATTAAACTCGTCAAATGAGGATTATTCTAACTTAAATCCAACGTACAATAGTTCCAATTTCTAAAGCTTGGGAGACCAAAGTATTCACCTTTACCAAAGGATAAGTTAGGCTTACCTAAAAGATGGACGACGTAGGCGTGGGTAGGGACGGCGGCGTGTGGTGACCGGCAGGAACGGCGGTGACGTCGCTGGAGTTTCTAGGGTTAGAGAGAGAGGGGGAGAGAGAAGTGAGAGGAGAGAGGCAGAAATGGGAACGAGTATAGGAACGGGTATAATGGGTCTTTATTTGACAGATTATACCGACCTCATGAGGTCGGTATATTTAATAATTTTATTTTTTATTTAAAATAATACCGACCTCGTGAGGTCGGTATTCTTTTAAATTAAAGCGAGGTCGGTATTATTTTAAATTAAATATATTTTAAATTTAAAAGAATACCGACCTCACGAGGTCGGTATTATTTTAAATAAAAAATAAAATTATTAAATATACCGACCTCATGAGGTCGGTATTATTTTAAATAAAAAATAAAATATTTTACATTTATCATCAAATAAATTCCCGACCTAGTGAGGTCAGTATATTATTTTTTCAAATTTTGGTACAATATTACCGACCTCATGAGGTCGGTTTATTTTTAAAAAAATTAAAAAATATGTATTATGACTTTACTGACCTCATGAGGTCGGTTTTTTTTCCGACCTCAACTGAGGTCGGTTTTTTGAGGTCGGTAAAACCTGTTTTTTTAGTAGTGGACATTTATATATTCAGTAGAAGCAAGTTTGTAATTTCAATATTTCTCACTTTATCCTTATTGACAGTTCCTTAGACAAACGATGTAACTTGTTTAGGACCAAGATTTAAAGGATATTGTGAAGTACGCTTGAAAACCCCGCCTTCTACTTTAGAAAGATGAGCACGTAATGTGAATTAGTGCTGACAGTCGATTTTGCGTATTGACTAATTAATTAGCACTTTGCTTTCAGTTCTATATAATTAGCTTCAATATCACAATTATTTGCATCTTATATTAAAGTCTTATTTGTAAGAATATCGACTCAAATACTCCTATAACTATGATTCACTAAACGTTTCGTGCAGGCTAACAACCAAATGAAAAAGAGATTCTTTATCTTTTTAGGGAACAGAGATGAACTGTTTTGATTTGATTTGATTATTTTTGGTGCAAAACCATTTTGATTTGATGTTTTACCATCTACCGGAAAAAGAGAGCATATCTCAAGGAAAAAGATCTATACCATATTTTTTTTAAAAGCCTGATTATGAGTCTCATGACACTAGTTTGTCTCACGAGTTGGTGCACCACCACGTATTTTGAAAATACTTTACTACGTGTCTAACGATTAATATAACTGACACTAATTATGTGAGATTTTTTTTTATCTCACAAGTTGGTGGACTCAAATCTTACATTTTGGATTCATTTTTTTTATGTAAAAAGAAATTTCCCACGACTAATGACAGTTGTGTGAGTCACCTAATAAAATTTTTGGCATATATATATTTTGCTTATTGTTTTTGTTAAAAACAACTTTTAATGGATAACCACAACAAGAATTGGTGGAGATCTTATTTGATGCTGACAGCATTCAATGAAAATTATAAGGGGACACTAGTCTTGCAAAAGTTGTCTCTGAAATGTTTATGACCAACCTTTTGGGTATAAAAAGAAAAGGAAGAACTAAAATCGCTGAAGTTCTCGAGAACACTTCATCTAGCATTGGCCATTTGGTCGCCAATTCTTCTTTAATGTAACTAATATAATCTGAAATACATACTACAGTTGACCGTTTAAATCTAAAATCTGATTTTTGCCCTATTGAGACGTCACAGAAAGTTGGATGGACTAAGAGGTCCATTCAGTTAAATAAAAAAAATAATGGTAAAAAACACATCTCAAGTATTATTTTTCTGTGAGTTTTCTATCTAAACTATCAGATGTTTGCATTTTTTACCTAAATTACCACAAATTATTTATCAAAACACAGCCCGATTAGTATCTGATGGTGCGTGGTATACATTCCTTTTTTTATTTCAAAATGGTGCCAAATGGCACTCCACTTGGATAATTAACGGAATTAATTGGAATTTAAAAAAAAAAAAAACCTTAAGAGATAATGGTCAAAAACACATCTGAAGATAATGTATTTTGATAAATAGTTGGTGATAGTTCAAGTAGGAAAAACACTTGATAGTGCAGATGTGTTTTCATAAATAGTTGGTGATAGATCAGGTAGAAAACGCAAACACCTGATAGTTCAGGTAGAAAACTCATAAAAAAGTGACACTTAAAATGTGTTTTTGACCAATGAAAACTCAAATTGTGGTCCAACTCTACCTCAAAGGAACCTAGCAATAAAATATACGCAAATAACCACGACAAGTGGCAAGAAATTTCTTTATCCTCTGTGGGTCTTCTAGAATTCAAGGAGCTAAACCATTACCCGGTAAAGCTTAACATACGAGCAGCACTTTTGATAGATAGGGAAAACAAAAACACCTGAATGATGTATTGGAACATGCGCAACTATCACTTAATCATGATTAATTACTGTATATTTTCACTTCAGTAAATCACTTAACTATACTGAGTTGCATTGATTTGGTGTAGACACTGGTGTGAATAAGTATTTACCGAATGTATGTATATACATGAATTACATCTGCATAGATAGTACTGGAAAAAGGTGATAAAGGGGGGAATGCCACATTAGTAGTTGGTTTTTGTTGCGCTAAAACTGAAACACCTCGTAGCTTTGGGCGAAGGTTTGACTCATAAGATGATAATATAATGGAACTAATATGAGAGTTATAGGAAGTGTTTTGAAAACTAATCAAGTCATAAGAAATGTCTTTGGGCAAAGCAAAGTTGGAAGCCACTCTACGGGGCATGTTTGCAAGTGAGTTTGTAAAAGATCTTACTTACAATGACCATAACCCCTTTATTAATTAGGAATTTGGGAAAACTTCCTCAATAAAAGTTGTAGCCCTTTGAAATACCTTTCCAACGGTATATTATGGGGGTCAAGGGGACATCTGTACAAAAAGTTATGGCCATTTTACTGAAGGATTATAGTGCAGTCCGTTCACTGATCATGTTATACGAACTTGTTATACGGCCCATATAATTTTATACGGACCGTATAACTAGTTTGTACTTCATGAAGCTTCAAATTGACGTTCTATTTTCAGCCATGATAAAATATGGTCATATTATACGGACCGTATAATATGTTCATATAACTTCCGCTTCACTTTTGTATAAATTCAAGCCTTGAGTTCTTTTATTTCATTATTCACAATTCCAAGCCCTAGCAATAATCCAAAACATCAAGTTAAGTCAATCCAAACCCTTCCAACTCAATTCTAACATATACTCTAATAATCTAAGCAAGAAATCATTGTTCATAAACTAGGGTTTTCAAGAAAACCCATCGCAAGGTTCAAGAATTCAAGATTTTGGAAATCTTCTTCAAAGTTAAAATATTTAATTCAAGTTTGGAGCATTACCAGGCATGTAGAGTTACTATCTACGTGTGGGAACATCATTGTTCTTCCCCACGCCTCAAAATCCATAAATTATGATTCTCTACTAAAACCAGGGTTTCTATACCATGCTCATGATAATCCTAGGCCCATGTCCATGATTATATTATGTATGAATTGCTATTATTCTATCATTGTGTTTTTAATAACTCCATATGATTATTGAGAATCAGTCCGTAATACATAAAAACTCATATCTTGTATTCCATGGGTTCTTGCATGCATGTTTTAGCTAAAATGATTATTTCATGAATATCCTACATGTCTACAAGTTTTCATGCAACTATATTATATAATTACTTTCATGCTATGATACAAGATACATAAATTCTAAATACAAGTTATTTCATGAAACCACGTTTATAAGTTATTTCATGATATCCATGTACAAGCAAGTTATATTCATGAAAACCATGAGCAGCAAGTGCCACTTATTTTACATGTTCATGTTTTTGGGAGTTGCATTAATTACCGAGAAGGCTTCAAATAGCCTGAAACTACGTAGCCACCATAGGATGAGGATTGCTCCACTTATGCTTAGGACGATCTCTCATAATGACTGGATCCTTTCATAATATTATTAAATCTCATGCCCCTGGCAAGGTATGAGTGTTCTGCTGGTAGGATGCAAGTACCAGACCATGTTGTCGGTTATATTTACTGCTCTCCCTACTCACGATACTTTACACATGTTATATATGTATATGTACTCATGTTCATGATCATGTTTCAGCTTAGTCTCTGTTATGTTATTTTCATTTCCCATGTTAATTCTTCCAGTTGCTTTACATACCAGTACATTCAATGTGCTGACGTCCCCTTTTATTGCCCGGGGGCCTGTATTTCACGGTTATGCACGGATTTACGGACGACGCCTCGCTCATTAGGATGCCGCACGTACCAGTTTATTGGTGAGCCCCTTCTCATTCGGGGTTTAGGCATTGTCTTTCTTATTTAGTTTTGCATCTAAAAGTATGTTGGGGGCCTTGTCCCAGCAAGTATGTTACGTGTTTCAGACTCATGTTAGAGCTTTCATAGACAAGGCAAGTATCATGTTAGACTTCCAGAGTTGATTAGCCGGTTTGGCTCATTTATGATATAGTCCGCATTCATGACTTAACCAAGTACTTATGTTTAATATTATGACTTACTATGTTTTATAAAAGCTCATTATGCACTTCACGTTATATTTCCGCTTATGTATGCCTCATGATGATTCAGCAAGCCATGTGGTTCGCTCGATCACATGCAGTCAGGCACCGAGTGCCGTGTTACGCCCAGGCCATGGTTCGGGGCATGACAAAAATGACCCAAAGATACTCTTAACATGATGTGATATTGTTCGCTTTGGCTTAGCCCGCACGGTTTTCTCCAAAAGGACTCACATCATTAAGAGTATCCAACTCCTTATAAGTAGCTCCTTTTTCTTTTCAGCTACTAATGTGGTACTTTGTTCGCACACCCAACAATCTTCCCCTCGAACTAAGTTCCACATGACTCATTACGGGTCAGAGATTCAACGTGTCAATGTGCTACCCACATCGTCAGAGTATTTACGGTCACCGAAGCCCAAAGTGCCGTGTACGCGTCTTCAAAGTGCAAAGGTAAAGGTTGTAAACCGGCCCATAGACGGGCAAAGGCACTAAGCCTGGCCCCACGCCACACTCCGCCATCTTCATACTTGTCCCACCAAACCATTGGCTCTGATACCAGTTGTTGGGCTAAAACGACCCAAAGATACTCTTAACATGATGTGATATTGTTCGCTTTGGGCTTAACCCGCACAATTTTCTCCAAAAGGCCTCACATCATTAAGAGTATCCAACTCCTTATAAGTAGCTCCTTTTTCTTTTCAGCTACCAATGTGGTACTTTGTTCGCACACCCAACAGTTTTGTTTACACTTATACCTATTTCTTTGAAATTCATTTCAAACTAAAACCCTATGCAAGCAAGTCAATGGTTCTTATCTTCCTCAATTCATGAAGTTGGTGAGTCATATTTTGCTGCATCATGATTGGAAACCTCCTTTACTTTAGGCCTAAGATCTTCCTCATAATGTATCTCTAGAGAATTTGGGGATCTAAGGCCATTACCACTTTGACCACCTGGAATTATCTTTTCACCATCAAGGCTCTTAGAAATTCTTTTCACTATAAGAAATAAGACAACTAAGTTAACCACCGGAGATGTGCAAGCAGAGGCGAATTTAGGATTTCTAAAATATCGGTGCACTACTAAAGAAAGGAGGAAAAAAAATGCATTATGCATGCATTAAGTGGGAATCAATCCTTGCTCCTCTTGGTAAATAACTAAATTTTTAGCAAGTACACCATTAAGCCTTTTGTAGCATGGGTGCCGGCAAGTAATGGGAGTCCGGAACCAAAATGACCCCAAAAAAAAATGTTTTGAACCAAAATACCCCAACAAAAAAAATGTGACAAAAGTACCTTTAGCGCAGTAATTTACTGCGCTAAAGGACATAACATGTTCGCGGTTAGTCCTTTAACGCATAAAATATTGCGCTAAAGGTGCCCGATAAATTTTTTTTTTCTATATGTGCAAAAAATCTTTGCGTTATAGAAACGATAAAAAAAAAAAAAATTGGCCAACTTTATTTTTTGCAACACTTAGTGTTTTTTTTTCATACTTTGACCAACGATTAGTCGTGTGTCAAGACTCCGAAACGTCAATATTTTATATAAAACCTAATATTTTTTTCTGCGTACAATAATGCAGGCTCAATACATCAAGGATACGTAAATATTCAGATCGTCATTTTAGGGATTGAAAAGGTGCACGAAATAAGTTTTGTTTGAAAACTTTAGGATTAAGTGTATTTTAGTCAACTTTATATGTCGAGAAAATTAGTCAGCTTTATTTTGAAAAATTGAAACCACAAAAGTGAAATTAACATTCACAGATACATTGCCCCGGAATTTTTACGTTGAAATCTATTGCGTATCATCATATTATAAGTAAAGAAAACTAAAAACTTCAAGCCAATTTGGGGGAAAATTGAAATTGAATAGGATAACAAGTGTTTTTTTAAAAATTGGCTTAGCCAAACTGCCTTGTGGCTGTTTGTTCGCTTAGATCTCGAAAAAATACGCAAGATAAAAAAAAATCGCGTAAAACGGATATCCGAGCACAAAGTTATGACCATCTAAAGTTTGACCACTTTATAACTAGTTTTTCACCTTATATTTTTTAGAATTAAATTTATTTTCAAAATAAAGTTATGTCATGATTAAAAAATAACACACTTAAATCAAAACCTTAAAAAATAAAACACTTAAACCTAAAGTTTCCAAACAAAACTTACTTCAGGTGCCTTTTCAACCTTTAAAACGACAATCCGAACGTTTACGTATCCATGATGTATTGAACCTACATTATAGTACGTAGAAAAAAATATCAGGTTCTATATGAAATATTGACGTTTCGGAGTCTTGACACACGACTAATCATTGGTCAAAGTATAGAAAAAACAGTAAGTGTTGCAAAGAAAAGATTTATTAAAATAAGATGTTGCGATCTTTTTATGAAAAAAAAACACTGAGTGTTCTTTAAGTGTGTTATTTTTTAATGCGTAACTTTATTTTGAATATGTTGCAAAAAAAAAAAAATCGCGTGAATCGGACGTCCGAGTACAAAAAATCGCCTGAACCGGATGTCCGAGCGCAAAAAATCACGTATATTCGAAATAAAGTTACGCTTTAAAAAATAACACACTTAAATCTAAACCCTAAAAATAAAAAACTTTAAGCTAATGACAACAAGTCTTCAAACAAAAATAGACGTCTATGTATATAGAATACTTAAACCTAAAGTCTTCAAACAAAACTAACTTCGGGCACCTTTTCAACCCCTAAAATGACGATCCGAACATTTACGTATCTTTGATGTATTAAGCCTGCATTATTGTACACAGAAAAAATATCAGGTTTTATATAAAATATTGACCTTTCGGAGTCTTGACACACGACTAATCGTTGGTCAAAGTATGAAAAAAAACACTAAGTGTTGCAAAAAATAAAGTTGGCCAATTTTTTTTTTTTTTTTTTTTACTGTTTCTATAACGCAGTATTTTACTGCGTTATAGATTTTTTTTTTTTTTTTACTGGGCACCTTTAGCGCAGTATTTTACTGCGTTAAAGGACTTAACCGCGTCGTTACGGTTAAGTCTTTTAGCGCAGTAAAGTACTGCGCTAAAGGTACTTTTGTCACCTTTTTTTTTATTGGGGTATTTTGGTTCAAAACGTTTTTTTTTGGGTCATTTTGGTTCCGGACTCCAAGTAATGGTCCCCAACCTTCGTCACCCCACATCCAAAGAGAATGATATTATAACTAACATTTGAAAACAATGAGTGTTGGAATTGGATCGTGGGTTGCCCATATGGGCTATAACCCGACCCAGTTGGGAGATAAGAATAAGAGAAATAGTTGTTGTAATGCAGTTAATGAAAGTGGGTTAAATTATATAACCACTCTTAACTTCTCAAATATGAGTGGTATGGTTTTCATACTGGCACTCCAAAGAAAAAAGGAAGATACTTTCTTCTCTTCTTAACAGAGAAAAATTTCTTTGTCTATCCAACACAAAAACACACACAAGAAAAGACATATATTTTAATGAAACTTCGTTTCCTAGTGAATCGAAGTTCGACTTGGGGTAACTTTTCGGTGGTGAATTCAACGATCTTCTGCTGCGCTAAAAGGTACGCAATGTTTTTCTTGCCCCGTGATTTATTATAACAATGGTATCAGAGCCATCTTTGTGTGTTATGTTATTTTTGAATACACCGTTGAATAATATTGTCGTGATATCAGAATTGTTCATTTGTTTTTTTTTTTTTTGGGCGTGAAACCTATTCTGAAAACGACAAGAATGTTAAACGCTTGATATTGTTTTCTGAATAATTGTCGTATGGATATTATATCCCGTATTTTGTACATTGGGACAATCCGGTGTAACTATGATAAGTTAGGGACAAAACTATTCCGGGATGCAAAGTCGGGACTTTTGACCTTTGATTTTGTTTTGAGATATAATTTGTTCATGAATTTGTTGGTATGGAACATTTAGAAAAATTTGGGACCAAAACTGATGTAATTGAAAGTTGCAAATCATGCATTATTTGGCCCTTTGGCCGTGTGACCTTGGAAATGGTCCCACACATTTTGTGGACAAATTTAATTGGTCCAACACATGTGTGGGCCATGGACACTTGTATGACTTATATTAGTATGCAAAAGATGAATACTAAGTCATCTTTCTTCATTCCATACTTAGCAAAAAAATCAAGAAGTTGAAGAACAACAACACCAACCTCTCGGCCAAGAACAAGGAAAAACCAAGTCCAAATTGAGCCATCCCAAAATTATTTCTTTGATGCAAATCCACTAATTGGAGGTCCCTAAGTAACGTGGAAGTGTTGTTTGGGTCATCAAACCATCCGTTTTGTAAATTGCAAACCCTAGCCTAATTGTGAAGTTGAAGAAGAAAGGTAAGATTTAATCTTGTTTTATGTGTTATGAATGATGTATGCATGTTGTAGTATGCTAAAATGGATGAAAATCATGAAATATGGCATGTTGGAAGTGAAGCGTGCATGGTGTGTATGGCCGTGTAGGTGTGTGTGTTGTGTTGAGATGATGAATTGATTTTATGTAGCATGTTTAGTTGTGTAGTGTGAAGAAAAGAATGAGAATC